>NC_045597.1:183677805-183980835 GCF_009762305.2 Zalophus californianus
CATAATTGATCCCCACAGAGTCTTTTTAAATTTCATAAATGTGTGGACTACTTACTTGGTCATCAAAGGCAACAGTTACTGCGAATTTCTTCTGTGTCAGGCATTGGGACGTTTACTCTTGACTGTCTCTCAGCTACTCTTCACGTTGAACCCCAGAAATCATGACTATGGTGACTCAGTCTCTCCGTTTTAGGGATGAGGAAACCGACGCTCAGAGCACTTAAGTAACTTATCCTGTGCTCCATGGTTAAAGGTGACAAAATCAGAGTTCAAATCTGGTTTTATATGATGCCAGAATCAAATTCCCATAACCGAAGAAACTAAACCCACACCTACAGTTTCTAAGTAAACAAGCAAAATGTTGTGCTTTTCCAGGAATTCTACCATTATGTGTCTGTCTGATTCATGTATGTGGTGTTTCTCCATTTCTCTTTCTTCTGACCCTAATTTTGAAAAAAAAAAAAAAATCATTCAGATTTTGGACATTTAGTGTCTGAATTCGGCCCCATTCAGTGTCTGACCATCCCACCGCCTTCCTCCAGGGCATGGCCTAGGATAGTCCCCCTTTTCACTAATAAAATGAATTTGCCACTTCAACTCTGGACTTGGATCAACTCGTATCAACTCTTTCCTTTTTGTTTTGTTCTCTACCCCCATTCCTGTCGTTATGCTGGCATTTCTTTAGAGAAGCCAACAATCAATTTAAATAATCATTGCAAACATAGGGTGCTTACGATGGGTTATGTGATGTGGAGGTATTCCATAAAGTTAATCCATAAAATTCGGGGGCCATGTTGTCATGGAGTTTGTATATGACAAACTTGTATATGACAAACTATGTACTTTATAGATGTAGCTGCAAAAGATAATTTGATCAAAGGCAGACAATTATTGCATATTAAAACCTGACCAAAAAGATTTTTAAGTGGGATCGAGCCCCGCATCGGGCTCCCTGCTCCGTGGGGAGCCTGCTTCTCCCTCTCCCACTCCCTCTGCTTGTGTTCCCGCTCTCGCTGTGTCTCTCTCTGTCACATAAATAAATAAAATCTTTAAAAAAAAAAAAAAAACCTGACCAAAAAGATTTTTCAGGTTTAAAAATTTCTTCTCTTAATTTTAAATATCGTATGCATGAAAAGAATTACAATTTGGGGGTCTTGTGCATAACACAAATAGCATCCTGCAGAGCAGGAGAACATGGGCATGCGCCCAGGCATTCCACCTCAGTCAGCGAAGGCCGGCTGTGGCCTTGACCATCCCAATCTCAGAAGACTCTGTAACAACCCTTTCCTCAAAAAAAAAAAAAAAAAAATCAAAAATACCAAAACATACTGAAACTCCCAGGAATGATAAAAAGGGTTTTTGGACAATGGAACTTTCACACCAAGTGGCCTGGTTCGAAAAGTCTCCATTTAAGGTTATTCTCTAAGAAACAGGGCCTCTCAACCGTATTCATCATATGCCCGAAGCAAGTTTATCTCTGGTTCAGGCAGTTCTTACTTGGCTATTTATTTATTTGTGCATGCCAGGCCCATTTTGTTAATAAAGTCTTTCTCATGCACAGAAATATTGGCTGCCATTCTCATCCCCATTGTAACTGTATCATCATCCTCATCAGACCTCAGCCTCTGTCTGGCTAATGTGGGGTTTTCACAGCAGCTCTTCTCAGACATTAATGTGAACAAGAGTTATTTTCTGATCTGGTGAAAATGTAGATTTGGAATCAATCTGTCTGAGAGGTGGGGGAGGCCTGAGAGCCTGCGTTGCTCACAAGCTCCCAGGTGATGATAATCCTGCAGGCCCCTGGACCCCACATTGAGTAGCGGGGCTTTGAACGAATTCCTGTTGGTCCTTTCTGATAAATGTTTTCGCTTCAATTAAGCAAACAGGCAATTTCACTGTGTTAACACTGAAATAATCGCAAGAACAAAACAGTTTGGCATGTGAAGAGAATGGGGAGTTTTAATTTATGGTTTCTTAGTGCCAAATAATTTCCAGTGCCTTTTTTTTTTGTTTCTTGGATCTAGGGCTCACCAGGACTCCCAGGACTCACGGGTCCCAAAGGTGTGAGGGTTAGTAGTCCAACTGGTCCATCCTGATTGTTTGATGAAAATTCTTCTTCTTTAAAAAATAAGAACTCTGCACTGTAAAAGTTATACAAATGTCACAAAGGAGTACATTCTATATGATACACTCAATAGATGAAGTTCAAGAACAGGTAAAAGTAATCTGTCATGGCAGAAAACAGTGGTTATTCTGTTGGGGGTGGGTATTAATGGACTGAGAAAGGGTGTGAGAGAACCATAGCGGGGTGGAGATGTTCCCTGTGTGGATGGGATGGTGGTGGTACCAATATGTACATGCACACATATGCAAACGTTCCTTAAACTGTTTGCAGAAGCTTGGGGCACTCTACTGTATGCAAATTTTACCTTAAACGTCCACCCACAAGAGGCAAAAACAATCTTAATCATCTCTTTTTAAATATTGCACTATATGTTAACTAAAATGTAAATAAAAATTTCAAAAAAGTTTGATAAATGTAAGATTTTGAAAAGTTTGTCAGACCTTTTTTTGGTTTGGTTTAGTTTTTCAAAGAGTGTTCAGGCATTCCTAGTCAGAGTTGCAACATGGGGTTATCAGAATGGTAAATACGTTTATGTTTATAGGTTGAAACACTTTTAAGTGGTTTTCTTGTCACCTTCCCCTTTTCTACGTCTGTAGGGAATAACTGGATTGCCGGGATTTTCAGGTCCTCCTGGACTTCCAGTAAGTAATGGGGAAAATGTGTAAATTTTAAAAAATAAAAAGAAAGCTCATTTTAATAAGACGTTAAAGCAGTAGCACAAAGGAATAGGTACTGAGACATGTGCTACATGATGAGAATGTTACAGTAGAATCACATGATATATTAGAGTGCAGATTTGTAGGACGCACAAGTCCGGTTGGATTTCCTAAAATCCAAGCAGAACAGAATGGAACAGAATAGAATGGGACTTGACAGTTTGAGATGAGATAGAATGGGAAGGGATGGGATGGACTAGAACAGATTAGCTCTATTTAATGGTGTAGAATACTAAAATAATGGTTATCCTGTGTATACATCCCTCTTCTTTTTCCTTTCCTGGCTTCCAGTTTAAAACAGCATGTTAAGGGACTTCACTTTATATAGAAGCGTCTTCTGTTCTATCTAAAATATCTGTATCTCACTTGATAATTTTGGGTTTTGATTAGCCCATTTTAGTTGCCATGATTTTTATTTAAATTATCTAAAATAACTAAATACCCTGTTTAACTATGTAATAGCCATTTGTATTTAAATAAGTATCTAAATTAGGCCGTCTCTTCCCTCGCCTTGGGTCCTTCATGATGGCTCCTTGTTCCCGGGGCCCGGGTGGTGATGTCACCTCTCTGAGACTTGCTCTGTTTTCAGGGCACCCCTGGCCATCCTGGGCCTTATGGACCTGCTGGTGTCCCAGGATGCAATGGGCCTAAGGTATGTACTCCTCACACAGGAGATGGTTAGGAAACGTTTTGCAGAATGAATCAATCAAGGGGAAGGAGGAAAGAGAAGGCACAGACTTTCCTTGAGAGACTCTTTTAGCCAGAACCCTTGGTATGTGTCTTCAGGACAGAAACATAATGATTTTCTTTCTTCTTACGGCTTGGTTTCTGATTGTCTTTTGAGGACGTTCTCTCAGGTTCTTCCACAGAAGGACAACTGGGGGCTCACCCTTCACCTAAGGTTGTGAGTGTATGTAAATCAGAAACGAACGCTTGGAATGCAACATTGGTCTTTTGAGAAAAGGGACTGAGCTTTCCAGTGTTCACTCATGCCCTCTGTTTGGTGATAGCACCCTCCTTTCCCCCAGAATGGTGGCCATGAAAGACCTAATTACTCAAGTTTCAAGGAAAGAGCAATTAAAAAAGTTCTTGGCACAATTACACTTTTGCCGTTTATGCACAATTTGAGAAACAGTAGATTCTAATCCTGTTTTCAATTAATATAATGGTTTTCTGGCCTTCAGCCTCATGACCCAGTAGCCATAAGGAATTTAGGTTACTCAGTCTAGATTGACCACTGCAGGGCTGGAAGAGAGAAACAGGGAAATTATCTCAATAGGCTGTTCTAGAACGACTAAAAAGAATAACAAGTTTTGTATGCCTTCCAGGGTGAGCAAGGGTTTCCAGGCCTTCCGGGGACACCAGGCTACCCGGGGATCCCAGTAGGTAACCATTTCTAACTCTGTATAAAGTACAAGCACGAGTCATTTACAGAATGGCCGCGTGCTGAAATCCATCATGACTTTGCGGAAGTCAGGGGCCGCCGGTAGTAGACATTCAGCGCATGGGTGGGGGGGAGGTGAATGAATAAATGCATTTTGAGTTCAGGTTTGTGCTTTGGGGTTTTATTTTGCTTTTGAGACATCCAAGCAAAGATGAGTGATAGGCAGCTGGATTTGGTTAGAGGAGAGGCCCCGGATGGTGGTGACACAAGGAGTGAGAAGGAGGGGAAAAGAACCTCAGAACAGACAAGCCCCAGCACAGGATGTCCGGGTCAAGGAGAATACACCTATAAAGAGAGGGGCCTCGTGGTAGAAAGAAGACCAAGAGGAGTATATTATGGAAGCCCGGGAAAGATGTATTTCAGTAGAGGGAGTGGCTGACAGCTGACTAATGCTGCTGAGACGTCCAGTAAGATCTGAAGTCTTGTCATTGATTCTAGCGACGTCACTGTCATTGCAAGCCATAGCGAGGGATATTTCCAGCATGGGTGGAGGCAGGAGGCAGGTGGGGCACTGAGGAAGGAACAGAATGGGAAGATTGCAGATGACATGAAGGAGAGACTGGTGGGGGGAGATTTTGTTTGTTTAAATGAAAGAAACTCGAGCATGTTTAAAAACCAGTGGGAATATATGTGCAATGGAATACTACTCAACCATCAAAAAAAAATGAAATCTTGCCATTTGCAACGACGTGGATGGAACTAGAGGGCATTATGCTAAGCGAAATAAGTCAATCAGAGAAAGACAATGATCATATGATTTCACTGATATGTGGAATTTAAGAAACAAAACAGAGGAGCATAGGGGAAGGGAGGGAAAAAGAAAACAAGATCAAATCAGAGAGGGAGACAAACCATAAGAGATTCCTAATCATAGAAAACAAACTGAGGGTTGCTGGAGGGGAGGTGGTGGAGGGATGGGGGTCACTGGGTGATGGACATTAAGAAGGGCACGTGATCTAATGAGCACTGGGTGTTATATAAGACTGATGAATCACTGAACTCCGCCTCTGAAACTAATAATACATTATATGTTGATTAATTGAATTTCAATAAAAAATTTTTAAGAACGGTGGGAAGTAGACAGTGGGAGAGCGGGCAGAATAGCAGCAAGAACAAAGCAGTGATGTTAAGTATTTGGTTTCCTGTTTTTAGGGTGCTGTTGGTTTGAAAGGAGAAAAGGTAAGTCATGTGTGGCATATTATTATTGAAAATCTCTAAGTGGACATATGAAAAGATTTCTCTTAAATAATGAGGTAGGGGGTGGGGGGATGGGTTGGCCTGGTGATGGGTATTAAGGAGGGCACGTTCTGCGTGGAGCCCTGGGTGTTATGCACAAACAATGACTCATGGAACACTACATCAAGAACTAATGATGTAACGTATGGTGACTAACATAACAATAAAAAATTTAAAAAAATAATGAGGTATAAGTAATTATAAATTAGGCTTCGCAATTAATTCAGAAACCAGTTAATAATTGGGACATGATATTTATTCCTATTCAACAACTTCTTTTAGCTCTTGTCATACATATCTCTTAAAGAATACGTTTGTAAAATCCTTTTAGGGAATAGAGTCTAGGGGAAGAGAACTAACCTCAGGCTGGGGGCCCCACCTTCTAGATCAAGAGTTGCCACTAATTTTGGTATCTTGAGAAATGGTTTCTCATTCTTGTGTCTTTCTTCCTTCCATAGTAACCTGTCAATTTTAGGAGATAGGAAAATCTTTTATTTCTTCAAAATGGAGTAACTACATAATCCTAAATCATTTCCCCAAGTATATATCCTGAAAAGCACTTTTACCCTTGAAGCAGTAGGACCTTGAAGAAGCATTTAAAGGAGTTTTGAAAATACAACATTGACTATGTTTAATGAAGTTCTTCATTTTCAAGGGTGCTCCTGCTGCAGAAGCTATAGACCTTGATGGAAGAGGTGACCCTGGGTTGCCAGGAGCTCCGGGATCCCAGGTACCGCATGTCAGAGGAGGCCCCATTATTCTCAGTCCTCTGGCTCCGACTCGGGCTTTCTGTCTATCTGACCCTCTCCTTGTTTCTCCTCTCTCTTTGTCTCTGTGACTCTGTCTTCGTCTGTCTCTCCTCTTTCTTTTTTCCCCCAAATCTCTTCCTCACTCTCTTAGGAACATTTTTATGGTTTGTTTTCTGTTTTCTTTTTTTATTGAGGTATTATTTGACATATGACATTATATTCATTTCATATGTGCAAGGTAATGGTGAGATATTTGTACATATTGTGGAATGATCCCCACAATAAGTCTAGTTAACCTCCGTAACCACAGTGACAAATACTCTTTTTTTCTTGTGATGAGAACTTTACTTTCTTAGCAACCTTTCAAATCTGGAGTATGGTATTGTTAGCTGTAGTCGCTCTGCTGTCCCTTACATCCCCAAGACTTATTTATTTATAACTGGAGGTTTCTACCTTTTGACCCCCTTTACCCATTTTGCCCTCCCTTCACCCCCGCCTCTGACAACCACAAGAACATTTGAAGCAGACATTCATATTTCTTCTGTTGGCATTGACTTCATTTCATTCTAAAACATTCACCTCATAAGAAACTCCATGAAACTAATATAAAAGGATGATTTTGTGCCTAAGTCTTTTAATCTCTTCTTAAATCTCAATTACCCAGGCTTTCCTAAACCTAAGGAGGAATCTTCAAGGAATAGTTATGCTCCACTTATTCTGTATTTGTTGAAATCAAGGATAGGTTTGTATCATACATTGAGTATCATTTAAAACTACAATGTTAAATAACAGCCCTGTTTCAAATTTTGCATGACAGTAAGTAACTGGGTTTTATTTAAATGCATCTTTCTCCTGTTGAGTGGTTTACCTTCTGATCTATATGTATGTAGATCTGAGTGTGATCCCTCATGGGTACGAAGAGACACAGCTATTTGGGGGACTGTGTATGCTTTACTTTGGGATTCTAAAGGGTCTTTTGATAAGCCTAAGGCACAGGTACTAACTTCCAGTTTAATTAACCAGAAATATCTTAACTTAGTTCAGAAGTGTATATGGAAATTTCTGGAAATTTGTCTAAGTGAGCCAAAGAGTTTGAGTGTAGGCTGTCAGGGAGTTCCCTGATGGTGAGCCATGCCAACTGATGGTGAGCCGCAAAATGACACAACGATGCAGTTAGGAGCCTTTACTGACCTTTGAGGAAAGATGCAGAACATGATGGCTCTTCATTTTTCTTTCTTAGGGAACATTTACGGGGCCTGATGCTGGAGGAAAGGGATCCAGTAAGAAGAGATTAGCAGCGATCTGGGACATTAATGTGTCCCTTAAATGTGCATTGAGTGTTGGCTAGGTACTACCAAGTGCTGCTGATTAAGATGTAGCAGTAGGACACTCATCTATACAAGAAATATTTATTACATCCCAATTATGTGTCAGCAGCTGTTCTAGGCTCTAGAGATACCATGGTGCATAAATTAGCCAAAAAAAGATTAAAAAAAATTCTTGCCCTCATGGATCTGACATTCTAGTAGGGGAAAACAAAAAAGATATAAATTAGTAAGTGCAGGCATGTTAAATAGTAAATTTTAAGGAGGAAAACAATGCAGGGTCAGGGGAGAGGAAGTGTCCAGGTTGGAAGGAGGGTTGTGGCTTTAGATTGGGTGGACAGGGAAAGGATGACATTTGAGTGAAAATAAGAAAAGGGAGAAGAAGTGAGTCATAAATATGCCTGGGGAAAGAGGTTCTAGGCATAAGGAGAGCAGGTGGAAGGCCCTACCAAAGAAGCATGCTTGGCTGAGAGAGACAAATAGGCAGACAGAGAGATAGACAGAAAAGCAAAATTTTAAAGATTTAAAAACCTCCTCTAAATTAAAGCTACTGCTCTGGTCATTCTTCTGGAAACGTTGCCATCAGGATATTCCTGGCAGCCTGTTATACATGGCAACACACTTTCAGGCATCTTGTTTTTTTCCTTTTTTTGTAATTAACTGCAGCCATAAATGACGGGCGTCATGTTCCTCAGGTTTCATTAAAATATTGTAATGGATTTAATTAGTGGACCTCATTCTTAGGTGAGAAGTAAATTCAAACTTACTCTATTCTTCTCTTAATTTATAGGGTTTGCCAGGCCTTCCAGGCTTTCCAGGACCTGTTGGTCCACCTGGCCCTCCAGGATTCTCTGTGAGTATGAAGTCATCACTGCTATAGACCCTGTAACCTAGTAAATTCATTAGAGCGAAAAACTTCACACAGAGTTTTCGGCTTGGCACATTTTCTGCTGTAATTTTAACTTGTGGCTTTTTCTAGGGCTTTCCAGGAACCATGGGACCTCCAGGACCTAAGGTAGATTACGGTTCATATATCACAACAACCAGAACACTGAGAACAAGTTAAAAGCCAGACCTGGTCTGATTGGACATGTGGTCACTGCCTGGCCCCTCTCTAGAAGCCGCGGGATTCCCGGCAGGGAAGAGAACAGGACAAGCCGCTCTGTACCCCTCACTGTCTTCTCCCTGCACTTAGTAACTTGATCCCTGATAATTCAGTTATAAGGAGCTTCCTATTAGGAAAGGGCAAGTCCATAGATTTCCCATTTCCAATAATCCTACTGATCACCCAACACTTTATCCTATAAAATTTGTAGTGGGCCGCTTCTCAACACCAACCTGATCTTAATGCTAGGAAATGAAGGGTGAATATTCATGTGCTCATTAAACAGCGTCCTGCATGTCTTTCTCATAAAAAGACCCATTGCTAGTGTTGGGGAGGAGAAACTTTTCTCTATCCTCTTAGGTTCCTGAGTGGGGACATGCATATGGAACTGAAAAAAGACCTATTATCAGGAGAAGAAGGTTCATTTCATATGCATGTGGGGGCCTTACAGAAATGAAATGAAAACCCCAAAGAGGCTGTCAGGCCCAGAGGCTTGTGTAACATTTTAACAAAGGGTGATACATTTGTGGAGGAGTGACAAGACAAAGGAAAGGGGTTTTGAGCTGGTAAGGGTAGTAAATTGTGGGAAAGTACATACAAGGGGGAAACTAATGGAAGATGAGGGTTATTTCAGTAAGGTTTGTTGATGCAGATTTCAGTCACTGCTGGCTCCAGAGATAAGAGTTGTCTCCTCTTCCTGGTACAGGAGAAGAGTCGGGTGACATCTTCGCCAAGGGAAGATGCCTCCATGCCCTGCCCTTAGGTAGATGGAGGAGGGTAGAGAACTTTTTCTGCATTTGCTGTTACTCAGTTGTCTGGAGCTCAAAATAATTCTTACGCCAAAGTGATATTTTGGGGTGGCTTAGTCTGAGCCCCTCATTTAACTAAGTAGGAAAATGTTGAGTGAGGCTGAGCCCCCTAGGAAATTAGTCCTAACGCCGTATCTCTTGCTACTACCAGCTAGATTTTGTGTGTAGGGAACTTGCCAAGGTGCTTTCACAATTATTATCTCATTATTTACGTGAGTTGTCAAAGAGACGGTAAATGACAGAGCTGAGATTTAAAGCATTTCGATTCCTCATCTTGAGCTCTTGTCCTGTAGCTTGTGGGCTAATGGGTGGAAGATCTGTATACTCAAGAGTAAAACAGCAAGGAGGCACTTGTGATGCACACTGGGTATAGTATGGAAGTGATGAATCACTGACCACTACTCCAGAAATCAGTATTACCCTGTATGGTAACTAACAAAATTTAAATAAATAATAAAAAGAAGGCAAGGAGGCATTGGTTGAAATGATAGATCGGCCATTGTGAGTGAGACACACTGTTCACATTAGACATAGCTCATTTCACTAAATCACTAGTGAAGTCAGATAGCCTGAAATGTTTTCTTAGCCTCCCTATCAACTTTTGAATTTCAGAATCCAGAAGTTCAGCCACCCTTCCTTCGTATCCTTAAGACGAGAAAACTAGGGCATCAGAAAATTAGACAACCAGCCAGTGGCTGAGCCAGAAAAATGTCCTCTGAGCTGGTTTCCCTTTCCCATCCTGCCACACGGCATGTCATCATTTGCCATAGAAAGTCCATCCCTTAAGTTTTCTGCACTTCATGATCTCCACTCTTGAAAGAAACATATTGCCCCTCTCCTCCAAGAAATAGCTAAAGTAATTTTCATAACACTAACATACCATTAAAATTTAAACATTCAGTTACAAACATTGGAACGTCAGTGGATTTAGACTCCTCATCTCCGTTTTTGAAAAATAATTTAGTGTTGTCTTTTCTTACAGGGTCACATGGGCGATAAAGTGATAGGACAAAAAGGAGAGCGGGTAATTCAAATATTGTGGTTTGTTTGTGGGCAAGACGTTTTACGTTTCATAGCAATCATCCTGTACATCTTAGTCACTAGGTGACCCTGGAGCAAACATGTTTGCTCTGTCGTTTGTGCTATCTTCTTAACCTAAGAACCAAAGGGGAGAGTCTTTCTCTCCAAAAAGCAAAGGTGATGTTGTTTGGTTTGGCATTCCTGAATGTGTTTGTCTTTAGGGTGTGAAAGGATTAACAGGACCCCCCGGACCACCAGGAACGGTTATTGTGACGCTAACAGGCCCAGATAACAGAACGGTAACTCTTCCATTTTATTACTCGGGTTGGACGTTCTCACTTTCCAGGGTGAGGTCCTCATGATCCCTTACCTCTTTTATTTATTTTTTATTTATTTTTTATTTTTTTAAAGATTTTTTTTTAAAAGATTTCATTTATTTATTTGAGAGAGAGAGAGAGAATGAGGGATAGAAAGCCCGAGAGGGAAGAGGGTCAGAGGGAGAAGCAGACTCCCCACTGAGCAGGGAGCCCAATGTGGGACTCGATCCCGGGACTCCAGGATCATGACCTGAGCCGAAGGCAGTCGCTTAACCAACTGAGCCACCCAGGCGCCCCCCCTTACCTCTTTTATAAGCTTTGCCCTCTGAGCCCTCTCAGCCAGCCTGAGCCTCTGGAGTTTATTTTTCCCCATCTTTTACTCGTGAACCAGAAAACATGAGACAGAGATCTGAGGCAAGATCAGAGGCTGGCGGCTTCCATGATTCTAGAAGGTAGAGCCTGAATCTAATTTTGCTCACCTTTTATCCTCACCCCTTTCATTGTTCCTAACTCAGATGGGGATTCAGTGAGTATTTTTTGATAAATGATAACAAAATAGGTGTATGGCTATGATCCAACTGAATAGTAATGACCTAAAGATATCAGTGGAATGGTATTATAATCAAACGGGGCATTTTTACCTGCCATTATATCCCCAAGGGCAATGTGGCATGCATTCTTCTCCAAGGACACTGTGGCCCCGTTTTTCAAAATGAACATTTGCTTTTTGCTTCCACCATGAGGTAGCTAGACCAGGATATAGAACTGAACTGAATGCTCAGAAAAAGTGAATCATAATATAATACCCCAAACCTAGACACAAGGCTGATGCCAGAAGGTCTGGGGGGGTGGGGAAGTGAGGGGTTAATTAACAATTTTTTTGTGGATTAACTAAGAAATAAATATAAATCCTCCTTCTCTTTTAAACTTCTGATTGTTTTTAATAATAGCTTGATCGAAATATAATTCACATACCATATAATCCACTGTTTTAAAGAATAAAATTCATGGGCGCCTGGGTGGCTCAGTTGGTTAAGCGACTGCCTTCGACGCAGGTCATGATCCTGGAGTCCTGGGATCGAGTCCCACATCGGGCTCCCTGCTCAGCAGGGAGTCTGCTTCTCCCTCTGACCCTCTTCCCTCTCGTGCTCTCTATCTCTCATTCTCTCTCTCTCAAATAAATAAATAAAATTTAAAAAAAAATAAAGAATAAAATTCATGGGTTTTAGTTATAACTAATTTTAACGTTATTCAGATATAATTTATATACCATGAAACTCACTTATTTAGTGCACAATTCAGTGGCTTTTAGTGTATTTGTGGGGTTGGACAACTATTACCACATGCAATTTTAGAACATTTTTATCACCTAAAAAATAAACCCCTTAGCTTCTCTAATATAATTAATTCTTAATGATAGAAGTTTTGTTTATCAAAACAAAATTGAGAAGAGTTAAAACAAAACATGGTGAAATTTGATATGACCAAAATAATATCACTGAAGATTGGAAAAAAATTGACCTAAGGAAAATAACTAAACTTCTCAGAGGTAATCAACAAAAATAAAATTAATGAAGTATAAAATTTTATTGGCCAGAACTGGACAGAAAAAAAATCTTATCTTGACAAAAACTAGATCTGGAAGATTTGACCCAGGTGAAAATTTTTGAGTTTGAAAAAAATGTCCCAAGAGGAGACTCACACTGGAGAAAGTAGTCAATAAATGTGATAAGAACACACACACACACACACACACACACACACACAAAAAGAACACAAACAAACCTGATTAACACAATCAAATCCTCCTTACAACATATGATCAGAAATTAATTGATCCCAATGAAAATAATTCTGTATATTAAAAATGAAAATAAGATACATTGGGAATGATTTGAATGTGCTTATTGAAAACTGATTCAGGAATTAAATTGATTTAACATAGTTGGATTCAAAAGATACTTTCTTTAATACAACAAAAGTTCATGTATGGCTTCAATGGGTTCACAAGTATAAAATCTGAAATACAAAAAATGATAACCTGTCATGTATACATAAGTAGTTTGTAGATCCAGTTCGTTGAACAGATGGAGAAAATTTTCAAGTAAAAGCGGTATAATCTTGTTTGATCTGTGTGTAATGACTTTAAAAATTGTTTTTGTCGCAGGACCTCAAGGGGGAGAAGGGAGACAAGGGAGCCCTGGGGAAATCCGGACCTCCTGGACCCTCAGTAGGTTCTTTAGAGTCATGTTGTTCCCTGGAAACATGAAGTAGAGCCTTAGTGTGTATTTGGATGTATGATCTACTTTTAAATCTTAATATTAGCTAAAGCATGATAATATTTCACCACAGACGTCATGGAATATACTAGAATTATTTCACACCCTCTTCTAGCTGAAATCCCTGCGAGGTTGTACACCCACCCACGGCCTCTCTCCCATCTTATGATTTATCTTCAGCATCTGGTGTTTTATTTTATTTTTTTATTTTTTTTTAAAGATTTTGTTTATTTATTTGACAGAGAAAGAGACAGTGAGAGAGGGAACACAAGCAGGGGGAGTGGGAGAGGGAGAAGCAGGCTTCCCGCGGAGCAGGGAGCCCGATGCGGGGCTCGATCCCAGGACCCTGGGATCATGGCCTGAGCCGAAGGCAGTTGCTTAACCAACTGAGCCACCCAGGCGCCCCCAGCATCTGGTATTTTAGCATCTGTCTTTAAATGAACACTTATACATGAGATGACCCCCCATTTGGACATTTTAAAATATAACAGAATAATCAGAAGGAAAAACTTAATGACAATCGAGGTGAGTCAAAAAATCGATTCATAAAATTTGACATAACTCTCATTAATTACAGGGACCACCTGGAGAATCTTATGGATCTCAAAAAGGTGCTCCTGGAGAACCTGGCCCGCAGGTAAATTTGGAAACTCAGTATTGTGTACAGCCTGTATCAGTCAATGCTTAGGTCTCTTTAGGAGGCAAGTGTAAGATACCCAGTTCAAACTAACTGAGATTTTTGTAAGCTTTTTTAAAAGATTTAGGAAATGAAACTTATTTGTTCAAGTATCTGAGGATTTTATGGCTAAAACAGCCTCCAAGGACTTCAGAGCCTGAAACAAGATGGGCAGGAGTCCACCTATCATTTCTCCTCCTCTGTGTGTATTGGCTTCGTGGTCTCCTTTGACACTGATCTTGCACGTAGGCGTCAATGGGGAGGAAGAGCAGGAAGTAGCAGAGGACAGCTTCGGGTTAATGGCATCCAAGAAGATAGTGTGTCTCCCTGTGTCCACTAATAACACCCCCAAGAATCGCTCTAATTGGCCTAGCTTGGTCCTGTGTCTCGCCCTGGAGAGATGACTGTGGCCAGGAGGGAAAGTTCCCAGGATGGGCCAGGCCAGCAGGGTGGGGGCCACTGTGACCGACAGTCCCGTCCGACCCACACAGAGTGAGGAAAGGGCAGCTCTCCAAAGAAGATGGGGCACACTGTGACATGGGTGCTGGGAAGACAGAAGCAACCGGGGTCCACTCACCCACCCAGCTCTATTTTGGAAAGATTTAAACACATATATTGTTTAAAGACTCTAAAGATTATACATCAAGAAAAGTATTTTTTTCTAAGAAAAAGTGTTCGGTCAGTATGATGTTTAATTCTATCACAGAGGGTAAACATTGTAACAGTTCATCTAAAAACCTTGTCTGTTTGGGACACTGCAATATGCCTTTATAAATATATTCAAATATTGGCACGTGTGCGGGTCGGGGAATTGCCAACCTTTCAAATAAATAATTTGAGTGTGAAGTCCTCCCTCTTTCTAGGTCTTTTGGTCCATTTCTCTGCTTTTTCAGTTTTTCTTCCAAGCTGGGATGGGCAGTATCAAATCTTGTTTAATTAGCTAATCTTACTTTCCAATCTTTCTCCCATTTCCCTCCCTAATTTCCCATTCTGACTAGCTTCTGCCTTCCCCGGCAAGAGAAGGTCTGTGATTAATAGTTTTTTCTTCTAACAAATGGGTGGAAAGTTTCAGTCAGGCTCTCTTGCCCAAGGTCAAGAGGAAATGATCATATCATTTACGTTTTCCATATTTATTAAAATTATCCATATGTATTAAATTATGTGGTTTTGCTTTGTTTTTGTTTTAGGGAAAACCTGGCGAAGATGGTGCCCCTGGTTTCCCTGGCACTGAGGTAAAGACATGTTTGGCCCATTGATGTTGTTGAAATGTCAGTCCCATTAGACGAAGAAGGATTTGGGGAATCACTGTTAGTTATGAAGCTAGCAAAAGCACATAGCTTTTTAAACCCGTGTTTGAGAATCATAGTGTTACACCCTCACTGTGAAGAGAGATCATCCGAGCACGTCTTATTTTTTCTTTTCAAAGAGGAGTTCCAGGGCACCTGGGCGGCTCAGTCAGTTAAGTGTCCGACTGTTGATTTTGGCTCAGGTCCTGATCTCAGCATTATGGGATTGAGCCCCGAATTGGGCTCCGTGCTCAGCCAGGAGTCTGCTTGAAGATTCTCTCTCCCTCTCCCTCTGCCCCTCCCCCACTCATGGGTGCACGTGCTCGCTCTCTCTCTCAAATAAATAAATAAATCTTAAAAAAAGAAAAGGGGGGGGGAGTTCCAACTGTCCCTGCTTCCCACAGAAGAAATTGACCTGTATGTCTTCTGACCCATTCTCTTTTTCCACAGGGATCCAAAGGCAACAGGGGCTTCCCTGGGTTACGGGGTAAAGACGGCATTAAGGTGATCCCCTCTCTAACATCCTGTCTTCAGGCTTTTTAATTGGTTGGGTTTTGCCCACCCTTTCCTGGCCATGCCCTGAAAAGAGGTATAAGGGATTGCGATCAGAGCTCATTAAAGTAGCCTAGTTTTATTTGTTAAGAGGAAATAAGAGATGGGACAAATTTACTTAGACACCCAAAGGGCAGTTTTGTGGGAAAGATCTAAAACTTGTCTGTGTGGTGGAAGCTGCCTGACATCATGACCAGTGAGATTTAGTTTCTTCATGAGGAAGGAGTTGGACAAGTCCTGCAAGTGAAGGTTTCTGGTCACTGGAAGTCAAGTGTAGGCTGAACCCCATGAGTCTCGTTCTGGGTCATGACACACTCAAAGGTCATGATCAGTGAATTATGAACTGTGTTCCATTTCATTTGTTGCTGACAACATGTTACAGATGTTTTCAAATATTGTCGTTTCAAGTAATTGTAGGGATATGGGCAGAGTAAAGATTTATCCTATACTAATATGACTTCTGGTAGAATTCTGAAAGTGCTGTCCTGATTTGGTAAGGAAGGGGGTTGGTTACAGGTTAGTTGGGACCCTGGGAATTGCACACAACCCACAGCCTGGTTTTGCTGTGCCTGTAATCTGGGGGAGAACGTGGGCATGTGAAATGCATAGGAACACCCTCTGAAGGTATTGACATGGAAGAAACACGTAAGCTACTAGAGCAACAACCTCTTCCCAAGACCTTGTTGACAGGATTCTTGTCCCAGATACGGCCCTCCAGGGAAATGACCCAAAGTCAATGTCCCGTTCATTTTAACTCGGTTTGTACACTATATGGAAATAACATGACTTTTAGCATTAGTTTATTGTTTAACTGTTTGTTTTGCTTTTTAAGCATACTAAATATGTAAATACTTTGGGTTAATGTACTCATAATTTATAACGGTCTTTCAATACAGGGGTGGAAAGGGGACATTGGCCCTCCAGGATTTCGTGGTCCAGTAAGTGTAACTAAAGACAGTATCCATGTTGGGGCGCCTGGGTGGCTCAGTCGGTTAAGTGTCTGCCTTCGGCTCAGGTCATGATCCCAGGGTCCTGGGATGGAGCCCTGCATGAGGCTCCCTGCTCAGCAGGAAGCCTGCTTCTCCGTCTCCCACTCGCCTTGCTTGTGTTCCCTCTCTCGCTGTCTCTCTCTCTGTCAAATAAATAAAAATAAAAAAATCTTAAAAAAAAAGACAAGTATCCATGTCATATTTGATCAAGTCCTTCAAAGTATCAAAGAAATTTTGAATCAGTGTCTCTCATTAACTATTAAGATAGAGATTATGGTATTTACTTTTTTTATCACACCAGGGGAGAAAATAGCTGTTGTCATTATTTGTCCAGTGGACAATGGATAAATATTTCTATTTGGTCCTATTTGGTCTCTGGAAGGCACTAGAAATGCCCACCCTGAGCAATGGGAAAGAAGAAACCCTTTGTCCAATCAGACATGGCCCAAAGTGCCCTGTGCCCTTGAGCAGAGTAGGAAGGATGCACTGGAGGTCAGCTGGGGCACCCATGGGAGAGGGAGCCCGCTCCACCCACTCCAGTGGGGCCCACATATGACAACCTGTATTTCCACGCACCAGAAGCTCAACCAGGGCCAGCGAAAACCAGTGACCCCCCCCGCCAGCCCAAATTCCATCTCAACAGGCAGTCTCCTCTCTCCAGCATGGACATGGATTTGATATCTGTCAGCTCCTGACTTCAGAGTGCCCATATTCTCTATTTTGGGACCCTGTAGCTTAAGGAGATGAGTAAAAGGGACCCAGGCTCCGAATTCTGGTATCCCTTTCTCTCCTGCCTTTAAAAGACAGTAGTTCTCAGGGCACCTCAGTGGTGCAGTGGGTCAGACTCTTGGTTTCGGCTCAGGCAGTGATCTCAGGGTCGTGAGATTGAGCCCCAGTCAGTCTCTGCACTGAGCTCGGAGTCTACTTAAGACACCGTCTCCCTGGGCGCCTGGGTGGCTCAGTTGGTTAAGCGACTGCCTTCGGCTCAGGTCATGATCCTGGAGTCCCGGGATCGAGTCCCACATCGGGCTCCCTGCTCAGCGGGGAGTGTGCTTCTCCCTCTGACCCTCTTCCCTCTCGTGCTCTCTATCTCTCATTCTCTCTCTCTCAAATAAGTAGATAAAATCTTAAAAAAAAAAAAAGACACCGTCTCCCTCTCTCTCAGTCCCTCCCCCACCCTCTCTCTCTAAAATAAATAAATAAACCTTAAAAAAAAAAGACAATAGTTCTCACATTCAGTGTGCTGAGCAGAGCTGCTATTTGTGATTATGCTGGTTGCACAGAAAGGTCCATGATGATAAAAGAGTCGTGGGGTGGGGGTGAGGGGGTTCCGTTATGCGTTGCAGTTCTCAGACCCCTCAGGCTAAGCAATTTAACTCAGTAACTGGAGGAGCATCCAGGAAATTCACATCTTCACACAACAAGCCAGTGATCCAGATGCAAGTAGTCCCAAAATACTTTTATGGAGTTGCCGGGAAGAAGAAATGGGCCATTTTGTGAAAGCACTTAGCCAACATTTGGCAGGTGCATGTATGTCATTATGGATTTTGTGATGGAGATTATTACATTATCATTACTGTTACTATTATGAATTATTTTTGTGATTTTATACATAATTAACCACAATACTTTTGTTATCTCTTTTTTAAACACGCCAACAAAGTAATTGGCCCCATGCAGCATACGAGAAAACAAAACAAAACTTTTATATTTCCATCTTTTTTCCTTGAAGATAAGTGTACTGAATTCTAAGTGAAACCGACTTGTCAGTTGCGCTTGAGAGACATTCTTAGCATTCCTAACTTGCTGTGTGTGTTTCAATTCTATATAATTCTGCAGCTTCTAGTAACTTCCTTGGAAGTTCTACTTAGGAAGCAGACGGTTAAGGAGACCAGCAGTAGGTCCACCAAGTGTGTTAGAAACAATAACCCTCAATATTATTGCAAGCCAATGGTATCCTGAAATTCAAAGAAACAATCAATGGAGTATTTTTTGCTGGGTGGGTCCCAACACACTCTGAAATAAAGTTAGTCCATGAGGACAAGCATTTTTTAAAAAAAAGTGTAATAGAATATAATAAAAAAAAAATGAGAGTTGATAATATGTCAAAAGGGTAAGTCACTACTTGTGAAACTTTAATTTCAGTATACATATCCCCCCATATCTAGATATGGATAGAACTGTGAGTTTGTGAGCTGGCTCACATCATAAAATGTATTTCTCACTGAAAGCCCATGAAATATATGATATGGTGATACCAGAAACATCAACTTTGATCTTTAAATTTATCCATCATGTATACATGACTTTATTCCTGCTAACACATAAACTTACGAATTCAGGAAAATACCATTTGGGGGTGGGGGGAAAGGACATTGAAGTATTGCATTTGGTGAGCTCACCGTAAATAGCTCTCCTTTCTCTTTATTCATTTTTCCTTGAAGACAGAATATTATGATTCATACCAGGAAAAGGGAGATGAAGGACTTCCAGGCCCACCAGGGCCCAAAGGAGCTCGTGGCCCACAGGGTGAGAATAAATTTCTTCCTAAAGCATTTGCTGACCATGTCCATGTGTTTATTTCCAGGCAATGTATAACAAATGTGCTTATAGACCTAGAATTTACCGAGGGCAAAAGGGAGGTTTCCCAGTTTTCATGGATGGTAGTATTGGTGTGTCCTAATTTTCATACTTTTATATGAAAATTCCATAGGTACTATACCATAGAAGGTAATTAAATTCTCTTTGTGTGCGAAAGCATCAAGTTCAAGTCTGACAAAAAAAACACAAATGTGGCCAGAGGGCAGGAGGAGGGAACGGAAAGAATCGGCAATCTCAGGGGGATAGGAAAGAAAAAAACAGGGACCCTGAAAAACTGTAAATTGAGACAATCCACCCACTAGTGACAAGAGGGGCCTGAAACCTGGGTTTCCTGACTCCTGGCACCGTGAAGTAGAGTCACATTTACTCAGATGCTGTCCCTTTGGATAGATTAGAAAGGTGTAGGCCAAGAGCTCTCCTCTGTGGCCACACATCACAGAATCCCTGGGAACTTCTTAATAATGACATGCCAAGGTCCCTTCCCTGGCATTCTGATGTAACTGTCTGGAGGAGGGCCCTGGGCACCGGTAGATTGTAAAGGCTCCCCAGATTATTCTAGTGTGCGGGCAGGATCAAGAACCACCAACCTAAGGCAAATTGTTGATACAAATAAGATTTCAAAAGAGAATTTCACTTACAAGAGTACAAATTCCCAGTGTTCTTAAATAAATGGACAGAGAAGTACAGACATGGACAGAGATTTTTTTTTTTAATCTGATATGTCCACTATAAATCACTCATATGTATCAAAGAATTAGAACCCCGTTGCACTGTCACAGCTAGAAGTGATCTGAGATGTAACACCTGGCCAAACCACAGGACCTTGACAGTTCCAGCTATTTGCTCTTGTCCGTCTGCACCATTCCAGCCAAGTGTCAAAGGCAGAGCAGGCTCCTAGTAAATGTCCTCTGAATTGTTTGACGGCGGTAAGGTGGCATGATTCGCTTCTGAGTGTTAGGCATCTCAGACTAGTTTCTTCTCTGTAGTTTGTCTAAACAAGTGAAACTTTCTAATATTTATCTATGTGAGAGTGGAAGAAAAAGTATGAAAATATTTATTATTAATTACAATAATGTGGTCACCCAAGATTTCAAAAATAGGGGGAGGGAAGTATTTATGTCTTTATGAGTAATCAGTTACTGTTACGGATTTGTAGGTCCCAGCGGCTCCCCTGGGGTTCCCGGAAGTGCTGGTATGTACGTGTTTCTTGGGGCACCAATAGAATGGAAAATCACGGGGGCGCCTGGGTGGCTCAGTCCGTTAAGCATCTGCCTTCGGCTCAGGTCGTGATCTTGAGGTCCTGGGATCAAGCCCCGCATCGGGCTCCCTGCTCAGCAGGGGAGTCTGCTTCTCCCTCTCCCTCTGCTCCTCCCCCCTGCTCATGTTCTCTCTCTCTCCAATGAATAAATAACAAATCTTAAAAAAAAAAAAAAAAGGAAAATCACTTTTGCGTTGCTTACATAAGACAAATGTTTCATTAATTGATCTAAAAATGTTTCCAGCTTCTTCATTGTTAACTTTGTGACTCATAGCAGAAAAGGGAGTAGAAGCTGACACAAAGTGACTTAGGAATGCTCTTTTACTTCTTAGTGGTTTTAACTAAAGTGTAAGGCAATAACTGGTGTAGGAGCAGAAGCCTTGAAGCTCAGAGGAGGCACGGAGGTAGAAAACAGTAATTTATAGTAATTAGGTTGGTTAAAAATGGTAGTTTTCATAGTGTATCACATGTTGTGTAAGTACATAGATTGCACTTTTTTTTTTTAGGTTTATTTATTTATTTGAGAGACAAAGCGCAAACAAGCCCAGAGAGGGGCAGAGGGAAAGAATCTCAAACAGACTCCCTGCTGAACGTGGAGCCCTACACGGGGCTCAATCCCACACTGTGATATCATGACCTAAGCCGATACTAAGAGTAGGTGGCTTAACCAACTGAGCCACCCACGCACCCCATAGATTAAACTTTCATGAGTTTATGTTTTATAAAAACACCCATGAGTCACTGGAGTGGTTGCCTCTTGAGAGAGGAAGACTAGAATCAAGGACATTTAATCAAGGATTAACCTCAGTGGCTTTAATTATAACTAAAATGCTGTCATGTGTCATTTTGTAGAGGAAACGAAACCATGAAAAAAATAGCAAAGATTTGATAAGCCCTGCCATTGATTACATTTTTCTCCCTGCCTTGTTGTACATTTAAACTATTTCATAATTTTGAAAATGAATTGAAATTAAGTGATTGCCGAACTATATGTATCTTATAAACCCCTTGTAAAAAATAGATAAATGGATAAATATTATAGGTACCTGCATGTGCACGGAAAAATATACGCCAAATTGTTAACAATGAGTATCTCTCTCTTTTTTTTTAAGATTTTATTTATTTATTTGACAGAGAGAAACAGAGCGAGAGAGGGAACACAAGCAGGGGGAGTGGGAGAGGGAGAAGCCGGCCTCCCACCGAGCAGGGAGCCTGATGCGGGGCTCGATCCCAGGACCCTGGGATTATGACCTGAGCCGAAGGCAGACCCTTAACGACTGAGCCACTCAGGCGCCCCAACAATGAGTATCTCCTGAAGTTGGAATACAAAAGGATATTTTAGAGATCTGGCTAAAGATTAGGGGAGAGTTTTTTTCTCTCCCCCAAGTAATGAATAGGCTCCTTTAGGAAGTACAAATTACAAATCTCTAAAACAGATGCCAATCACAGGGATTTGCTTTTATGGCAAAATCCTTATGCTCAATCATCAGAAATAATCAGATATTACCCCTGCCGGTTCTCAGCCCTTTGGTGGTGAGGTCTTTCTTCTTTTTGTTAAACTGTTTGCAAGGCAGGGATTTGAGACAGGCCCTCTCCTCACATCCTTGTCACCTTAAGAGGGACAGATGAAATGGCTTTGTACCACCTGGCAAGGCTTCTCTCCCAGGAGATGCCTACCTCCCCACCACGCTCTTTTATAACTAAGATGTTTGGCAGGAATGAAGTCCAATTAGGACAGTCTCTCTTTCTCATTTCAAACACTGAAAGGTAGGTAGGTATCTTCTAGTCGCTAATGAAAAAAATCCACAAAGCAGCACATATCGAAGAATTTCTCATGAGGTCCTTTTAAACAAAAAGATGACAATGCGTCTCTAACTCTGTTTCAGTCCCTTGTAATAAAGAAGTCCCTATCTTACTGATGGGACTGGGATGTTCTGGGCTTCGCTGTGCTGTGAAAGTTTAACAAGGCCACAGATGAAGGAAGGAAGATATTCTCTTTTTGTTTTATATGCTTTCTATGCCTCTCAATTGTGTAACTTTTGTTAATAAGGATACGTTACTTTCTGCAATTAAAAAAAGTAATACATATGAATCAGGAAAACATTGAAATTGCACTAACATGATTCTTTTCTCCAAGGGTCATTGAGGCTTGGCCCCAGAGGAGCCCCTGGATCTCCAGGAGTGAAAGGAAGTAAAGGGGAACGAGGGCCCCCAGGAAAGAATGCAGTGGGGCCTCCTGGGTCCCCAGGTTGTCCTGGTTCACCAGGCCCTATAGGACTGCCAGGATATCCAGGACCACCAGGTAGATACCTAACGGGGCCCCTATTGTGTACACTGCCCAATAACAGATGTGTGCAAATCAATGGCAATGAACCTTACTTGCAGCTTGGCCGTCAGTCTGTGTCGATCTTAGGAGCGATCTTTCTGCTGCTGTTTCATCTGATGAGCTATCTGTGAAGACAGCTCAGGTAGAATGAGGACATAGCAGGTGCAGCAAGGCTTTAGCCTGAGCTCCCACAGAGGGCAGAGTGGGAGGCAGGGACAAGGGACAGTGAAGCAGAGAAGGAGGGACGGTTATCAGGTTGGCCTTGGCCGAGTCTGTAACTGCTTGTCTGGTCCCTGGAGAATATCTTCCTAAAAGCTACAACTTTGGTTCAGGACAATCTGTCACAGGGGAACAAGAGGCAAGAATTTATCTACCCATTCCTATTAGTCGTGGGTCGAAGATATATCCCACAGGACCAGACTAACCACACACACACACACACACACACACACACACACACACACACACACACACACACACACACACACTCTTCCAGGCTGTGTTAGCATGGCTCCCAGGGCGTCCCATGCACTGGCATCAGCAGGAAGACCCAGGGCAAGGCGGTGTGGGCTGGAGGTGCAGCAGGGGCATGGGGCAAGATGCTGCCAGATAAAGTGGGTCAGAGACCACGTAGCTGCAGCCTAGAGGACGGGAAGTGCCTGGAGTTGTCCTCCCCTCTCTAGCCCCCCATAGCCGCCTAGCCTCTGCTGGCTGACAGGTACACAGTACCTCAGAACATATGCGTCACTCTTTGTCTCTTAAAACACCTCTCTGGAAGGTGCCTGGGAGGTCTTGTGCTTTATACTCAACCTTCCTAATAGCCCTAAGAATCTTCTGTTGTGCCAGGGATTTTTTTTTTTTTAATTTGTTATTGTTACGTTAATCACCATACATCACATCATTAGTTCTTGATGTAGTGTTCCATGATTCATTGTTTGTGCATAACACCCAGTGCTCCACGCAGAACGTGCCCTCCTTAATACCCATCACCAGGCTCACCCATCCCCCCACCCCCCTCCCCTCTAGAGCCCTCAGTTTGTTTTTCAGAGTCCATCAGGGATTTTATTTTTAAGAAGGGATTTTGTTTTTAAGAAAGGATTTATTATTTATAGACAGTGTGATTATAAATCTGGAAGATCCAAAAGAATAATCTGGAAAACTCTTACTGTTAATAAGATAATTCAGCTAAATTAGGTCTGGCTATTCGAGCAATATTTGAAAAAAAAAATAAAAGCTTCCCTTTAGGCCAGTGGCTGTTTAAGAAATTATCCCATTAATAAAACAATATAATATCCAAGAACAAAAGCTGTCAAGCTCTGGTGTGAACCTATGTGGAAAACAAAGCAAAATGAAACTTAACTAAAACCTTTCACTGGGTCGGAGATTTTAACAATTTCTAGTCCTCCAAGTCTTTTTCAAGACGTAGGTTTAATGTGCTCATTTCATCGACCAGGGGCCTGAGGTGCACAGCTCTTGGCGCTCATGAGTGCCGTAATCGGGCTCTGGACCCCAGGGGCCTGAGGTAATACAGCTCCTTCTGCAAGACACTGTACATCCTCTCCCCTTAGAGGTGGCCCTGGTTTCCTGTCCTCTCTTACCTAAGCAACACCTGTCTGTCCATCCAGGTGCAGCTTCAACTTCAAGTCCTGCAGAATGCTTACACTGAGCCCACATCCTGGAACACTCAAGCTTATCCTGATAGTAGTTTTTCTCATTGCCGGTCTTTGTCAGTTTCCCCTACGAGACTCAAAGCTCTTTGAGGTCAGACACTGTGTCTGGTTTGCTGTTTTAAACTCAGCATGTAGCACAGGGGCTGGAACATTGTAGGTACTCAAATATTTGTTGAATTAAGTATGAAATGACCAGGAAAATGTGCAAGTAAATACAAATGTATAAATGTGTAAGTATACATATATGTCTACCTTAAGTATAAAACTGCCATTACATTTTACTGTTTAAAGATAACTATCCAAGTTAAGAAGGGAAGAATGAAGGGGGGGAAATTGGAGGGGGAGACGAACCATGAGAGACTATGGACTCTGAGAAACAAACTGAGGGTTCTCGAGGGGAGGGGGAGTCGGTGATGGGTTAGCCTGGTGATGGATATTAAAGAGGGCACCTATTGAATGGAGCACTGGGTGTTATACGCAAACAATGAATCATGGGACACTACATCAAAAACTAATGATGTAATGTAGGGTGATTAAGATAACATAATAAAATTTTAAAAAATTAAAAAATAAACAAACAAATAAAAATTAAAGATAATTATCCAGTCATCTTAAAGACACAGAAAACTGGATCACAAAATGAGCATTCCTTTCAGACAGAGTCAAGCAAACATTACCCACACCCCATTCCATCTCAATTAAATGTCTCCACTGATAACCTTGGTCGCTCTGAAATTTGGAGCAGCTATAGGCATTGTTTTGAAATATTTAGTTTCATCAGCATTGCCTTCAACCTAGATTTGAAATGGCAAGACCAAAAAATCCAGTTATAGAACACAAGAGTTTAAGAGCGCTAGCTGTTCGTTGTAACGTTATAGTAGTGGATACATGTGGAAAACTGGGAAGAGCTTTCTTGAAGAATGACAAACTCGATTGATGTGAACAAGCCATGCAGAGAAAACAGATGATACTCTGTCAAAACCTTTTCACTCAATATGTATTAAGCATCTACAATATATCAGGAAGATTCAGTGTACCTGAGATAATAGAATGTGATGTGACCCTTTGCCTAAACATTCTAAAGGATAGTCTTGGAATAATTGGAAATAAGTGGCTAAAATAACATGGATTAATTTTATGATGAGAACTAACCAGATAACAAACTTTCAAAGAATCACCACACTAGTATCAAAAAATATCACATGTCTGTAGTGAGAAAGGAAAAGCTGGTCAACACACTTCAGTCTTCAATTGCAGATAACCTTCAAAAGATGCAGCCTCCAAAACAAATATGGGGGAAATGCACATAGAATAATACATCTTACTGAAACACTTGCTCATTGAATAAAGAAACAAAACACTAGCTGTGGTGTTGTCTTTTTGCAGGTGACATCATCTTTCGCAAAGGTCCACCTGGAGATGGCGGACTCCCAGGCCTTGTAGGGTTTCCAGGAATCCCAGGAGCCGATGGGCCCAAAGGTTGGTTCAATCAATGGTGTTGTTCTATAAAAGCAAGCCATTCTCGTCATCATTCCTATCACTGATTGCACCCCTCGAAACAACAATGATCCCAAACTGCAGTCAGGGATGGCTTCTTTTGCAAAAGAATTGCCTAAAAGTATTCATTTATCTGCAAATCAACCATGAATTTGACCCATGCCATAAATTGTGGGATATGCCTAGAATATGAGTTTTATCCTGCACTGAAGGAGAGAGATACTGAGAGAGTAGATATGTTATTCTTGATTCAGGATTTCCTTTAAGAATATTAAGAAGGTCAGATAGATAAAGTAAGCCAATATAATACATGAACAATTTTTTAAAGATTTTATTTATTTATTTGAGGGAGGGAGAGAGAGCAAGAGCATGAGCAGGGGGAGGAGCAGAAGGAGAGGGAAACGCAAACCGCCCTGCTGAGCAGGGAGCTCAGTGCAATATGGGGCTTGATTCTAAGATTCCAGGACCAGGACCTAAGGGGGGGGGGGGCAGACCCTTAACTGACTGAGCCACCCAGATGCCCCAAGATGAATGATTTTTTTATTAACATGCACAATGTCCTTGATGATTTCCACTACACCCCCCCCATTTTTAATGTAATAAGTGGCTGCGTGGTTGGGAAACATCTGTCCTTTCCACAGACTTGGTGTGGGTTTATGAGTAATGTGCGCGTGCTCTCATTGCAGGGGAACCTGGCCTTTTGTGCATACAATGTCCTTGTGTCCCAGGGCCCGTGGGTCCCCCAGGACTGCCAGGGTTGGATGGCATAAAAGGAGTCCCAGGTACAGATATTTTGCACACAAAGGTTTTGGCAAGTACAAAAGGGTCAGCTCACTGGGTGTTGAAAAAAGCTATCAGACATCTGGAGGTCATGATGTGGTTTGCATGAACTTAGAGATTTTCAAAAGCATACTCTGTTAACATAAAGCAAGCTAAAATAACACAAAAACTGGCCTTTCCCCCGTTCCATTTTAATTGCTGAATTCTAGCAAACCATGGAGTTCCCCATGAATTATAGACTGGGGTTCCTCCGGGGGTAGGAATTAGGAGGGGTGAGGCAGCTACCCCACACACACACCACCTTTTTCTTCCATAAAGAAATAGGCTCTCTCTCATTTTTTCTTCTTAAAAGACACAACTCTCCTCAGTCTGTTTTTTTAAGGTCCCCACTTTTTGGTAGAGCCAAGGGCAGATGCATGGTTTCATCCTTTAGAAGGGTATAAGTGCAATAAATCGGCACACGGATGGGGGGCGACAGCGTGGTGTGGACTCTGGTAAACTGGAAGGCACGTTGGAGGGGCCATCCCGCACCAGCTCCAGCCTATTGTTACTTTTCAACATTTTCGGCCCTGTGTTGATAAATCTTCCAATTTTTCCTGAGAAGAAAGAAATGAGGGTTTTTATCTGAAGTCTTACTTTTTTCAATATTAGCTACTAACTCCATTTTTGAGGGAAGAAACCATCTTAGAGGCCAATATTCTGAGAGCTAAGTAGAGCCCTTGTCATTTCTCCTGCCGACCTCTGTGCCCAACCAGGACCCTCCCCCACACCTGGTTGCTCCAGGCGTCACATCCCTGCTGCCCCACCTCCTCCCCCTTCCTCAGGCACAGAACTGGCCGTAGACAAAACCCTGAGGCAGAGAAAGTCTCATTAGTTGGGTTCCTCTGCCCTTCGTGCCTTCGTGCCACTCTCCTGCTCCTTCATAAATGCCTTAGTTACTCTGTAGTCTCTGCCCCCTGACTCCCTGAGATGGGCCTGAGACGGAAATAGTCCGCGAGGGGCGGACTACTCCTCATGCAGCTCCTATTCAGTGCCTAAGACTCTGGGTAGAATGTCCTATTAAAACATAAACTAAGAAGGAAGGGAAGGAGCTGGGGAGAGAGAGAGAAGGAAAGCAATCATTATTTCCCTAAGTTCCCTCTGAGTGACCTCTAGCCCAAGGGTAGAATGCAAGTGGGCAGCTCACTGATGACCAACTAGCCGTGTTGAATTTTCCTTGGTTTCTCTACATTCGGCATACTACAGGTATAGCTCACAGAAGATATATAAACAGGAAAACCACTTGGATGAATATCAAAAAATATACCCTGACTCAAATCTTGCAAAAAATAAAATCTGAATAAACATTTGTTAACACATTGGCTTGAGATCCAGCCAAAAGACCCTCTAAAGGGATCATCTTTACAGAGATATTTAAATACATAGAGGAAGTATAAAATTGTACAGTAAAATGTAATTTGGCAACAGATACCCAAAGCCTCGGGAAAGTTTGTGTCCATTTGGTCTCGCACTTACACTTTTAGGAATTTATTTAAATTACTCGATAACTTTGAAGTACTAAATACCTAGGGATACTTATCACAGCATTGTTGACTAGAGCTAAAGTTGGGGAAAGATCTAAATGTTGGTTGACCCACACAATAGGCTACTACGCAACCATTGAAGTGAAGCTATAAATCTGTATTTATTGACATATGATTCCAAAATACCATGCATATGTCCAGTGTGTTATGGATATAAAATTTTATGAGTAACATACATGAAAATTTTAGCAAATATTGTCTTCTGGTGGTAGATTTATGGGTGATTTTTTATTCTCTTCTTGCTGAATCTGTTTTTTACAATGAGCATATGGTACTTTTATGATCAAAACAAATAAATGTTTCTCCTTAAAATTATAAAGACAAGAATTTTAGGAAGGTAAGATTTTTTTTTAATGCCTTTTATTTTTTTTTTACATCATCTCTTATTCCACTTCTGCACTCACATTCACTCCCTGCACTGGGTGTTTTAAGGTAAAATTGTCTTTCTTTCCTCAGAAGAAAACACCCTATTCTCTTCATATACTGCATTACCCTGGCTACTCAGAGTTGGCGTTCAATGAATATTTAATAATTTACTGCTTTACAGGAGGACAAGGGCCATCTGGCATTAAAGGAAGCCCCGGGTCCCCAGGAAGTACGGGTCTTCCAGGATTTCCAGTAAGATTTCATGCTTTGGAAGCTTTAGTGTCAATTTGGGAAACAGCACACTCTGGAAATACAGTTGTGCCACACAAAGGTTATCAGTTTGGTTCCTGGCAAAGAGTGCTTAATATTAGAGCATTTGATCGATACTTGACTAAATGAATGAATGAATGATGTGTGAATGGAATAAGGGAATGAAATAATGAATTTATAATCATTTAAAACGGTATCAGAGATAGTAGGTGGATCTGTTGCTGCCTGGGGCTGAGGTTGGGAACAGAGATTGACTGCAGATGGATTTGAGGGAATTTGGGGCAGTGATGGAAAAGTTTTAACACTGGATTGCAGTGATTGTGCCATAAATTACAAATTTACTAAAAATCATTGAATTGTTTTTGTATATAGATACATCTCATGATATGTAAATTATACCTCAATAAACTTTTAGAAATTAAAATTTTTATTATCATGGTGAATCAGAAAGCTATGTAAAGATAAATATATTTAAATCAAATTATCCATAGATGCATGTTAAAATTTACCAATATTCTAACATAATCTAAATTATGGTGACGTTTGTATCGTATTGAATAATATTACTGGGTGTGTTGCATTGAATTGCACTAACTGTATTCTTTTCCAGTTTTGGAAGCAAATAGAGAGAAAAGAAAACCAAAAAGCTTGACATTATACTTGTAGGCCAAAGAAAGTGTCTTTAAAAAAAAAAAAACAAAACCCACATTCATTAAAATTGAAAAATTCTGGTTGACATTTTCTTTTTAAGATTGGCAGAAGAACCGCCGTACCCAAATGCAATGCAGCCTTGTTTCTGTACCGCCCTAGGGATTCCCGGGTGCTCCGGGGGATCCAGGACTTACCGGAGAAAAAGGTGGAGCGTCTCCGCCTGAGGGAGAAGCGGGTGCCCCAGGGGACCCCGGGCCCAGAGGGCATCCTGGAAGAAGGGGCCTGGATGGAACTCCTGGAACTCCCGGGGTCAAAGGGTCGCCAGGGCCCAAAGGTGAACTGGTTGGTATCGAGTAACTTTCTTCAAATTACCTTCCCTGCAATTGAAATGCTCTGAAGTGGTGACCTTGGGCAATCTCCATTCAGAAAATGGTTGGCCGCTCAGCACAGTGGGTCCTTCCAACTGCGCACTGAGGTGCCTTGGAAGGAGCAGTAATGACCCCAGCAAATATGTATAGTATTTTGACACAGAGGTGGCACTTGATGGTGCTTTTAGCCCAAATGAAATTCTATGTTGATAATGACCTTGTCTCCTACACAAGTTACAACCCCTCATTTGTATCCGGTGAGTTTATACACGAGTTCAGAAAATGACAAATAATGGAAAGTTTTGGTCAATATTTTGGGGGCAGTGTTCATTCTTTTAAGTGAAAATAAATGCTTAAAGACCAGAATATTTAGGAGTAGCGTCATCAAATAAACAGATCAAATGTTTTGTCATCTAAAATATTTAAGCTTCTGTAGATTCTCTTTTCATGAGATAGGGATGGAATCTCTCACACGTTCACTTGAGAGATTCCTACCAGGAGCAATTTTAAATCGTCGTGGGGTCAGAGGCTGAGCACCTCCCCCCAGTGTATTTGTGAGAAGTTTGCCAGGCATGCTGCCCAGCCTGCTCCAGGAAATACCAGGTTCTTCCAAGATTTCTGAGTGTTATCCAGTCAAGGGGGTCCTGCCTTGAACAGGAAAACTTGGCAAATAAATTTGAAGATTCGTTTACACACCCTTTAGTATCAGAATATAAAGTGTGGCTCACCGAGATACAGATGTGGTATACAGTCTTTTTTTTTAAGATTTATTTATTTATTTGAAAGAGAGAGAGAATGAGAGAGAGAGAGAGAGCACATGAGAGGGGGGAGGGTCAGAGGGAGAAGCAGACTCCCTGCTGAGCAGGGAGCCAGATGCGGGACTCCAGGATCATGACCTGAGCCGAAGGCAGTCACTCAACCAACTGAGCCACCCAGGTGCCCCTGTGGTATACAGTCTTCCCAACATCTTTTTGATGACAAAATACTTTCTGGCTGAGACCAGCTAGCCGGTTCAGTGTTTCTCAGACTCTCCTCTGGCAAAAAGGTTGGCTGTCCCGGAACGGGGGGTGGTGCAGTTATACTTTATAGAGGGACAGAGTCTAGAATTCTCTGGTCTAGTATTAAGACAGTTCACATGATGCTTCCTTCTGCATCTCACTAATTTCCTTATTAGTTCCAGTAAAAGTAAAGTAAAGAAAAAAATTAAGGCGGTGATATGTTGAGTCTTATACCCTGTCATTACAGAAGAAGGGGGAAAAAACAACGCTTAGTCACCCAATGATACTGAACAATGAAAAATCAAGTCAATTTTATTATTTGGGGCCATATTGGGGAGGAAGAGGAACTCGATTATTGTGTCACATTTGACTTGTTTAAAATATACAAGCCATTTCCAAAGTTATAGCCTATGCAATTACAAAAAAATATGTATGGAACACCTGGGTGGCTCAGTCGGTTAAGCGTCTGCCTTTGGCTCAGGTCATGATCTCAGGGTCCTGGGATCGAGTCCCACATCGGGTTCCTTGCTCATCGGGAAGTCTGCTTCTCCCTCTGCCTGCAGCTCCCCCAGCTTCTGCTCTCTCTCTCTCTCTCTCTCTCTCTGACAAATAAATAAAATCTTTAAAAAGCCAAAAAGATATTTTATAAGAAAAAAAAAGCATACAGTCTATCTGTATCTGTATCTCCTTTGTGATGAAAATAGCCGGTGAGGACCAAAGGTTTGCTGTGCTGGTTTTATTTTAGAAATGCGCTATTCCCCGGGCGCCTGGGTGGCTCAGTTGGTTAAGTGACTGCCTTTGGCTTGGGTCATGATCCTGGAGTTCCGGGATCGAGTCCCACATCGGGCTCCCTGCTCACCAGGGAGTCTGCTTCTCCCTCTGACCCTCTCCCCTCTCATGCTCTCTCTCTATCTCATTCTCCCTCTCAAATAAATAAAATCTTTAAAAAAAAAAAAAGAAATGCGCCATTCCCATGAATGCCACTCTAAAGCTATTTGAACTGTTGGCTGATATGAACAAAGTTTTAGGGGCAATTATATATATAACATCCTGCTGGAGGACACCTCCAGTGGGGCTCAAGAGACTGCAAGTTCCTGAAATGTTGCTGAAATCCAAAGGGCACAAAACAGCAGAAATCAGACCGTGCTCTGATTTTAGTAATAATTCCCTTCAGATGCCAACTGCTTTGTAATTCAAGATTTTCTCATTGGCTGCTTATCTGGTCCTCCTCTTCATGTTAAGATTAACCCACGTAAGGAGATCCTGGACTGAAGCACTATCCAAACATATTCCTATTGTCACAGGCCCTGAGTGGTGAGAAGGGGGATCAGGGTCCTCCAGGGTATCCTGGCAACCCTGGGTCCCCAGGACCTGCAGGACCACCTGGACCATCAAACTATGGACCACAGGGAGAGCCTGGTCCAAAGGGCACCCAAGGAGTTCCTGGAGCCCCTGGACCACCTGGAGAAGCCGGTTGGTTAGTTTTCTTTCCAGTCCTGTTTTCCTATGGAGTGGGTCCATGGTTCCTAGAGCAAGTGAAGCTCCCCCAAAACTAATGAAGGCATAGAAACTTGCTTCTAATAAGTAGAATATGTCAACTCACAGACAGCTGAAATTTCCTGATAGTCTATCTACATTTACTAATTGATATATATGGGATGGGGAGCACCTGGCTGGCTCAGTATGTGGTGTTTGAGACTCTTGATCTTGGGGTCATGAGTTTGAGCCCCCTGTTGGGTGTAGAGATTACTTAAAAAAAAATCTTAAAAAAATATGTGGAAGGAGTGGAAGTCTGTTATGGTAAACAAAGGAGAAGCAGAAATCTATGAAATTGATCTTGAGAAGCCTCTTGTAAGTCTCAAGGGCCCACTAATGTTACTACAAATTTGTTCTTGTTGACCCATAATCCAATGGATGGTTTATAAATAAAACTTCAAAATATCTAAGATAAATGAAGAAAGGTTTTCTGATAAGAGCTCTAAAGTCCCAGTAACTTTTGGGATCCACACGTACTGAACATAGTTGGTGGATTCAGGAGGAAGCCGATCCTCAATGTTTATCTGTGGCAGAGAACATGGCAGAAGATGAGAATTGCCATGTTGCTGACAGTTTTTAACAAATAATGCCACCCTATCATTTTTTACTTCTAACATCACTTTTTAAAGGGTTAGACCCAATAAAATAATGGCCTCTAAATCTTTTTATGGTATCCTTCATTAGTAAAAAATGTGTAAGTTCCTCCCCCCAAGTATTTATATATTTTTAAATTGTTTACATGCATTCCTATCCACACATGTACATAAGGCTTCTTTTATGATTATATATGTATGTATGTGTGTGTGTGTGTGTGTGTGTATATACATATATATATATATATATATATATATATATATGTATATATATATACACTGCATCTTACTTTTGAGGCTGCAGTGCTAATCCAAGGATTGGCAAACCATGGCAGCCCATCATCTAAATCCAGCCTACCATATATTTATGTATGACCTACAAGCTAAAAATGTTTTTCCTATTTTTAAATGATTGGGGGGAAAGACCTTTTGAATAATCCTTTATGGCACGTGAAAATGACATGAAGTTCAAGTTTCAATGTCCATAAATACGTTCTGCTGGCCCACAGTCACACTCATTCATTTACATATTGTTTCCGGTGGTTCCCATGCTACAATAGCAGCATTGAGTAGTGGCACAACCATCTGGACTACAAAGCCCAGATTATTTACTATCTGGCCCTTTACAGAAGAAGTCCTTCTAATCCATCTTCAAATCTTCTTCTGTTCTTTCTACGTGCGAATTTCTGGCAAAGGACTCCATTGTCGTAAAATATATTATCAAGTTTTTCCCATCACACTACTGTAAACTTATTTTTTTTCTATAAATATATGGATAATACAAATCACTAACATGTTTTTAATGTTGGCCCCCATAGCCACATTGTCTCAAATATTATGGGCTGGGTAGGCTTTATCTCCCCAATGATACATGAAGAACTTAATCAGAGGTTAAGATATGTGCCCAAGCCACACTTCATGTTTTGTTCAGCATACTGTACTTCCTTCCCATGCAAACTAGTGGCCCAATAAAGAAATATCCTATTAAATAAATATTCGCCAATGTTTAAGATGAATTCCATATTATCGATTTTTTTTAGAACAGCCTCTTTTTCAATAGACCAGGATTGAGGTGGGCTATTAATTAAAACAAAGCTGGGGCAATAGTAAATGCTTATAAATATTCAACTGAATAAGGAAGTTTCAGTGGGTTAGTCATCTTTACACCAGTTTTGAAGCCTATGAAGCAGAGACGATTTTTTTTCTATTTCTGGGGATATGTTTATAAACCCCTTATATCACATTTGTTCCCTCCGAACCAAAAAAAAGCTTCAATATGCACACCAATCTTATGATCACAAACTTTCTTAAGGTCCTAGGGGAGAATTCGTTATTTCGACACCAGTCCCAGGGCCCCCAGGACCTCCAGGGCCCCCTGGCCGTGCTGGCCCCCAAGGTCCACCTGGTGAGTATCCCCTCTGCCAAGTCTGGTGCATGGCATCAAATGGCAGCCTGACTATCCTCAAAAAATATTGTCCCTATGTAAGGAAAAACTAGATTTGGCACCAAAAGAAGCCAGAGGCCAGAGTTCTGTTAGATAACAAGGCCACACGCAGGGGACTTGTCATTTTTCTTTGGGATTATCCAAATTATTCCCATTGGTGCCTCTGATTCCAAAAAAGAAAAAAGAATCAATATCATTGCTTAAAAGGAATTCAAGAGCAGAACAATCTCCATGGATTTTTGGTGGGGGAGTAAGCGATGTTTGCCAGTAGTTAATCAAGCCAGTGCTTGCAGCTTCTTCATTTGAAAATGTAACTTCTTTGCCAATATGATCTAAAACTTAACTTTGCATGCATGATGGGAGACTTATGTAGCTCAAGATATCTAGAATATTTCTTTTGTAGGAATTAAATTCTATCCTAAACATTATCTGTAGCTCCTAAGGATTAGTCCATTGCATAAGAATGCAGAGGGAGGAAGAGTATACAGTTGGGGTTATGTTAAAATTATCTCCTAATTTCCAAAAAGGCCTAGGATGATACAGAAACTTAGATTTTTGTTTCAAGACAAGATGAAGGGAAGTTTCTTATGTGGATGTGTGTGTGTTTTCAGGTGTCCCTGGATCCATAGGAAAATGTGTTGATCCAGGTCTTCCTGGGCCTGCTGGCGAACCAGGAATTCCAGGAATCGGCTTCCCTGGGCCCCCTGGACCTAAGGGTAAATGTACAAATTTTAAAACATAAATTTTGTTGTGGATATTTAGAAAATATAAATACATGTCATGAATAACATAGAAAAGATCCATAATGTGATATTTAAAATAATGTTTTCCACCCATCTTAAATGGGAAAAAAAAAAATCTTACAATGATGTTAGGCAAAAAGGCAGAATTCACATATATTTATGCATGTCATCTCAATTACATTTTTTAAAATACATAGAAAAAGTTGAAAGAAAATTCACCAAAATAGTAGTAGTGATTCTTTTTGAGTGTGGAGTTATGAGGAATTTTTTCTTTACTTCTTAATAAACGTCTGCACTTTTTACACTTATGCGTTTTTTTCACTTTATACATTTCTTTTATAATTAAAAAAGAACTACTAAATCACCAATAATTGGTTTTCCTATACATCCCCCTGTAAATTACAGAAGTTACTTTCCTTTGGGAACAAATGCTGTTTCCCATTGAAGGGAAATCACCCCAAAGAAATCCTGAGATGCTGAGAACTCGAACCATAACCTAACAAATACATCAGAGTCTTGTCCAGGATGACATACTAGCCATTTCGGTCCCTGGGCTGTTGCATAGATTTTCAGATTTTATAATCCTTTTATGTTTGTTTCAATATTATTTAAAGTGCCTGTCAAACTATAATCCACTTTTTGGTACTTGATCTCCTAGATTAATATGTCATCAGTGCTTAGCATGCATTAGTCCTACACAATTATGGGAATATTGATCTCAGTTTATGAATATTTGAAATGGAAAATGTAATAGCTTCAAGAATGTCTCTGACTCCCATTTCTTGGATGTCTTCCCAATGATCTCTGAAGTCATGCAGCCTGGCCCATATTTTTGCCTACTCCGTCTTGGACCCTGCATTAAGAAATTGTATCCTGGGCGCCTGGGTGGCTCGGTTGGTTGGGCGACTGCCTTCGGCTCAGGTCATGATCCTGGAGTCCCGGGATCGAGCCCCACATCGGGCTCCCTGCTCGGCGGGGAGTTTGCTTCTCCCTCTGACCCTCTTCCCTCTCGTGCTATCTCTCATTCTCTCTCTCTCTCAAATAAATAAATAAAATCTTTAAAAAAAAAAGAAATTGTATCCTTGTTTGTAACCCTATGGATTCACCCTCTGAAAGGAGACTGTAATTATGGGGACCAGAAGTAGCCTAAGAAATCCTTGAAAGTTCAGACTCAAAATTTCCCAGTTGAACCTATAATAATCCCATAAACTATGATGAATTAAAAACTGGTTGGGGAGCCTGGGTGGCTTAGTCATTAGGTGACTGCCTTCAGCTCAGGTCATGATCCCAGGGTCCTGGGATCAAGACCAGCATCGGGCTCCCTGCTCAGTGGGAAGCCTGCTTCTCCCTCTCTCACTCCCCCTGCTTGTGTTCCCTCTTTCACTGTGTCTCTCTCTGTCAAATAAATAAATAAAATCTTTTAAAAACTGGTCAAATTAGAGGCACAAAAGAACTCTCTGAACGCAGCCCTGCTTCACCAGGGTTTCCTCTTGCAAACCACGGAACAGAACAAATGATATGTGTGACTCCTTTCTCAATTCTATTATAAATATATGAGAAAGAAAGTAATCCATTATGTTCAATGGCATTAGAAAGTAATTCTCTTGAGAAAGGTTACCTAGGGCACCAGATATGCTTTATATCTTTTTTTTTTTAAGATTTTATTTATTTATTTGACAGAAAGAGACACAGCAAGAGAGGGAACCCAAGCAGGGGGAGCGGGAGAGGGAGAAACAGGCTTCCCAAGGAGCAGGGAGCCCGATGTGGGGCTTGACCCCAGGACCCTGGGATCATGACCTGAGCCGAAGGCAGATGCTCAACGACTGAGCCACACAGGCGCCCCTGGATATGCTTTATATCTTCGTCTGGGTCATGCTTCGATAGGTTTCTGGACATGAAAATATTCATTTGGCTGTATATTTTGTGTAAAATACACTCCAAAAGAAAAAGTCGGCCAAATGGTCAACTGGGATCAGTGGAATTGCTCCATCAAAATTGTAGCCATGCTAAACAACAAAAAGGACAAAGTCATTTTTTCAACTGAGGCTCTGATTTGGAATGGGTTTTTTTTTTTTTTTTTTGCTAATGTAGCAGTTGGCTTTTTCATCATTCAGACTTTCATAAAAACATCTCTAGCAACTTGCCTCATAAAAACATAGATAAAGGGGAGGGGGGTGGGGGGATGGGTGAGCCTGGTGATGGGTATTAAAGAGGGCACGTTCTGCGTGGAGCACTGGGTGTTATGCACAAACAATGAATCATGGAACACTACATCAAGAACTAATGGTGTAATGTATGGTGATTAACATAACAATAAAAAATTAAAAAAAATAGACAAAATAACAGAGATACTGCTCTAAATCTTTTACTAAGCATACTCCTGCAACTTGTATTATGTTTCCTCTGTAGGAGAGCAAGGTTTTCCAGGAGCAAAAGGAGCACCGGGTTGTCCAGGAGAAATGGGGAAGCCCGGGTCACCTGGAGAACCGGGTCTCCCAGGAGCCAAGGTCTTCAAGAATTAAAACTCAGATGGATGTGTGGGAACGACGGGGGGTAATCACAATCATCCAGTTAGGATGCTCTGGGTATAGGACTTATCTATATATTGGTAGATGATGAAGATATTAAATACTTTTTAACGATTCTCTGAACCATCCCTCCCTTTGAGAAAGGAAAAGTGATGTTAGGAGACAGTTTTGCCTCCCCGTTTCCTCCCTAATCTTTAGGAACATTCAGAGTATTTAAAATGGAAGGGCTCTAAAAAAGTGTGGATCACTATGAGAAAAGCTGTCACAAGTAGAAACATCTAGACTGTTTACAATTTCAGTCTTCTGCAAAAGTGGCGGTTACAGAGCCTCAAGAATGGTCAAGCATAATTTTATAGAAACTCAGCAATTAGAGTTGAAAAGGAAAGAATGGTGGTAACTGTGCAAGAAGGATTATTTTCAAGTCAATAGCCCTAAAGACCAGTCAATAGCCAAGAAAGAGTTGGAAGTGTTACATAGTGAAACTAATACAATTTCTGTGCCACAGGGAGAACCAGGAGTAGCCATGCCTGGAGAACCAGGAACACCAGGTTTTCCAGGAGAAAGAGGCGCTTCTGGGGAAAATGGAGAAATTGGACTCCCTGGACCTCCAGGTCTCCCTGGGATTCCAGGAACTGGAGGGCTTGATGGACCCCAAGGTATAATAGCAAGTGTGATTACTTTTCTCCATAGTGAACTCTGCGAAAATGCAGCAAGTTGAAGGCGCTCTGGGACGAAGAATTCTTCTCAGACTTCTAGTTTGACAAATAACAATCTGTGGGGTCTAATTATTTTTCCATTCAACATTGCTGCCCTCCCTTTGTTTTTTTCTTCTCTTCCTCCTTCCTTCCTTCCGTCCTTTATAATGAGTGTCCTTTATAAAAGTGTCCTTATAAAAGTGCCCTATATATTTAATACCAGTGGTATTAAATATAGGTTCAATTTAGGGGGGAAAGTTACAGGAGAAGGATTGTGATAGCAGTACTAGGACCTTGGGTTTTGGCACCTGAATATATTGCTGGCCTCTATTTTGCAGGGGATCCAGGGAAGCCTGGACCACCTGGAGAAAAAGGACCCCCAGGAAGGTGCACGGAGGGTCCCAGGGGGGCCCAAGGACTTCCAGGATTAAATGGGTTGGAAGGACAACAAGGTAAGAGGAAGACCTTGAAAACCAGTCATTATGTGGACAGGTGACGTGAGACTCCTGCTCTGTGCCTTGCTGCTTAACATGGGAACCGTCCAACAACAAGACCTGACCGCTGTTCAACGGCAAATGTTATTTTAGCAGTCTAAACCTTGTCATGGGTTTGTTGCAGTGAGTAGCACCTAGAGAGTGAGAGACCTGAAATTAACACAGCAAAATTGGTTTGTCTCGTATGCAAGACAATGTGAACACTGAAGATACATATAAACTTATATTTGCACGTATATTTATATACATATAAACACTCAGAGAAAGTTTTATCTTTACCTCCATAAGTATATCAAGTGGTAAATAGATATGTACTTAATTGCTTCCCAAGCAACATAAAATAAGGGTGTGAAATAACTCTAAATGCTGCAGGCTAGGTGGCCCAGATTATGAGAAACTTACTCTATTTTGCTGGCTCTTCTCATTCAGATCTGTGAACAGAGAAAAATCCTTTAGAACTCAGCTAATGCCTATGGGCTATCACATTGCTTTTATGTTCACAAACCAATTTCTGGCCAAGACATTAATGGTTGTAGTCGTGCTATTATTACTTCCAGAAGTATCTGGTGGCTCGCCTCCACCTGTGGTTGTCTGATGTATTCTGCAGGTGAAAGACTGAGCTACAGTCGTAAAGCGCAGTCCCAGGATGTGTCTGCAGGACTAGAGAATAGATCTAAATTCTACACTTTTATTACTGCATGAATCACTGAAACAGAATGTTAAAGCTAGAAGGGATCTTAGAAATTGTACAGAAGGGGATGTCAATCAATCAATCAATCATAAATGTGTGGTTTGTCCATAATCACACAGCTACATATTTATAGCCATAAAAAATATATTTCTGGAGTTGGTGGGGAGGCAGTTGTGTGTTCGTTCATTCATTCATTCATTCATTTATTCATATATAGGCAGAAGAGGTGAAACAGGGCCAAAGGGAGACCCAGGTATTCCAGGCTTGGATAGGTCAGGCTTTCCTGGAGAACCTGGACCACCAGGGATGCCAGGTCATCGAGGTGAAATGGGGCCACCTGGTCAAAAAGGATATCCAGGAAATCCAGGATTTTTTGGACTACCAGGTATTCTTTTCTTCTTCCATCTTCTTCCACATTTTCTTTTAAGGTGGCTGTATAAATTGGACATAGGCCTAGGCTTTCGACTCTACACTCCTCTTTCAGTTAATTTAAGTGTTTCTTACTGAATTACTTGCAAGGGGTTAGAGAGCAGAGCAATGGTGGTGGTGCGACGATCACATTTCACAATTACCCAGGGTATGACAACTTGGGCTGTGCAATCCTTTTTTATATGTTACTACTAAAGAACATTTGCTAGTATTTTCTTCAGAATTTTTGCATCTATATTTGTAAGGGATACTAGTCTGTCCTTTACTTTGCTCATGGTATCTTTGCCTGGTTTTGGTATCAGGGTAATGCTGGCCCTTATAGAACAAGATGGGAAGTATTTCCTTCTTTTGTATTTTCTAGAAGAGTTAGTGAAGAACTGATATTCCTTAAACATTTGATTGAATTCATCAGTGAAGTCATCTGAGTCTGGGCTTTTCTTTGTGGGAAGTCTTTACATTACCAATTCAATCTCTTGTCATAGGTCTACTCAGACTTTCTGTTTCTTCTTCAGTCAGTTATGCCTCTCTAGGAAGCTATGCATTTTATCTAAGTCCTCTGATTTGCGGGCATAGAGTTGTTCATAGTATTCCCTTATCATTCTTTTTATTTCATCACTATTTTTATAGTTTATATGTTTGGGAAGAATATTCCAATAGTCTCCTCATGGCATAAGGACCTCACCAATCTCTCTCCTCCAGAGAAGAACCCAGAAGAACAACTTAATCTGCAAATTGTTCTTTCGTTTATATTATTAAGCTCCTACCACATGTCAGCACTGTTCCAAGTCCTAGAGACACATCAGCAGACAAGACTCCACCTCGGACAGTGGGGGAGACCGTAACAAATGCATTTAAAAACTAAGTTCAACCGCTTTGAGGAAAATAAAATAAGGGACTATAACAGAAAGCCGTTGGTCAAGGACTGGGAGGAGGGAGTGCTCCAAAACTTTAACATGTTCTGCTTTCATCTGCAAATGTGATTTGCTACCAATGACCTCCACATACATAATGTAATAAAGACCTTGTACTAACCTATCTCCCAGACAAATACGGTTGTTATTCTATTTACAGAAACCATTCCTTCAACCCTCTTTAGAGGTATAAGTTATTTTATTTTATGGACTATGTCGCTTCTCTCATTCTGTACAACCTGACCTGCTTTGTGTGAACTTGTTTCTACAGGTGAAAAAGGAATGATGGGGATGATGGGCTATCCGGGAAACACTGGCCCTCCTGGGCCCCCCGGAAACCCAGGCACCCCAGGACAGAGGGGTAAGTGACGGAGTATCTTCCCAGGATCAGGAGGCATGAGCAATGTTCGCTTAATTAGCAGCAAAATAAATTCTGTTTTATCCTTTGAGGGAAAAGTAGTTTCCCCAAGAGAACCATGTCTTTGATCTTGCTATTTTCTGTATTCCTTTTTCCATTTGAATGGAGCTGAATTTTCTCCCTGCCATTTTTGGCTTATCTGTCCTCTTTTGTTTCGCTTTATGGTAAGCACTGTCAACTTTTGAATCCTTACAAACTACTTCAAGAAATAAGGAACTGATGTTGCTCCTTCTGTTTTCTAGGTAGCTTTGGAATTCCAGGAGCAAAGGGTGAGAAAGGGCCCCCAGGAGCCAAGGGGGAAGAAGGAGATAAAGGACCTCGGGGGCCTTCTCAAATATCCAATTTACTGGGGGACAAAGGAGAACCAGGCCTCAAAGGTACAGCCTTCTGCTGTTTAGAATCAGAACATCGGGGCTGGTTATCCAAGAAAATCTCTGTAGTTGACAAATGAGGACAGTGAGAGCTGGTGTTTCATGTCACAAAGCCAGCTGGTGGCCCCAGCCTGGATGCAAACTGGGTCTTCTATGCCTTGCACAATAATCTGTTGCCTCCTCAATGCATGACTTTTTATTTCTATGTTAATTCTACGTTAATTCTGCATTTGGTCCACTGTATTTAAATGGCTACTAGTCCATTTTATTTTATTTTATTTTTTAAAAGATCTTGTTTATTTATTTGACAGAGAGAGACACAGCGAGAGAGAGGGAACACAAGCAGGGGGAGTGGTAGAGGGAGAAGCAGGCTTCCCGCCGAGCAGGGAGCCCCATGTGGGGCTCGATCCCAGGACCCTGGGATCATGACCCGAGCTGAAGGCAGACGCTTAAGGACTGAGCCACTCAGGCGCCCCAGGCCACTAATTGTTAAAATGTTCGTTTAAAGTGTAAATATTGTCATCGCTAGTGTTACTTAAGAACCAACTTGTGCCAGGCACTGTGCTAATGCTTTATACGTATTATCTCATTTAATTCTCTTTTGGAAAAGAGCCCACATCTGCCCGTGCTCTTAACAAATATGTTACGCGGTATTACAATAACATGTCATCAAGTTTAATCAGGATGTAGAGAAGTCTGCTAAAATTCTCACCTGTGTTCCCTCCCACATGGTTTTTAACTTTAGGATCTGCTGGAAAGCCTGGTGAGAAAGGAAACAGAGGCATTCCAGGGTTACCAGGTTTAAAAGGACTGGAAGGACCACCTGGACCACCAGGTCCACCAGGTATAGCTGATTCTCTGATGGAAATCTCAGGCTCTAAGTGTTCCCAGATCTAAATGTAGCCAAAATGTGTCTCTTGACTTACCGGGTTGAATATGAATTTTGCTTGTTCCAACAGACATTTGCTTCGAAATTAAACCCAAATGAAGCTGTTTATAGTCAGCATATATTAACTAAAAAAATATTAACTTGCACCAAGTTCCATTTTTGTACTATGAATGTTATTTTGACACTGCTGATACATATTATGAAATACACATACTATAGTTTATCACAATACCACATATCAGAGAAGAAAATCAGATAACGATTTAGAGGTTTTCAGATCTGCCTTTTTCTCTTTTAAGCAAGCTACTGGTTTTGCAAAGAAAATTTTCAAACTGAATTAACATAGCCCCCTCTTCTCTATGACCACACTGGTGACAAAATATGTTACGTGGGCAATCACATTTCAGTATTGCATTTGGAAATCTATTGTTATATGGTGGCAGGAGCCCCCTCTTGTCTGCTGGCATTGGTCCTAGGATGACTGTGATGTTTGAAATCCAAGAATCTAACTTTATCTAATTTTACCTTGTCTGGGTCCTCAGTCCCCTCCTCATCTGGAGGCAACAAGGCAGCTACACAAGCACTTAAACTAGCTGGTCTGGCTGCTCAGAATTCATTCATTCATGCAAGCAACACCACATATTTATTGAGCACCTACACTGTCCAGAACCGTGCAGGGCATGTGACTATTTATTTGTTCTCAAGGCCTCAGGGGAGATCCAGGCAGCACTGGGAATCCTGGGGAACCAGGACTGCATGGCGGGCCAGGAAGCATGGGGAACATGGGGGTGCCAGGTAAGGTATGAGATCCTATTATGAGCTTAAAGCTCATGATGGCTCCCAATTCTAAATTTTCTGTATTGCTTGTTGTTTTGGTTTTCCACTTGGTAGAAAGTTGGTGTAAAACCAGGTTTACTTTTAGACAATGTACTGTGTGCCCTTAGAACACAAGTGAGAACAAAATAGTCATATTGTGTAAAAATCATCCATTATAACTCCCCGATGCATTCGTGATTCCGAAAAGCCAGCTTCCTAGGGGAAAGGTGGTTTGTGCAAAAGTTAGAAGTAGAATGCTTCAAGATCCCTGTGTTGCCCAATCTTACCTGACTTCTTTCCTAATTTCAGGTCCTAAAGGACAAAGGGGAACTTTGGGACCACCAGGTTTAACTGGAAGGACGGGTCTCCCAGGTGTTCACGGTCTCCAAGGAGATAAGGGAGAGCCAGGTTATTCGGCAGGTACAAGGCCAGGACCACCAGGACCAAAGGTACACTGGCCACTGAAGTAGTTACGTTTTGGTGGTGGAGTGAGTCTCAGCAAGTATCAGCAAGTGTCTGGATTCAGTGTGGGCAAAGGACGTTGGGTTTTTTACCCTCTTTCCACAACTCGGAACGCCTACCATACAGCTCTCAGCTTATGAGCTTATCCCTCCTGTTTCAATCCCCTAGGAATGGCTCATCACTGTCCCTGCACTTTACGTGTGCTGTCTTTGCATTTTGCACTGGTTCCCACAAATACCGTTGCCATCCTGTGCCTGGCACCGATCACGGTGCTGGTCCGTAGCAGACATGTCACACACATTGCTAACTAACCGAATAACTAAATGCAAGCAAACATAGTTCATACTCAATTCTGATCCCATATCCTGCTTATATGAGGATTTTAAAGGTTTTTGACTGACTTTAAGGGAGATCCAGGATTGCCAGGTGACACGGGAAGGAAAGGAGAGCGAGGGCTCCCTGGCACCCCTGGACATTCGGGCCCTACTGGAACTGAGGGAGCCCCTGGACATCCCGGAAGTCCTGGCCATCCAGGTGAGCGAGGGCTTTATAACTCTGAAAGCCAGAAGCATGACACTTAGCATAGTCCTTACTAACTCCTGGAATCAGCTCTGTAAACGGGAAGCTATTTAGGTTTTTGTACTACAGTTGCTTTCATTCAACTTTGATTTTCAAATTCTTAGACACTAAGGAACAGTAAATTAATCGGGGGCGGGGGGGTGCAAATTTTACTGATCAGCCAGTTTGGTGGGCTGACCTCTAAAATGCTGATCCTGTACAGGGTGCCTGGCTGGCTGGTCAGTTAGTAGAGCATCTAACTCTTGATCCTAGGGTGGTGAGTTCAAGCCCCATGTTGGGTGTGGAGCCTACTTAAAACAAACAACAACAACAAAACCTGATCCTATAAACAAAACTTAAGTGCTGTCTCAAAGAATTCAGCCTAAAAACACAAAATGTTAGTCCATTGTCCAATCTCATGATATTTGTATTCGTTTTCTAGGGCTTCCATAACAACACAGACTAGGTGGCTAAAATAAGAGAAATTTATGTTCTCACAGCTCTGGAGGCTGGGAGTCTGAGATCAAGGTGTCAGTAGGGTCATCTCTTCCGAGGCCTCTCTCCTCGGCTTTTATTGGGTATCATCTTGCTGTGTTTTCACAGGGTCTTCTCGGTGTCTCTGTGTCCTCATCAGTTCTTTTTTTTTTTTTTTTAAAGATTTTATTTATTTGACAGGGAGAGACACAGCGAGAGAGGGAACAGAAGCAGGGGGAGTGGGAGAGGGAGAAGCAGGCTTCCCGCAGAGCAGGGGGCCTGATGCGGGGCTCGATCCCAGGACCCCGGGATCATGACCTGAGCCGAAGGCAGACGCTTAAGGACTGAGCCACCCATGCTCCCTGTCCTCATCAATTCTTATGAGGACACCAGGCATATGGGATCAGGGCCCACCCAAATGACCTCCTTTTAACTTAATTGCTTTCTTAAAGACCCTATCTCCAAATACAGTGATATTCTGAGGTACTGGGGTTAGAATTCAAGGTGTGAATTGGGGGGCAACACAATTCAATCCGTAACACTGTTGCAATTTTTTTCCTGGCCTGTTTCCAGGTTGAGCCTTGGCTTTCTTAGTTGCTTATCATTTGAGGTTAAGTTTTTGTTTTGTTTTATTAAAAACAACTGCCAAGCTACTGGGTTACAGCTTTCCTTGAAGATACTATTTAAACGATCTTTTCAAATACTGAAAGGTTCAGTGGATTTGCTGTTAACTCCCAATTAAAGTAATAAATCAGATACTGAGTGGTCCGTGTGGGAGGTGCACACGGACCACACCTTTGAAAGGGATTTGACACATCTCTGCTGTGCTTCTGTGGAGAAACCGGAGCCAGGACAAAGCCTGAGGGCCAGTGTGAGCACAGGGTTGTAAGAACTGACCACTTCAGCCATCATCATAACCATTAATCTTGTGCTGTTCTCCTTCCTTCTCTTCTCTCTTCATTTATAGGCAAGCCGGGCCCTGATGGTGATTTGGGGTTAAAAGGCATCAAAGGCTTCCTTGGTTCTCCGGGAGTCAAAGGCCCTCCAGGTTCCATTTTTGTACTTTCGTCTATTTTCCCTTCACAAGGGAGGCACATTTGCTCCTGAGGTTGGAATCTCTGTATACCTACCTATCTGCTGCCCCTTAGAAGGTAGCTCCCGGTTACTCGGTCCCCAGACAAAAATGCAAAAACTGTGAGCTTAGGTATTTATACCTATCTAACTCAAAGATCTGCCAACCCACACAGTCTCACATGATAATCCTCATGATAGTATTATTCTGTTCATAGTTTTCACTGTGAATTGAGCATCACATAACCACAGTTCTGGGAAAGAAGCACCTTTAACAGAATTCTACACATGACGCTTCTTTTCTCAGGACCTCCAGGATTTCTAGGATCTCCTGGACCAATGGGTATGAGAGGCAGCCAGGGACATGATGGAATTCCTGGTCCAGCGGGAGAAAAGGGAGAAACAGGTACCACTTGCTCATTAGCTCGGATCCCCTGGCTTTATTTTGCATTGAATGGTTACTGGCAGTGTAATTCTTCACGGCTCTAGAGATTCTTCTCCCAGAGAACTGATGATCTTTAACGTCCAGATGCATGGTAATTAAACTGCCTTCTATTGCCAAAGTGAAACTGACCAAGCGGCATAAATGAAATTACCCACATATAAAACATTAACGCACCAAAATTATCTCTTTCAGGTTTGCTGGGGGCACATCCAGGCCCGAGAGGGAGCCCTGGTGCTCCAGGTGAGAAGTGCTTCCTCCCTGACCCTGGCGATAGCTTCAAGGACAGAAGCTAATCGAAATGCCTGATATATCAAATAAACCTCACATACTGAATGAAAGAAGTCCCAGTGGGAATATAGGATATTTATATTCTTGGTTGTTCAAGTAAAAATGCTTAAAAATTATTACCATCACAACAAAGTGAGTGAATTAGAAATGGGGATCCAGTTTTGGAATTTCCTTCTACTGAAAGTCTTTAAAAATCAAGACTTGCTATGTGTTCCTTTGTTGTGGTTGTTGACATGGTTTAAATATACCACCTCCTAAAAGGGTAGAGGAGGCATAGCTGGCTTCTCCAGGAGCATCCCTCCCTGCTATTCTGAGTAGGGAGGGCAGTAAAAGCATGCAGTCATACCACAACTTCTTTCCCACCTAGTGGGAATGGGGGTGATGCCCACCCCCAGAGCCAGCTCGTGGTTCATGCTACTTTTTATTAAGGGCTGCCAGTAACTCCCTCAACACCAAACATGGTAGTTTACCCAACATGTCATTCAAAGGATATACGGGTTTTTAGGTTGCCAGACTGTGGGTCTGGATTTCTCATGCCAGTGTTTGACAAGATAAGCAGCTTCTTCAAACTTTTTCTGTGTTGTAGAGAAGCCTGCCATAAGAAATATTAGATTGTTTGCACCTTCTATTGACCCTTCCCAGATGTGGGTCCTGGGGAGAGGAGTATGTTATTAGCAGAAAGGGCTCTACTTAATGAAGACCTCAGGGTATTGAGGCTTACAGGAACTAGCAAGGAGTAGCTAGGTGCTACAGAGAAGCTCAGAGGGGCAGGAACTGCCTCTTGACCTACCAGCTCAACTGCGCAAAGTCTACAAGAGCTGTCCTTTTTCATTTGTTTCTTGATAATGACATAGTCTCTTTGGTTGAGCTCAACGTCCGCACACCTCCCAGGCTCCACCTTCCCCTAAGAGCATAAAGGCTTCTCCCAGGTCATAGATCAGTTTTAGAAATATGGTCAAAAGGAGAGTTTCTGGCCTATTTTCCTAGGCTAGGCTCACAGTTTAACCGTTTGGAATGAGAACACTTTGGCATCTATTTGGAAATAAAATTTGATGTAAAATGATCATACCTTAAGTAAAAAGGCCTTAAAAACATAACAACTAGCCTAATTATATAAGTAAATGATTACGCACCTCAATCCCCATAGGATAACTAAATGTGGAGAAAAGTTCATTGAGACTTGGAAAGTATGAATCGTTTTAATTAGTTTTAATTCTCCCAAATGCTAAAAAGAAACCATATTGTAAACAAGGAACCATCTTCATAGGCATGGGCTATATAACCCAAGACTGCATCTTGGTGCCTCCGACCATTGCCAGACCCTGTCGAACAAATACAGCATTTCAGAGCTCGAAGCGAGCTGAAATCATCTACCCCCTGTCTTCAAAAAGCACAAATTACAGGCATAAAAAAGTTAAAGAACATGATAGAAAAAGTCTAGATATTCAATATTTCAATATTCATCCATTTCACTTCATCATTGCTCTGTCTTTAAGATTTTTATTTATTTATTTGAGAGAGAGAGACAGAGATAGCAGAGAGAGCGAGAGAGCAGGAGCAGGGAGTTGAGGGAGAAGCAGGGAGGAGAGGAAGAAGCAGGCTTCCCGCTGAGCAGGGAGCCTGACTCTGGGCTCGATCCCAGGACCCTGGGATCATGACCTGAGCCGAAGGCAGATGCTTAACTGACTGAGCCACCCAGGCGCCCTGATCACTCTGTCTTCCTGCACAAAAACTTCCCAAGCCTCTCCCTGTGCTAGCAGCCTCACCGTCACTTTCCCTTCTACTCCTTCCTGTCTGTCTCCTACATGTGTGCCATCCACTATTTCTAGAATAACCCAGAGATAGGAAAGAGGAGGGAGTGATTATTTTCAGTTCATACAACACTTCCCATTCATGAACATCAAAGCACAATTTCCTTGAAGGTTCTCCAAGATGAAAAATATTAGTAATTAAGTGGTGACCTTTTGGGTATCCTCTTTGGTAAATCCAAACCTCCAGCCACATTTGTCCCTTCCAGACTAGTGTTTTGTGTTCTGGGGGGAGAAGCAACCAGAGGACAGAATAGGGATCCCAACTTTGTTGCTCCTTTGGGTGTAGCTGGGTGATTCTTCAAATGCGCACATCCGTATCAGGAAGTTTGGCTCTGATGCTCTCTTGAAGGGTCGGTGATTAAATAATGGCATTATAATTAAAATTCATCAGGTAATAATTGCAGCATATAGTTACAGAACACTTTGGAGCTTACACTACACTTTTCCATCTGTATATTATCTCACTTGATCTTTAAAGACTGAGCTACATCAGGTATTAACCATCAATTTTTAAAATAAGAAAACTGACACAACAGTGAGGTGACTTTGCCAAAATCAAAGAACTGAACTAAGGCAGAAATAAGCCTCGACTCACTTCCTGGTAGACCTATAGTTCTTTTACCAGCCTCTATTAAAAAATATTTTGTGAATCTTTAAGCACAGTGTCTCTGCATTACCAGAGTTACCCCTAAACTGTAACTCCAAGTATAAGGGCATTACGGAAACTCACCAAACCATTTTCTTTGCAGGAGCCAAAGGAGACAGGGGCGCCCCGGGCTTACCTGGCCTCCCGGGCAGGAAAGGGGCAGTGGGAGATGCGGGGCCACAGGGACCCCCTGGCGTGACAGGACTCCCAGGGCCACCAGGTTTTCCTGGCGCAATCATCCCTGGCCAGAAAGGAAATCGAGGCCCACCAGGCTTCAGAGGAAACCCAGGTAGAGCGTCTACTTTTACCTAAGCTAAAAGAATGAAATGAGCGATTGACAACAGAAGCTTTCAACCTTCCGCTGGTGCTACCTCATTGCTTCCTTTTCCCTCTGCTCTTCACCTTCTCCCACCCACTCACTCTCGTTCTCGCATAGAGAGCAGCAAACTGCTGGTGGTGGTGATGGTCTTGTTGTTAAGTTTTTATTTTAATTCCAGTTAGTTACATACAATGCAATATTAGTTTCAGGTGTACAACATTGATTTAACACTTTCATACACTACCCGGTGCTCATCAAAACTGTTGGTGTTGTTGAGGCTTTGGGAAAATTAGTAAATACCAAAGTAACAAGCCTAAAAGAGAGAGATGTAGCCCATCACCAAGATTTGTGGAGTTGCTACTATGTGTTGAGGACTGTGCTGGGCATAGATCCTGCTCTAACAGACCTTCGGGAGGGAGAAACAGTTCCTGCCATGAGCCAGGTGCTTCCCTGCCATTATCTCATCCAGTCTTGACCACAAGTCCATCACACTCCTCAACACAAAGAACGTGCAGGGTAACAAGAGGTGCAGAGTTTGCCTGTCAGCCAAAAACATCACCCACAGAACCGGCCACGCTCCGGGACTGGCAATACTGACAGGCCCTTTGTAAATTCAGGTGAGCCTGGTCCTCCGGGACCTCCAGGGAGCCACGTAAGAGGCATCAAAGGAGACAAGGGACTCATGGGCGAGCCTGGCCCCAGGGGTCTGCCCGGAACTGTAGGAGCCGAGGGGCCACCGGGTCCGCCGGTAAGTGTGGGAAATTATTTTGACTTCTTATATTCTTCTAAATCAATTGCCAGGAGCAGATGTACCCAGAGGCAAAAAAAAAAAAAAGATTACCATTTGTGTTGCTTCTGTGCACCCAAGGAAGAGTCTGGAAGGTTCAAAGAATCTTTTTTTTTTTTTTTAAGATTTTATTTATTTGACAGAGAGAGACACAGCGAGAAAGGGAACACAGCAGGGGGAGTGGGAGAGGGAGAAGCAGGCTTCCCGCTGAGCAGGGAGCCTGATGCGGGGCTCGATCCCAGGACCCTGGGATCACAACCCAAGCCGAGGGCAGACGCCTAAACAACTGAGCCACCCAGGTGCCCCAGGGGACCCTTTTCTATGTCATTCCTGACTTTTTCTTGTTTAGACACTGAACAATTCCAGTAATGGAATCTTTAAAAAATACCTAAGAGTTTGGGATCACTCTAGAGGACAACATAATTTTTCTCTATTAATAATGCTTTCAAAGTTATCTGAACTATCCCCTGAATGTCTGTATACTTTTTCCTGTTGACGTACCTTCCAGTGTTTGTAAATAGCTGCCACTTCCTTCCAGTATTTTTCTCCCCTAATAAATACCTGTGTTTTTCAAATTCAGTTTAACCCTTCATCAACCCTGCCTCTATTCTGAATATATCCTAGTTGGTCAATATCTCCCTTAAAAACACAGCCCCTGAAACAAGTACCCACGGGGAGTAAGAACTCAGTTCCCCCATGGAGTGGTTAAAGGAGGGAAGAGTCTCACCGCCTTAAACATCATCATTTTATAATCCAACCTAAAATTCCACTTGGGGGCCTCTGGGTGGCTCAGTTGGTTAAGCGACTGCCTTCGGCTCAGGTCATGATCCTGGAGTCCCGGGATCGAGTCCCGCATCGGGCTCCCTGCTCAGCAGGGAGTCTGCTTCTCCCTCTGACCCTCTCCCCTCTCATGTGCTCTCTCTCTCTCACTCTCACTCTCTCAAAATAAATAAATAAATCTTTAAAAATAAATAAATAAAATTCCACTTGGGCTGTTCAGCTCCCATGTCACCACATTGTCGCTACACAGTGAGCTTCTGGTCAACCAGAGCCTGTCGTGTGTGTGTGTGTGTGTGTGTGTGTGTGTGTGTGTGTGTGTGCGTGCGTGTCTGTCTGTCTGTCTGTCTGCCTTTTCCTCATAAATGGTTTCTAAGTTTTCTCCATTACTTTTAGTTCTTGTCTGTTTATTTGTGACTGGGGTGCAGAAATTTCACATTTATTTTTTATAGTTGTCATTGTGTTCAGTTAGGCTTATGCTCCCAGCCTATGAAATTCTCCGAATTTTTCACTGGACACCCCTGTTTACATCAAATTCTGGGAGACTGATGAGGAAGTCAGAGTTATCTCGTAGATGCTCTGTGTTTTCATCAGTGATGCACAATGAGGTACTCTAACATGGTGGCGTGTCAGGAATCATGTTATGTTCTCTTGAGTTCTCTTGGTATTTGGTTTCCAGAATCTACCTTTTTAAGACTTTTTTTAAGTGAAATGTTTGCCCAGTCTTCGGTATCTCTTATGTTCTCCATGATTCTTTGAAAGTGGCAAACACTGATCCTATAAACACAGGGAAAGTCCTTCCAAGGACACTGGGCCGTGAAAGGATTGTTTGGAAATGTGATCTCTCTTAAGTCCACTGGGCTTCGACATTTGCACTTGAAAGGTAATTCTTCCTGAAGGATGTCTAAACTGGCTCTGTGCCATGAACAACCCTCTCCTTACGTGGAGCTGCTCCCTCCTTACCCAAGGGCTGGGGCTGGCACCAGGCCCTCCTCCCTGGTAACATGTGCCTCCGGAGAATAGGCCAGACCTCGGGAGCCTGAGAGTCCTTGACCAGGTGGTTCTGTTTTCTCTCTCTTCTTTTTTCACCTCACAACACCTTATTCAAGCATTAGGACTATTCCTTCTTTTGTCTTCTTGCTCCAAAGACAGTTGGCTCAGAGGCCAGTTTTGCTATTCTTGGCATTTTGAATGACCTTCAGTTCATTGTTTTCAAGTAACAGTATCCTGTCTCAATTCATATGGACAGTGTAATAGTAGATTTAACTTACATTCTGACATGTAGCTCCTTTCTGAAGCTCTGCTCCCTTCCCCCTTCTCCTGTGGGCTTGCTTGAGTATTCCATGGCTACAAGGGCATTTAGTGTGGGCCTCATAAGGAGGGAGCATCTCCTCCTGGTCAGATCACTGTATCCTTGCCAAAAGCACATGTCAGAGCTCCCCTGACAATCCCTTCATCCCAATCCCTAGACACTTGATTGGTTCTACCACTCTGACCAGGAGTAATTTGTAACTCTGCCAGCTTAGAATTAGAACAATGGTGGGTGCCACAATTCAATATTGGCCCTGCTGTCTTTGCAAAAATTACAAAGAAAAATTATAATTTTCATTCTGGCGGTCCAGTGCTTGCTCTTCCTGAAAGATATCCAAATATTGGGCAGTTCCATTTAGGATATAGAATATTCAATTGTAACAAATACTCATATAACAGACATTAATATCCAGAAGTTGTGTTTCCTCTTGAGGGTAAGGACAGGTTTTGCTTCTGTTTTATTGACAATGCTAAGGAGAGGTCTAGGTGGTGGAGGAGCTATAGGGGGATTGGATGGATAGGAAGGTAAAAATGGTATCTGTCAATTCAGCTCATTCTGACCCAACATAATATTATATACTATTTGCTTTAAAAAAAAAAGAAAAGAAAAAAGAACTGCAGTGACTATTGTGATTTTTAAAATTTGTCTTTGGTTCTGCTCTCTTTTATCTGAAATACAGGGAGCACCAGGAAGCCCAGGTCTGCCAGGGCTCAGAGGTGATCCTGGATTCCATGGATTTCCAGGTGTGAAAGGTACTGTCTTTGTGCACTACTCTTTGGATGCAAAGACAATGATTTTGATTTATATTTTAGGGCATGGAAATGTTTACTGAACAACTCCAGTCACCACAGACAGCTGGGGTGCAAATAGGACCTCAGTTATGAGTGAAGAAAGAAGACCACCAGCCCCCAACCCAGGGGTCTTAAAAATTAAATCCATACCTTTAGAAACTATTAAAAAAATAAACAGTTTAAAGTGGTTACCTTTGAGAATACTGATGTATGTTGGATTGGGGATGGAGAACTACATCAATATCAATAGTATTGCTTTGAATTTGCTTATTTTAACTTGCGTATGTGTTATAATTTTAAAAAGCTGAAAATCTAAATGAATATTTACTCAACTGTGAATGGGGGAGGGTAAGTAAATTTTTATATGAAGATTTAAATATTTGTTTAGGCACATGTATTAATGTTTTAATCAGAAGAGAACTATAATTTGGGGGGGAAGTTTAAAATTTTCATGCACATAAATTTAAACTTCAGGTTTCAGAAAATATTTCTCAAGTCTTCCATAAGGATGCTATGACCTTAAATAAGGTTTTGAATACTGTATTTGTTGTCTTCGCTGATTAAATCCTCTGGCATTGTTTTTGTCAGCAGGGAATCTATTACTATAGACTATGCAGGTGCTAAATAGTGAATGTGGAGCCAAAGGGAACAAAGCCACATTTTCACAAAGGAAAACCTTTTCCAGGTCCGAGAGGACAAGGTAGAGTTCAAAGAGAGCCTTCTCAATGCTTTCAACTGCTGACTCTTCAAGGAGCAAGTTAAGAATAAATCAAAGCAATTGATTCTGAGAAGTCCCACTAGACATTGTGGGGAAGGGTGAACACTGGCAGGCAGCCTGAGAAACGTGTCCCACCTGTCACTCCCTACCTCTCAGAACAGAAATATCTAAGATTGGAAAAAATTATATAAAAGGCTTGGGGTGCCTGGGTGGCTCAGTCGGTTAAGTGTCTGACTTTGGCTCAGGTCATGATCTCAGGGCCCTGGATCCAGATGTGCCTCACATTTCTGCCCTCAGCCAGGAGTCTGCTTCTCCCTCTCCCTCTGCCCCTCCCTTTCTCCCTGCCCCTCCCCCTCCCCCTCCCCCTGTCCTCCTCTCCTCTCAAATAAATAAAGAAAATCTTTAAAAAAACATATAAAGGCTCCACTAGAGAAAAACATTCTGGTGAAATATTTAGAGGTATTTAGATGGGAGATTCATAAAATCAGTTCTTTTGAAATATGTTCCATGAAACACATACAGTTTTTCTTAGATTTCAGAATAACACCATCTATCACCTGGCACTACTGACAAGTTTGCACTTTATTTGTAAATTTTTAATCCCCAAAAGGAAAAATGGTTAGGCTTCTTCTGATATATATAGATATGGACATCTTCCTTAAGTTCTGATACCAAGTGGATAGAGTGTAATTTCCAGTTAACTTTTGGTACTGTAATTATTTTATTGTATTTCTTCTTCTTTTTTAAAAATATTTTATTTATTTGAAAGAGAGAGAGAGCACAAGCAGGGGGCGGGGAGAGGGGAGAGGGAGAGGGAGAAGCAGACTCCCAACTGAATGGGAAGCCTGATGATGCAGGGCTAGATCCCAGGACCCAGGACCCAGGATCACGACCTGAGCCAAAGTCAGGCACTTAACCTAATGAGTCACCCAGGGACCCCTTGTATTTCTTCTGTGAATACCATATTTAGTATTAAAGTCTTTCTAAGTGATCAGATGTAATAGCTACAATATCTCAAGAATTTTTAAAAATAGAGTATTTCTCCAAGTCAGTGATTCTTGGTAAACTTTTATTCATGTCAAAGACTGTTTGGGAGAGAAATCATACCATTTTGAAAGTTTACATGAAAGCAGATATTCTACATGTGCTCATGAGAGTTCCTAACATAACAGGCTCTTAGTAAATCTAGAGTAATAAGCCAAGAAAACAGATCACTATAACAATCAATATAAGCACTGAAAGAGGTTTTAATGTCACCTCATACTCTAAGTCAAATATTAAACTGAATTAGTTTCTGGACTTAAAAAAGTGAACTCTTGGGAATTCTTCTCCTTCTCTACTAAACTACAAGATCTTAATGCCAACTTCTAGAGTATATATTTTTTAATAGATATTAAACATGACTGATTGAGTCCAAATAAAATGCCAAAAGTTGTAGCCATTATCACAGTGCCCAGCACCTCTAGTCCTAACTTCCAGTGTCTATCCTTCTGGCTGATCATAAACCTGAAGAGCTAGGGAACCCATCGTTCTAAATGGAATCAAATTATCTTTTTTTTTTCTTTTTTTTTAAGGGGAGAAGGGTAATCCGGGATTTCTAGGACCAGCTGGACCTCCAGGGCAAATTGGGCCAAAAGGACCACCTGGTAAATATTATTTCCTTAGTGTTGCTCTTCATGAAGAAGAGGTAACTCATCAGTGAAATCATCATTCTCTTATGTTCATATCAATAGGTGTACGTGGAGACCCTGGCACCATTAAGATCATCTCCCTTCCAGGAAGCCCAGGGCCACCTGGTCGTGCTGGAGGACCAGGAATGCAAGGAGAACCTGGGCCACCGGGGCCACCAGGAATCCTAGGTGTGGCACTGGCAGCATTGACGTGGATTACTAGGAAGGGGTCAAACTAAAATACCTGCAAAGTGCTTTGGAAGCAAGCGATACAACTTCACAGAAAATGTTACACGTTACAGTGTTTTTTTTACAATCAGTTTTAGGATTGAACTTATTGTACTCTTGAGCAGCAGATAAAAGATCTTTTGAATCTACTGAAAACTGTTGTGTATAGTATAAGCTTGAGCAAATATACTTTAGGGCACTTACAGGTGTTTTTTATTAAGCTCAAGTATTATGTCTGTCTTCTCTGACACGCCCAGTCTTAGAGCTCTATTTCGAAATGATTGCCTGATAAACCTGAGTTCTGCGTACGTACACTTTTCTCACACTTTGTACAGCACTTGGAAGAGCAGTAAATGTAAATGTATGCTTAATCTTGTGAAATCTTTTCCAAGTATTGGTTTATGGAAACTGAACGAACCCCTCTATTTGGGGTTAGCACACTGTAATAGCCTTCTGAGCGGAATGGTTATGTTTAAGTTTGCCTGAATTACCTGGGATATAAAAGAGATATTACTTTGATCAGTACAAGGGCATAGCAAATTCTGGAACGGCATCAATCAAAATGGTGGCACAATTTTAAACTGCTGTTATTTCATATGTTCCTAGTTTGTTTTTGAGGGTATAACTAGCTCGATGACCAATTGTCCCAGTTTGTCCACAGCTCAGTCTGTAGGACTTTCATTGCTGAAACTGGGGAAGCCCCAGGGAAACTGGGATGGTTGGCTACCCTATGTTTTATCCTGTATGAACGTAAAACCCTACGTTTTATCCTGTATTCAACACAGTGTTGGTTTTTTGCCTAGGACCCTGTGGGCCAAGAGGTAAACCAGGCAAGGATGGAAGACCAGGAACTCCTGGGCCAATTGGAGAAAAAGGAAACAAAGGTTGTAAAGGAGAGCAAGGTAAATATACAGCTGGTCCATTCTCTTCACTGAATGAATGCTGTTTCAACATACAGAGAAGTCTTGTTTGAATACATGACTCTAAGAGTCATCTAGGTCTTTCAGTTTGTGTTGTTCACATTGAAAGCCAGGAGCAAAATGTTCATTTGGAAGAAGATGCAAAACGAAGAGTCACTGGAGTACACCATTCTTCCTATCTCTTATCTGGGCACATGTACCCCAAATTTTTAGCCTGGGGACAAGTAGACCTAATAAAGCATGAATTCTATTTCTGGAAAGGCCAGTACTGTTTTTAATTATTTATAGGAGTACTTACTTAATAATATCTACTTATAGGAGTGGCACATAAGTACATAGTTCGAAAAAATATTATCTTGATGTGACTAGAAGAGCAACTTTGTATCTTTATCTAGGAAAGCCATCTTTCAACTATGCCATGCCATTTGTGAATACTGAATGACCGAACAGCTCATGTGTTACCCTGAAAAAGGCCCTCTTAAATATTTTAGTCTGGGTGGAGGTAAGGGTGCTGAACTTCGGGGGCAGATATGTAGGGCCTGCTGGGAACAGGACACCTAAAATGACAAATATGCCTAGAAGGCTATGGTCGAAGGCCATTTTTGCTGGCTGGACACAGGGTCTCCAGAACCAGAGGAAGCACACAGCTCTTCTTAAAATTGAAGGTGCCTATGCTGGAGATGAAACTAAATTCTGTTTATGCAAGAGATGCCCTTGCTTGCGTGTACAAAGCAAAGAACAACACAGTGACCTGGTGGCAAACTGAACAAAGCCAGAGTAACCTGGGGAAAAGTAACTCATGCTCCTGCTTGTGCCAAATTCTAAAGCAACCTTCCTGCTAAAGCCACTGGCCACAGAATCCATGTGATGCTGTACCCCCCAAGGATTTAACTTACTGAAAAGTAAATAAATAAAGGTGTTGGGGCGCCTGGGTGTCTCAGTCGTTAAGCGTCTGCCTTCGGCTCAGGTCGTGATCCCGGGGTCCCGGGATCGAGCCCCGCATCGGGCTCCCTGCTCGGCGGGGAGTCTGCTTCTCCCTCTCCCACTCCCCCTGCTTGTGTTCCCTCTCTCGCGGTGTCTCTCTCTGTCAAATAAATAAATAAAATCTTTAAAAATAAATAAATAAATAAATGCGTAGATTTGTTCTCCTGTAAAAAAAAAAAAATTTAGTCTGAACATAAGCTATATGTCAATTTGATACACCTGGATCAAAATCTACCTTCTGCAAAAGTTTCAAAAGCACTGTCTAGAAAATACCCACATATCCAAATCTTATTTTTTAGAAATGCTGATTTTGTTAAATAAAAAAAAATTCTAAATGCAATTTTCCAATTTATTGACATATGACCGGATCCACTATAATAAAACTGTAAAGACTAGAGACTTAAATCTGTAAAAATTCAAATAATTATGATTTTAATTGCATAATCACTCATGATTTAGTATTGTCACGAGTGCACTTTAGAGCATGCTTAATCATTCAACTTTCCTTAAAATGTGTTTTCCAAAGTGGTAAAATGTAAAACTTTTATTAATAATTCTACTAATTAATTCTATTAATTAAAAACTTTATTGACCAAGTTTCAGAATGGGGCCATAGCAAGAGTGAGGGTCCTACAATACAAATTGTGTTGAGACTCATTAGCAAGTAGATAGAATTAGTCCTGATGCCATAAACGCCTCACAAGAATGATTAAAGGATCTAAGAGTTAAATGGCACAGGTATAAACAGAGTCCTGGCCTCTCTCTCAGAAATGCAGAAGATCCTTGATCATGCATATTTGCATGGTAGCTCACCTCCAGTTCCTGTCCTGCTCATCTAATCACAATTCCTGTGCAGAGATCTGGAGGTATCTTTTGCTTGTGGCCAGTTACAGCCCCCTGGGAATGAGGGTAGATGTGGGGAAGAGTGAAGAAGGTGTATCTTCTGTATCTGATCTTAAAAACATACAATTTTGGATGACTCAAGTAAGACACGAGACTTAGATGAATTTAGGTATGACCTAATTTTTAATTTCAAAGAATAAGCCAAGACCGCTGGAAAAGATAGGAATGATGGGTAGACTGAAAAATATAGAATCTTGGGGCTTTAACAAATCCTGGGGCAAGGCATTGACTTCTGAGGCAAGACTACACTGGGGCACTGCCTGACTCCAGGGCCTGGCTGTTTGTGGGAAACAATAATACCTCCCTTGACTCGTGGGCCCAAAATCCAACAGTCTTTACCCTCCTGCATTTCTTTAGGAACCAAGGTGGGGGTTGGGTGGAGCTTGGGGTGTACTGTCAGTGGAAATGGATTAGGGACCAAAAGAGGATGGAAGCCAGTGCCGGTATCATAAATAATAGCTCTTTGATGAAAAAAAGGAGAGGAAAGAACAGGAGGATGGAGAGAAAGGAGAGCTCTCTGGTCCTTATTTAGAAAGTGACAAACATGTATTTGCCTACTCTAGTGCAGAGGAAAAAAAGGTATAAAAACCACTTACTTTGCCCTAGACTCATATAGATAAAAGAAACAAACTTGTAACAGTAAAAAAAAAAAGTATTTTCTGTTCCTATTTGCCTTACTAATTGAGTAAAACTTTCTCGAAGTTTACATCTTTAAAAAGAACTTTCAGTGTTTTCCACGAGTGTTTACTGACTTTATCAAAAGCACATGTAATTTTTTATTATCCACTTGAATAGACAAATAGGTATTTGACTTATTCACCCACGTTGTAGGATGCATTCACTCGTACATAAAAAATGTACATAAGACCTACTAGATGCAGGCCACTGTGCTAGGTACCACAGAATGAAAAGAGAAAGAAGACCTGATCTCAAAAAATTCATTATACAATATACACAGATATTTATAAGAAGAGGCATTGTGCGATAAACTAGTCAACATTTAATATCGTTTGGCCATTTTGTAAGCCACTCTTCTTTAGGACCCCTTAAAAGTGGGGCTCAACAGATATACATAAACATTGAAATTAGTACTTTGGGAAAATGCGTTTGAGGTTTTGTTTGTATCACAACATGTATAATGTGTTTTTTAAAGGACCACCTGGATCAGATGGACTGCCAGGCTTGAAGGGGAAACCTGGACACATTGGACCACCTGCAACTGTGACAATGATGAGAGGCTTTATCTTCACCAGGCATAGTCAGACCACAGCGATTCCCTCCTGTCCAGAAGGGACAGAGCCGCTCTATAGTGGGTTTTCTCTTCTCTTTGTACAAGGAAATGAACAAGCCCATGGACAAGACCTGGGTAATGTCCCAGTCCTGCTTTTCAGTCATTTTGTTCCACATACTGATTGTCAACTTTTATAGCATGGGGGTACTTCTCTCTGAAGTGTGAACAAGCCTGAGTACCTTACAGCACTTTTTAAAGAGAGTAAATCAAACAACATTGGCCTAATGTCTAATTTTCATTCTGGAACGTACAGCTCTGGAAGGAGCCTAGCTCATGAACGTCAGTCTAGCTCACCCTCTTCAATGCAAACAATTTTCAGTCACTTAAATCACCTGTTTGCTTTTTAATCTTAAAAGCAGCATCTTTTCTGAAGCTTAGTTATTAGGTATTATATACATATGAAGAACTGGGAATACTTTGAAACAAAGACATTTTCCCAACTGACCTTGACCAGTCCTCAAGTGCTAGACTGATTAGAAAAGATCACCCAGAGTATTAAGCGGGTGAGAGGGGAAGGAGAATTTGTTTGCTTTTATTGGATCTTTGATTTCTATCATCATAAAAACTTTCTAATAACACAGTCTGCAAATAACTCTTTTGGGTTGTCTTATTCTTGCCATAGGATGTTTTAATTAGCCTCTTACCTAGTAATGATGCTCAAAATAATTTTAACTTACTGAAAGTGATATGCAGCCTGATGTTTCATTAGGAACTCTTGGCAGCTGTCTGCAGCGGTTTACCACAATGCCATTCTTGTTCTGTAACATCAATGATGTATGTAATTTTGCATCTCGAAATGATTATTCATACTGGCTGTCAACTCCAGCTCTGATGCCGACCGACATGGCTCCAATTACTGGCAGGGCCTTAGAGCCTTATATTAGCAGGTAAAGATCTAATCCCTTAGTTTTGTGATGGGACTAGGTGAATCATTTCATTTGTAATGGAACGTAAGACAGCACATCACGGTGCAGAAAGTGGTGATGCTGCCATATTCTTTTTTTTTTTTTTTTAAGATTTTATTTATTTATTTATTTTTAATTTTATTGTTATGTTAATCACCATATATTACATCATTAGTTCTTGATGTAGTGTTCCATGATTCATTGTTTGTGCATAACACCCAGTGCTCCATGCAGAACGTGCCCTCTTTAATACCCATCACCAGGCTAACCCATCCCCCCACCCTCCTCCCCTCCAGAACCCTCAGTTTGTTTTTCAGAGTCCATCGTCTCTCATGGTTCGTCTCCCCCTCTGACTTACTCCCCTTCATTCTTCCCCTCTTGCTATCTTGTTCTTTTTCTTTTTTCTTAACATATGTTGCATTATTTGTTTCAGAAGTACAGATCTGTGATTCAACAGTCTTGCACAATTCACAGCGCTCAAGATTTTATTTATTTTAGAGAGAAAGAGAGAGAGAGTGTGTGTGTGAGTGCGGGGAGGGGCAGAGGGAGAGAGAAAAGTTGCAAGCTGACTCCATGCTGAGCTCGGACCCTGATGCGAGGCTCGATCTCCCAACCCTGAGATCATGAACTGAGCCAAAACCAAGAGTCAGACACTTAACCAACTGAGCCACCCAGGTGCCCCAGCTGCCGTATTCTGTATTTCACGTTACAGATGCACTGTCTGTGAAGGTCCTACGAATGCCATAGCCATTCACAGCCAAACCACTGACATTCCCTCATGTCCCAATGGCTGGATTTCTCTCTGGAAAGGATTTTCATTTATCATGGTAAGGAGGAAAGGAACAGCAAGTTCACAGTAAAGATTACCCTTAGAACCTTACATTGGACTGGGTGAAATGTGGCCCCCAAGAATGATGCTGCCTGACATTAATGTGCACAATATTCCATGAACATTTGCTTTAAAATCTAGAAATATACTTTTTTTAAGTAAGTTGGTTTTTTGTAAATAATGGAGCATTAAAAAAAAATGACTCTACCCACAAATTCTAAATAAGACATTTAGGTGATAAGTAATGCCATACTAGTAATAGAATGCCTTTTTTTTTTTTAATGCGGCAGCTGCTTTATATAGATGTTCCATAACTCTTATGGAAGCCCTGGAGGTAGTTCCTGTCTTCTACAGTTTCATAAATAAAAATGAAGACCCCAGGGTCTCACAACTAGGAAGTGGGAAAGCTAGGGTTTGAACCTGAGTCTGTCTGCTCCAAAATCTTTTTGCCTTACACTATGCCCCTTTGACATTCATATGAAGATGGGGGCTAAGAGAAAAAGTCTTTTAAAGAAAGATGCCCCAGATGTTAAGTGCTAAATGAAGAAATCTATGGACTGACCATCAGTGATTCTGATAGCCACACATAGGTGGTTGGTGGTTATTCATATTTTGTATAGCATCACTTATGACACATTATTCCCCCTTCTTTACTCACAGACATCCATTCATTCAACCATTAATTCAACAAGTATTTATTGAACACCTACCATGTGCCATGACTGTTCTAAGCACTAAGAAGCACACCAACAATAAACCAAAGTTCCTGCTGGTCATGGAACTTATATCTTAGTGGTGAAGGTAGACAACAAGCAAGAAGACAAAATAACCGTAATGGTAATGAATTCAGATGATGATCGGTACTCTGAAGGAAATAGGAGACTGTGAAAGGGACGAGGTCAAGGAAAGCCTCCTGGAGGTTATATTTAAGCAGACCCCTGAACTATGAGAACGAGCTAGCTGACTGAGGAAAAGGAGCATTTCAGGCAGAAGAAATAGCTTTTCCTCTCTTTTTGATGACTAATCCTCAACTTGGAAGATACCTGGAGTATTAGCAGATCTGGGTAAAGAAGCATAAGAAGTTTATTTCATACTATTTTTTTTTCTTACTATTACCAAAAAAAAAAAAAGTAGAGCACTGAAAATTTGAACACCATGCACAGAATTCTTATCCAGATATTTTTATCCTGATAGTTCACAAGTGCGGGTTCTGAGGGCGCTGGGCAAGCACTGGCCTCCCCTGGCTCTTGCTTGGAAGAATTCCGAGCCAGTCCATTTATAGAATGTCATGGAAGAGGAGCGTGCAACTACTATTCAAATTCCTACAGTTTCTGGTTGGCTTCATTAAACCCCCAAAGAATGTTCAGGTAACTATTCAAAGTCAAGTTTTAATCTGATGACTCAGTTGCAGAACTATTCAGAGGTTGCCATGTTAGATTTTCATTACCTGTGTGTTGATGAACTCACATTTAAAAGAGCTCCCTGTGCCAACAAAATCCTGTTTACAAGTGTTCTACAGTCAACAAGTAGCCATGGGTTTGTACTATTGCACCAATAAAAACCCAAAAATGTGATTTTTGTCACCCACCAAATATATTTAACATTTGTATATGAACTTATAGCAAGTTACTGAACAAAACCACAAAATGATCTGCTATTCTTAATTTACTGTACTGCAAGACTTGTGAGTAATACAGACTATTGAAAGGGTAAGGATGGTTTTTATTACAAAATGGAGAATCTGTAAGTTTGCATCACAGCCTATGTTTTCCTCACTGCTGCTGAAATACAACTAAATTATAAAATGTTGACATATATACCTTTCAGAAATATGCCTCCTATAATAAAGTTTAGATGAGCTACAGTATTTTTTAAGATTCTATTAATTTATTTCAGAGAGAGAGAGAGAACACAAGCAGGGGGAGGGGCAGAGGGAGAAGCAGACTCCCCACTAAGCAGGGAGCCTGATGTGGGTGGGGCTCGATCCCAGGACCCTGTGATCATGACCAGAGCCGAAGGCAGACGCTTAACCGACTGAGCCACCTAGGCGCCCCGTAGATGAGCGACAATATTTATTAATAAATCTCAAACCCAGCAAGTATTCCCTCTTTATCTATACACTGATGAGATTTTTTTGTTTGCGTTTTTTGCTTTTATTTCAGAAAACCTATTCCATCAACTGTGAAAGCTGGGGAGTTAGAAAAGATAATAAGTCGCTGTCGGGTGTGCATGAAGAGAAGACAATGAAGAAATCAAAAGAAAAACAGAACTGTTATTTTTCGTCCTAAATAACCAAGTAATGATGCAGAATATACACTTATTTAGGTATTTTTCTCTAACCAAACGATATGGTTCTGTGATGACTTAGTACAAAGTTTCTATTTGTTTCTCCACACAACAAAGCATTTCTTTTAAGTCAGTTCTGCCATTCTGGTATCTAAATCTGTGCTCTTGAAAAGTTTCCTATGGCAAGGCAGCAGACTTTTCAAAAAGATACCACTGACATCCTATGCCACTTGTATCCATTGCATGATCTCAATGGCAACTGTATAAAGTCTCACAATACAAGTTAAGAGCTATTTGGTCCACTGGATTCCCAAGATTTGCCCCTTCTATTCCAGTCTTTGAAACTAGGGGAGGCTAAATTGCTTTTAGACTGTGCCACCACCCCCTTTAGCCCCTGAGACTGGATGGAGATGGGGTCAGGTGGAGTGATGGTGCCTCGTTCACTGGACTGGACTTTCAGAGCTGTTCAGTAACCTGAGGCCTGAGGAAACCAGAACTGAACTAAGGTTCATGGTTATTCTAGGGCTCTTTCAAGTGTACCCAAGACTAAGGCCAAAAGAGGGTTTCCCTGAATGGTTTTGTTCATATTTTTTAAAAGATTTTTTGCTTGTCCATTGAATTCATTTCACTGCAGCGATGTAACTTGCTTGCATTCAAATTTTTACCCTTAATGAATTAATTTTAGTGGGATGATGTTACACACATACTCTGAAATGTATCTTCTTTTTTTTTTTTTTACCAGTTCACCCACCCAAAAAACAAGGATACTACTTATTAGATAGGTACTTTATCCCCATCCCTATAAATGTTGAGAAAACCTAAGACATTTGCTGGCTAATCAGGCTCAAAATATTTTTCCTTTGCTGTGATCCATTCATATTCCGTGTAACATGGGTATTTCCATATTTATTCCCTGACTACTTCTCTAATTCTTCTTTTGTAAAAAAATGTGTTTTATATTACATAGTCTCACCAACCATGTTGAAAGAGTCCTGTAAAAATCTTAATGCACAAATTGTATAGTTTTGCAGATACGGGTCTTAAGACTTGCTTTTCAGTGTGTTGATACATTCCCAAGGTTACTTAGTTCAACTGAACAAGATTTCATTTAGCACCAAGCCATGCCCCAGGCACAGTGCTAAATTACAGATAGGAAGGGGGGTGGGGAAAGAGACTAATGTTTCTGACTGATATCCCAGAAAAGGTAGCTAACTTATGTTGCTGTTAAGACTCCCACATATCTGAGCTGGCTTTTTCCCCCCTTTTCTTCCTTTGTCACTGTTTTTATATTCCATCATCATCATCCAGTAGGCCTCAATAAAGGTTTACAAAAAGATCTCTGCCCACGGAAAGCCCAGGACATCTAGCTCCTCTTAGGCATCACAGAAGTCAAGGTAGGAACAACGTTAAGAAAACAAAGATCTGCAAGACACTAAGAACCACTTGAACTTGATGGTAGCGCTATTTGATGGATCTCAGAGGCCAGGTATCCTGAGGCAAAGCTCTGAAGATGCTTCCTAATCCACCCAGGTGGTGCTGGTGGTGCTGTTTAAATTCAGGTTATTGCTTCAGTCTCAGTTGCTCTGTAAATGAAGATGAAGGTGGGACCCCAGTGGACAGCACAGACTATGACCTCAGTTCCCACCCTTCACTGTTCAGGTGACTGCTGTCAAGCCATTTTTACATTTAAACATTATAAAGGGCATTTTACTTAGCTTATTTACTTAGACTCACCTAATACTAAGGCTTTTTTGCTCTAAAAATATCCTCCTGTCCCAGTTGTACCATAATGGCATATAGGGGCTGATGGCCACAAACCCTCTATAGGACAAAAGTTCCCAAAGTGTGGTCCCTGGACCAGCTGCATTAGCAGCCTCTGGCAACTTGCTACAAATGCAAATTTTAGGGTTGACCTCAGACCTACCGATACAGAAACTCTAAGGGGTAAAGCCCAGAAATCTGCATTTTCATAAGCCCTCCAGGTGATTTCCGACACACTCAAAATTAAGAACAAAGTGCTGTAGGTAAACAGGCAAGAAACGACTCTACAGGCAGTTACGAGGTACAGCTGGCCATAATTGTTCCATTTGTGCCTCCCTTTAAAGTCCAAAATCACAAACGACCCTAAGATTGTCTAATTTTACTAATATGTAAAAGCCCTAGATTGGTACTAATGCCAAATTACTGGCCTCTGCTTATCCAAGCCTCCGTGTTCTCTTGCCCTCTCAGCAGTGTTTAACTTCTGAGGAAGCCAGGTGATGCTAAAGCCTTACATTCCAATGAAGCCATATTAACAGTTGCTCAGTAATACCTTTGAGACTGAGCCTTAAAACACGGCTCTCATGCATTACTTTCCAGATGCCTATGAGTAGCTTATAATGTTATGAAGACTTAACTTTGTAGATAAAATGTAAATAACTTGTTTCTTTTCAAATTGGGGCTTCAACTTTTGAATTTCACAGTGTACTAAAATAATGGATTTCTCAGCAGTCTCTCTTTTTGCAAGGTAAACATTATTAACTTATTTATAAAAGTATTACAATAATGCTGAATTTGAATTTTATTGCTAATTTAACTTACAAAGATTTTTCTATGCAGCAAATGTAACTTACTGCAACTAAACTTAATTTAATGTTTACTCTATAACCAAATGAAATATATTTAAAATATATTGAATATTTTATATTATATCCTGACATTACAATATTGTAATGTACTAATATTTCTGTAATTATAGCTAAAATTATTTTATTGTATTGTCTAAAAATAAAATTGAAAAGATTCTTTCTGGTCTTATTTTTTTCAAAGTGGAAATAATTTTTTTGAAATGTAAAAATAATAAATGTTCACTGTAAAAACAAGAGACAATACAAAAGTTATGAAGAATATAAAAATTGCCATGATCTAACCTGTCTCCCTCACCCAAAATAATTAAGGCATATGCCCTTCCAGAGTTTTTCCCTGCAAATATGTTTTTAAACAAAAATAGAATAAAAACATGCTGGTTGTAACCAGATTTTTTTTTAACTTAATACTCTATGGATATTTTTTCAATTCAATAGACAAGAACTAATCATTATTTACACCATAGTCCACTGCATGGATTTACAACATAAGTCAATGAATCCCCCAATTGATGGACACTTAATTTAGTTTTATTATGGAAATACTGTATACATTTCATTTAACATTTTCCAGTTATTTCCTCAGGATCAATCTCTAGAAGGAAAATTACAGAATCAAAGGACTCACACGATCTTAGGTCTTTGGTTAACATACAAAAATGTTCTCCAGGAAGGTTGTTAGCATTTCCAGTTATATCAACAATGTGAACACCCATCTCCTTATGCTTTTACCAATTCTGGATACAGCTGTTCTTTTTTTTTTTTTTAAAGATTTTATTTAGTTATTTGAGAGGGAGAGAATGAGAGATAGAGAGCACGAGAGGGAAGAGGGTCAGAGGGAGAAGCAGACTCTCTGCTGAGCAGGGAGCCTGATGCGGGACTCGATCTTGGGACTCCAGGATCATGACCTGAGCTGAAGGCAGTCACTTAACGAACTGAGCCACCCAGGCGCCTGATACAGCTGTTCTTTTACAATTTTGCCTATCCCATTTTAATTTACATTCTGCTCACTACCAGTGATGCTGCATATTTGTCACTTTTAATTAGTATTTGCTTTTTTATTTTTATTTGTATTTGCTTATTTTGTATTAGTGCCTGTTTTTGTTTTCCTTTGAAGGGCATAATCACATCTTTGCTCACCTTCTATTAGGATGTTTAAGAAATTTTTACAAATCTGTAAGAAAATGTATAGATTACAGAAATTATGGGTCATACATTTTGATAAATGTTTCCCATTTATAATATAAATATTCCTCATTCAAGGAAAAATATTCATAAAATTTTAAATGTAGAAAAATGGTAAAGAGGAATGCTTTTAATATACAAAATAAGAAATTTTGTAAGTAAGGAACTTTCAGGCTTGTTAAACGGCAATTAAGATTATCAAAGGAAGAAACTGAACAGTGATCTTGGGTAATAGTTCTAGGAAGACAAAGAAGATTGTTGCTCAAATATTTTAGAAATATTTTCATAATTGGGCCAAAAAATCTACACTGAAAACATTTTGAGCCAAAAAAGTGTGTTAATACCTTTAAATGAACTTATTTTTACTGCTGGCAAGTAGAGGAATGAACATTGTATTTGTGATAGTTCTCTCTCTCTCTCTTTCCTTTCAAGTCTGTTTGGAAGGAAAAATTGTGATCAGTCTCTGATGGACTCTTAGCAACCTACTGATGGGGGAGTTGCAGAGCCCTAACAGTGCCTAGTTCACCTCATCCTATTTCCAGCTCTGCCTACCGGAAACTGAGAAACAACCAAACACAGAGGGAAAAGTAACTGATTTTGAATAACCAGGCTAAATCTAAACATCCAGATAAAATATGACCCTCTCCAGGTGTTTGTAGACTCTATAGTTTTTCTAAAAATGCTGACATTGCTCAAAACCTTTTTATTTTTTTATTTTTTTTAAGATTTTATTTATTTATTCGACAGGGGCAAAGCGAGAGAGGAAACACAAGCAGAGGGAGTGGGAGAGGGAGAAGCAGGCTTCCCGCAGAGCGGGGAGCCCGATGCGGGGCTCGATCCCAGGACCCTGGGATCATGACCTGAGCCAAAGGCAGATGCTTAACAACTGAGCCACCCAGGCACCTGTGCTCAAAACCTTTTTAAACTATTACTTTGGAATTGGGTTTATCAGCCAAACCAGGAAAGAGGTCTCATCACTTATACCCAAGACCTACAGCATGCTCAAGATATTTGGCTCCACAGAAGACATCCAGATGAGTGAGACATAGACTTTGGTCTCAAACATAGAACTTAATCTGGTGGCAGAAAAGAAGGTCAATACATAGATTAATTATAATATTGGACAGAATAAGTGCTGTAAGAGATGACAAATAGTGATTCAAAAGCTGGAGGCCTCAGGAAATAATGATGGAAGAAGGAATTTTTAGGTGGTCCTTTAAGGGCAGTTAGGATTTCAAGAAGCAGAAGGAGGCCAGAAGCAGGATGGCATTCCAGGTGGCAGAAATATCATGGATAAGGGTAAGTAGTTAGGAAAGCACGAAGCAATCTCAGAGAATAATTAATGGTCAAGAATATATAGAGTAGGGCGCCTGGGTGGCTCAGTTGGTTAGGCGACTGCCTTCGGCTCAGGTCGTGATCCTGGAGTCCCCGGATCGAGTCCCGCATCGGGCTCCCTGCTCGGCAGGGAGTCTGCTTCTCCCACTGACCCTCTTCCCTCTCCTGCTCTCTCTCTCTCATTCTCTCTCTCTCAAATAAATAAATAAAATATTTTTAAAAAAAGAATATATAGAGTACAAGAACATACATGGGATAGGAATATATGGAATATATGTGTTCTCTGTATATGTAAACATCACATGTGCATACACACACAAACACAGCGGTAAATAAAGTGGCACTGTAGGAGTTAGGGCCATATTAGCTAGAGTTTCAAATACCAGGTTGAACTTGTATTTCATTGGCCGGTATAAAAGCAGTGAAGATTCTGACAAGAGTAGAATGATCACATAAACGGTAACCTAGAAGACCCAGTATTTTATATACTGCCCTTGCCAGGCTATTCATAATTTCAAGTGTTTTTAAAAATTACTGGATTGTTGTTATGGACTTTTGAATTGTAGAGAACTATAAATCATCAATTTCTTTTAAACCTGGGGCTTCAAATTTGGGATTTCACAATTTTTAAAACTGGGTTCTTTGTGGATTCAACCTCTGGTAACAATTAGAGGAGAAAAATGATTGGAGCTCAGGAGGCCAATTAAAAGGTTATCAGCCCAGATGATGGGTAGTGATTTAGCAGTGGGAACAGAACAGACAGAGAAAGTGGACAGTTGGCATTGAGGATGGGGGCTTGGGAGACAGTGAATGATGACTTCAGAATTTTGAAACTTGATGATTGGAAAATAATCTTGCCATTAACTGAAAGAAAAAATCAGGAGAAGGTATCTGGACTGGGAAGAAGGAGAAAATTGGAGTTTGAAACCCTGTTAGGATTAAAACTCTAAAGGGACACTTACGAAGAATTGGCTAGAACTATTGCAACAGGATGAGACTAAATGTATGTGTTAATTTATTTAGATTTATATGCCATGTTTTCCCCACAAAAGATTTGAGGCAGTTATGGGTGCAAAGATAGTCAATGATGGATTGAATCCTAAACAGGAATGTCCACATTAATGATGGAAGACCCAGCATGAAGCTGTATCACAAAAAACAAGGGGGCAGAGTTTCTAGGTAAGGGAGAGAAAAAGCCCCCCCCCCTTTTTTTCCCTTTGAGAATCTACTACCAATGTTTGGTGTTTTCATGTACCACACTGACTCCTTTAACAGAATCAAATGATTCAGTAAGATTAAGGGTGATCAGAATTAAGGGAGAAGACTGGATCTGGCAACTGGTTCACAGCCTTCATTTGTTCAAAACGTTTTTCTTGTGCGGAGGGGGCAGGAGTAAAACGCAAACTGCAAGTAATTAAGAAGTGGAAGGGTGTTGGAAGCAACAGGGCCCTCATTTCTACAAGTCTTGGTTATGGATGGCTTACCCAGCTTGGTCTTTCTATCTTCCCGCAAAAGGTTGGTTTGGAATGACACATCATTCCTAAAATCTATCTATTCTCACAGAAGGTGGTTTGCCACTATTAAGAAGGGACCCAAGAACATAATTCTCAAAGTGCTTCCCAAATTATTTTGAAGAATGGTAACGTCTCTGGAATATCTTTAGATTCTAGAGTAGTACCTACTCATGTGTATGTCCTTGTTCGACTGTTAAAATTCAGGCATACAAAATATCCCCCGATTTGGCTTCAGTCCGTCCCAATGTTGGGGAGCATAGCGCCGAGTTTCCCACGGAAAGTTATTAGGTGGTTAGATCCAGAGCCTCTCCCGAAGCTCAACAAGGCTGCTAACTACTTTAAACCTAACTTCTCCTTTTCCAGCATTCTCATACTGAGGGATTAGTGGAGCCAGTCAAGGCAGCGGTCACTGTTAAGGAAGACATCTAAACATTAGAGGGCTCGACCAGTAATCAAAATTGGAGTATCACCTGCAGAGTTGAAATATTCAGAGTTATTAAGCCTCACGCCACAGAGATTTTGATGCAAACAGTCCTGAAAAATAGTCATTTTAACTGGCTATCGAAGGTTTACCTTGTAAACACGTGGGTCTTACAGATCACAAACTCTAGTTAAGTTCAACCAGGAACCGGACTCACACCACAGACACATTGTTGCCTGCCGCTGGCGCACTTTGCCCTCAACAAACATGTCCCCGTATCGCCGTCGCACTGCCCCCGCTCCTGTGCGTGAGCCTCACGTCCGCCCTTCCCTGCGTCACATGACCACGAACCTGTCTCAGCTACGGCTCCTGGCAAGGGCCAGCCCCGGCCGTTCTCGCGTCTCACCCGGCCCGCTTTGGGCCGCTCCGGCCGGTGCTTTGCCCCGGCGCCGCAGTGCGCTCGGCCAACCGCCTCTAGGAGCGCCCAGCCGAACGCCCCGGGAGCCGGCGGGCGGCGGCCCTCGCCGGGGACCCTCCAGCGGGCCCAGGGGTGAGTGCTGATGCCGGGACCCGCGGCCCGAGCCGGAGCCGGCCTCGGGCCTAACGCCGCGGCCGTGACCCTCCGGCCGACGGAGGGACCCGCGGTGGCCCCGGCCGGTCCATGGTGTCGTCGCGAGTCCCGACCTCCGGGCTCTGGCCTTTGCTCCTCCTCAGGATCTTGCCGCCTCCTCGGTCCCTGGGGAGAGCAGCACACGCTCCTGCGAACGTTTTGGGGCTAACCTGCCCCCACCTTTCTAGTTCGGGGTCTCATTTTGACAGTCTGGGGGAGGGGGAGGGGGAAACACTGGGGGCGTCCTGAGAGCTTGAACGCGGAGCTTTGCTGGGGGTTCTCCCTCATCCTTCCCGGCCGAGGCTCTGGCCCCTTTCAGAATGACCTTGGACGAGACGCCAGCCGGCTTGACAAGTAGTTTTTTTGTTTTGTTTTGTTCTTTTTTCTTTCTTTCTTTCTTTTTTTTTTTTTTTTTTACTTTGTGGGAAATACGTGTGTTCGGAAAGGAAGGCTGTGCTGGAAGCCGATCGGCGGCGGGAGGCCCCGGGTCGGGTGGGTCTGTAAGCACGCTTGCTCCCAGGTGTGGATGCTGGGAGTTAGTTGCTCCTCGGATTTCCCTAAAAGAGCTGGGAAGCCGGAGGCGGGGAGCTCGGGCGCCGGTTCCGCCGAGCCTCTGACCTTCACCTGCAGGACGAGGCCCCTTGGAAGGTGCAAGAACACCCCGGGCCGCGTCCTACAGCGTTAGAGCAAGGGGCGCTCTGTAGGGATGTACCCTTTCCAAGTGGTGGCAGCTTTTCATTGCGGCAGATAAGAAAAACCCCACAGCCCTTGTTCCCAAGTGTGGAGCCAGTTGTACGCAAGGCTCCCAACCACTGAGAAACTTGACCTGAAGGACCTTAAATGTTTTCTCTCCCTAGATTAAAAACATTTGTTTCTTTGTCAATTTCGTCGGCTAATGAGATCTCAAAGGAAAAACCCTCAGGAAAATGGATTTGGAAAGAATTAGAACGACTTAGTTATACTTAGTAGTCTTCTCCCCGTGTAATTAACTTATGTGTAGGGCCTGCTATCTTTTTGGTTTCAAACACTTGGGAATTGGTTTAGCTATTCTATCCAAAAGGAAATTGTGTGTTCTATCCCTTCCTGTCTGATAGGGCTGCCTCGTTTCAGGATTACAAAGTTTAGCAGTTGCTTTCCTCCCTTCTGCTGTTGAAACTTGTTTTCAATGTTTCTGATGTGATAGCCCAGATATAACTTGTTTTCTGTGGATTCATAAGCTTATTTTAAAATTTGTGGATATGTGGGGTTTTTTTTTTTCAAGTTTTTGGTGACTTTTCTTTCCAAACTACAATTAATCTTGCATTACTACAACCTGATTTGCTAATGCACCTATTTTTTAAGTATGGTTGCTTGAAAAGAGAACGGATACAGGGTGACCTATATAAAAACCTTGAACTAGGTCCACACAATAAGTGCTAAAGAACCGGACTTTTTTTTTTTTTAATAATTGGAGAATTATATAAATCTTTGCCACCACAATCAATTTGACCCAAGTTGTTTCTGCAACTTCCTGGACGAATTCTCTGAGTTCCAGTGTTCTAATATAGAAAATAAGAAAGTCAAGCTTGAATCATTTGTCCCAAATTTGGGACACTTTCCAGGAGTGGAATTTGACTTGATTCTAGATAGTGTATGGATGAGGGTTTTTTCTTTTAGTTATGTTTTGATTACATATATTTATATATGTATGGTTTAAGGCAGTAAAAAAATAAAATACATTTAAGATGTTTACAAGTTAAAGAAAAACTTTAGGTTGAGAGTAAATGCACTGTGGGAATGTGGAAAAAACTATAAAATTGGTAAATTACTGGTATTTGGGAACTTGTAGGCTTAGAAATTAGAGGTCTAAAATCATCTGTGATTCTGAGAGATTTTCTCTCCTTAATTATATGACGGAGAATCGTGTACTGGCTGCCTAATAGATTCTAATGACAGAACCCCTGGAATTGATATCTTAACTCCAAATGAGAAGTTTATTTTATGTATTGCCAAAAGATAATACCAAAAAAGCTACAGTCTAATGAGGGAGGAAAAAAGATAGATTCTGATCTAATTAGGACAGTACAGTGTTATATCTTAGAAAAGTTCTATTTACTTTTTAAATTTAAGTAGCTCAGGGCGCCTGGGTGGCTCAGTTGGTTAAGCGACTACCTTCGGTTCAGGTCATGATCCCAGAGTCCTGGGATCGAGTCCCACATCAGGCTCCCAGCTCAGTGGGGAGCCTGCTTCTCCCTCTGACTCTCTCCCCTCTCATGCTGTTTCTCTCTCGCTTGCTCTCTAATAAATAAAATCTTTAAAAAAAAAATTAAGTAGCTTAAATAGGCTACAGGAAAATTTAGCTTTTTCTAGAGGTTGTCTTTTCAGCATCTATCTTTATGATCTAAGTCTGTGATATTTTATAGGCTGAGAGATTCTCATAAGATAAGATGTTGCAATAGAATGAAATTAATGAAATTTTGACACTCATGGGATGTATTGGTGGAAAGTCAATATGACTGAAATGCAGTAAATGGAGTGGGGAGAACAGCACGTTTCAGTGAGATAATGTTCTGGTTGTGTCCCTTGTTTATTATAAATCTTCAATTTATAATGCCCCAAGGCTATAATTATTTTGAAATACCTCTTTTCAATATCATATCTGAATATAAGCTTTTATTGTGCTTCATCTACACACAAGTATTGGAAGAGTTTCTCCTCTAGAAAGATGCACAAAAATTATAATAGAGATTGCCTGTGGGGACCTAGGTGGTTATAGGGATAGGGTCTGGTGGGACACTGTGTTTTCTCTGAATGTTCTTGTGTGCTTTGTACGATGTGCATATAATACTGGTTCAAATTCAAATACTGAATGAAAGTTGTGAGTGAAATAAATAGAAATTAAATTAAGTATTGCATGAAAATAGCTGAATGAAAATTTAGCCAAAATGCATTTGTTCCTCCTTAATATATATCTATATACACATAAGTATTAAGATTCTTTCAAACTTAAATATTTTTCATGGGTCACATCTTTCTAAATTCAAATCAGAAATGGTGACAGTTCTTTATTTTATCTTGCATTAACTAATGAATGGTTGTAGGGCCCTGTCCGTGGGACTAAAACTCGTGGTAAGCTTGTTAATTTTTTCTTTCTGTATTGTATTGGTTTCTTAATATAAGATTGTGTGTCTTTGGTGACTTATCATTTAGAGGATTTCCAGCAATGAATCCCTAATGTGGGTATCCTGTAGGTTTTCAATTAGCTCCTATTTTTCTCCCCTAGGGACAAAGTGGCTCTAAATGCAGCACAGGCACATTGAAGCAAGTTAAAGGATTTAATATGAAGCACAGAAGCAGATAGTGCCAAATAGCAAGCTGTAGTTGGTACACATTTGTGAGTAAAAATTTTGTCTTTTGAATCTATTTTCTTAGTCTTTAAACCATCTGCATGCCAGATCCTTAAAATTCACACATTTTGGTAAAGAATAAAGGAAGCAATTTAGCAGTCATAATTAACCACTTGTCAGGGCTTAGCACTCTGAGCAACCTCCAAGAACTCTCCTAAGCATCTCATTGAGATAGTTCAAGGGTTGTAACACATCTCTGTCTGACGTGGAGTTTAGGAAATATCCCAGGTATGACTCACCTTTATACCGTCTTTTTATTGCCCTTGATTTATATATAATATCTTTTGCTGAAAATTCAGTGTAATTTGGCTTTTGAAGTCATTTCCTTTTAAGGAAACCATTACTTATACATCAATTTTTTTTTAAATAACTTACATCAATTTTTTAGGCTACTTCAGATATATTTACTTCTGCCTTTTACAGTCTCTTTATGATTTCTTCCTTGTATTGTACTTAAGCCTTAAAAAAGGACTTTTTCCCCTTTCAGAATATAATGATTAAAGGAGTCTTATGGCAAAAATTTTTTTTTTTACTCTGACTTCATATTTTTATATACATTTGATTATCCTGTTTGGGAAATCATAAAATAGTGACTGCATGTAAAATCATCTTTATGATTTTTGAGATATAGAATAACTCTGTTTAGGAGAAATATGAAAATTGGTTTTGTAAATCAAGTCTTAGAAGGTAATTTTAAGTAGATAATTACTTTTATTCATGGGTTTTTTTTTTAATGAATGAATTGTTGAAATACTGATTTTTATTCTTTCTTTTTTACAGCTGGAAAAGCAGTGTCCGTGTTGTTATGTACACCTCCAAAAAAGTTCAGATCTGTAGGGGAATTGTTGTATAAAGTAAACTGAACTACAGGGTAGCAGTATCTTAATAGCTATTCTAGATGTGTATTTACTATATTAAAAATGAGTAAAAGAACAAGCAGTGACACACCACTAGGAAGGTCAGTGACATTTTATTCAGTTGAGCTGGTATTGTAGGCTTGAGAGATAGTGGCTTTAAAGCTGATTGCCATAGGCTAACCATGCTCTTTTACACTTCTTTCAACATTTTGTATTTGGGGGTAACTTTCCTCTGCATTTTCCTGAAGCATGGACCCTTCTCTAATTTAGAAAGTTATTCAGTGCATTTGTACTGTCTTTTCCCATAAAGACATGTCATGCTTTTTAAAAATATACATGTAATATGAAATTAAGTACAGATTTATCTGAAGCTTTTAATCCCACGAAACGAATGCATACAGGAAGGATTCATTGCTACATAGTCTATATTTGGTGTTCATTGCATCTCAGTCACCAGGTATATATTCAGTAAGAGAAGTTTGAATTTGTATCTTGTGATTTTTCAGGGGAATACATTTTTAAAATAAATTTAGAATTAGCCTTATTTACTTTATGAATTTGATTTTCATCATTAAAAGGTTTTATTTTTTTCATGCATGACAGCAGTTCCTAATTTATTTTTATAAAATCCTAGCAGCTTTCCCTCAAATTAACTAAGAAATTTTAAGTTTTATTTCATTCATTTTTTATTTATAAGCTGCATGCATAGCTATGCAGAGAGAAAGGTAGTATATATGTGTGTGCACATTTGTTTTGTGGTTATACAATAATTTTAAAATTTGCTCTTAGCCGGTATCCTCAGGGTGCCATTTCAGCTGATAAGTGAGAAGGCATTATGTTGAGGAACACATTTTCTTCAGTCTTTTACTTTTCCTTTGTACGTATTCAGTACTCACAACTGAGAAGTCTCCTTTTGCGCTTCCTACAAGGTATTGTTTTCTAACTTCACTTCGTAAAGAAGACTGACATATTAATAGTCACCCCTGTTTTTAAATTTTTGCCCACAGAGTGAGTGGGGCAGCATTTCCTTCTCCCACTGCTGCTGAGATGGCGGAGATTAGTCGAATTCAGTATGAAATGGAATACACCGAAGGTATTAGTCAGCAGATGAGGGTCCCGGAGAAATTAAAGGTAGCACCACCAAATGCTGACCTGGAACAAGGATTCCAAGAAGGAGTTCCGAACGCTAGTGTCATTATGCAGGTTCCAGAGAGGATTGTTGTAGCAGGTATTTTACATTTTTTTCTAAAGTTGTCTGATAAATCTTTGTTTTATGTATTTTTCTAAAAACTTCTGGGTTTTTCAAAATACTGTTTAGAAAAGGGGCTGGGAAATACAACTATACATTATTTTCAAAAGTTTTATTATAATCGCCTGAAATTTCAAATACTATTTTTTACTAATTCAACTGAGACATAATTTACATACATAAAATACATGTAATTTTTAAGTGTGAAGCTTGATGAGTTTTGACAAGTGCATATACTCCTGTGACCTTCCAGCACGGTCTAGATATAGAACATTTTCATTACCCTGAAAGGCTTCCTTGTGCCCCATCTCCTTTAGTTCTCCCCCCCCTCAATTCCAGGCAACCATAATCTCCTTTCTATAACCAGAGACTAGATTCATCTCTTCTAGAGTTTCATATAGATGGAATGATACAGTTTATACTCTTGGGTCTGGTTTTTGCTTAGTGTAGTGTTTTTTGAAATTCTTTCCTGTTCTTGCTTGTATCAGTTCATTCCATTTTATTGCTGAGTTGTATTACACTATTTGCCTATACCACAATTTGTGAATTCACCTATTGATGGAGATTTGGGTTGTTTCTTGTTTGGGGCTGATGGGAATAAAGCTTCATTAAAGTACAAGTTCTTGTAGAGATGTGTGTTTTCATATTTCTAGGAGTGGAATTACTAGATTATACCATAAGTTATGTTTAACTTTATGAAAACCTGTCAAGCTGTTTTTGAAATTGATTGTACATGTTATGTTCCCATCAGTGGTGTATGAGAGTTTCCATTGCTCCACGTCCTTGCCAACACTTTGTACTGTCAGGCTTTAATTTTAGTCCTTGTAGGGGATGTGTAGTGGCAGATACACTTTAATAAAACCACTGTCTTTTAAAACCTCCTCCTTTCCTTTTTATTTTTTTACTCCCAGGAAATAATGAAGACATTCCATTTTCAAGACCAGCAGATCTTGACCTTATTCAGTCAACTCCCTTTAAACCTCTGGCACTAAAAACACCACCTCGTGTACTTACATTAAGTGAAAGACCACTAGATTTTCTGGATTTAGAAAGACCTCCTCCAACCCCTCAAAATGAAGAAGTAAGTAGAGTTTTAACATCAACTGAATTTGAAATAATATAGACAAAAACAAAAGGTAAAGAGAATTGAAAGCTATAAATCCTACATTAGCAATATGTAATGAAAGCCTTCCACATGGACCATTGCTTACTATAAATTCTGATACATAGATACCCCAAATAATTTTTTAAAATTTGAATGTTATGTTTTAGGGAAATGGAAGTTTTGTGGAAATCATTAACGTTCACATGGTCTAGGAGTTATGGCCAGGGGTTATACCTGAAACAATACTGAAAGAGTTGGGAAGTTTAGCATAGAAAATTAATGCATCACTTTGTTACAAAAGAAGTCTGGCAAACAGGGCAAAGAAAGCTCTTTTTTTCCTTGATACTACCTCGTCTCCCTGCTTGCTAAAAAGCCTAAGTTAATGTACCTTGTAACATTAATAGCCCTGTTGACCCTAATATGGCAGCTTGGACAAATGAGGTGTTAGTAGCAAAGCTCAGATCTTGCCTCTCCCATTGATTCAGGGCCAATCTTGTAAAATTTCTTTTCTGTGATGATACTTAGAGTTGCAACTTTTACACTGTAGCTTCTGAACTGTGTTGTCATGAAGCTAGTGTAATACAATGTGCAAACATGTTTTTATTGGTAGTGGAACTGCCTGTGCATCGTTTTTCATGTTAGTCCTTTCCAACGAGGGTAAAGTATCCATATAACCCAGGGGAGTGCAGTGTCCTAGTACCGGGGATGGCCTGTTCTTAGGTTGAAAGTTTCTGCTGAGGTAACTGAGATAATATAGGTGCCAGTTGGACATCCTAGATATATGCTTGGTGAAAAGCACTAAATTTGAGTGTTTACATGGTGAAAAGGCACTGAGATACTTGTAGAATTGTATTTATTTGACAAACAACATTTGAGCTTTTGTGTAAGACCCTGTGTGGTGAGATAGCGTTCCCGCATGGTGGCATGAGTGAGGGAGAAACACCAACACACACCCAAGATACGAAGTGCTTCATAGCAGAGAATAATGAAAGGTATGAGGATCGTCATGTGAGAGGAAAGGTATCAGTCACAGTGTGCTTTCAGTTAGAGGCCCTGCTTCCTGGCCCCCCAAAAGTTCCCAGTGGAAATGACTGCTGTGGATAATAATGTCTTGGAGTGAGGATGTTACCAGGGGAGAATACTCTTCGAGTTTTGTTTTCCTTTTGATCTTTCTGCTCCCACTATTTTAGATACTTAACTGTCTACTTGGTGAGAAGAACTGATTGAAAACAAGTCAGGCACTTTCTTTAGTGATTACTTTCCCAGGGTTGCCCTCAATAGACCTCTGGGGTTTACTCCTGCGGTAGTACGAGTACATTTAGTCAAATGTGATAAATGCCCAAAGTATATAGCACTGGAGTGAAAAACTTAGGCTGAGAATGAGACCTAATTCTGAAGGCCTACTTTGCTACTTACTAATGACGTAACCTTGGATAACTTAACAATTCCAAGGCTCATCTCTAAAAGATAAGAATAATGCCAAGTGCTTAAGATTATTGTGAGAATTAACTATAATAATGTGTGTAGTGTGTTTAGCACATGTTCTAATTTATGTTAAAAGCTTGTATGTTTAAATATTATTGTTATAAAAGTTAAGATCCTGTGGCAGGAGCCAAGTCCTGAGATGCAAAAGAGGAGTTTCAGACATTAGCACCAGCTGCCTATTGAAAGGAAAACAAAGACGATCTGTATTTCAAGTCCGTGGAAGGGTCCGGCAGCCTTCAAGACAGTCAACCTCTTGACTAGAGGAGAAAGGAAAAGGAACCAGAGTTCTAGTAGCTTCTAGAAGATGGATTGAAAGAGGAGGGCAGTAAGGCCCTGAGTGCTGCATTGGTGATTCGTTCAGATGCTAGTCAGAACCTATCAAGTGAGATCCCCTGAATCATTGACTCTGTAGTAGTCATTTTATAGCATATGCTAAGGTTTCTCAACCTCAGCACTGTTGACATTTTAGACTGGATAATTCTTTGTTGTGGTGAAGGCTATCCTTTTGCATTGTAGAATGTTTAACAGCATTCTTGATCTTTGTGTGCTAGATACCAGTGGAATCCTCCAAATCATGAAAATCAGAAATATCTCTAATAGCTAAAAAAGGTGGAAATAACCCCAGTGTCCATCAGCTGAAGAATAGGTATACGAAATGTGGTATATCCATATAGTGGAATATTACTCAGCCATAATAAGGAATGAAGTACTTATACATTATACAACATGGATGAACCTTGAAAACATTATGCTACATCGAAGAAGCCAGACAGAAAAGGCCATGTATTTTATGATTCCACTTACATGAAATATCCAGAATAGGCAAATCCATAGAAACAGAAAGCAGATTAGTGGTTGCCAGCAGACTGAGGAAAAGGGGAATTGGGAATGACTGTTTAATCATTATAGGATTTCCTTTTGGGGTGATAAAAATGTTCTGGAACTACATAGAGGTGACGGTTACACATTTGAATGCGTCAAATACACTGTATTGTTATAGTAGTTTAAAATGGTGAATTTTATGTTATGTGTGGTTTATCACAATAAAAATAAAGGAAAAATTCTCTCCATTCATTGCCAAATGTCCCCCTGAGGGCAAAATCATCCCTGGTTGAGAACCACTGGTCTATGGCAAGAAAGGAGACTACAAGAAGTTTGCTTATGAAGAAGGCTATAGAAATTGTCGTCTAAAATGTTGTCTGGTACGAGGAATAAGTTTGCAGAAAGTAACTGCACTTGGATTCCTAAACTGGCTTGGAGAACCCAAGGGAACCCATGGAGAGGGCTTAAAGCATGATGCAGATAATCCCCTCGCATAGACAGGGTTTATAAAATCTGGAGGCTTGGCTGGTAGAGAGGAAGTTGATGAACCCTTCCAGTATACGTAATCTGTACTTGGAAGGCAACTCTGGGACATGACCATTGCTTGATGATTCTACCTGCAGGAAACTAATAAAGGAACTGAGCAGTAAACTGATCTGGGTAAGAAACTGCAAAATAACCAAATCATGACAGTTCTTAGTGTTCTTAGCATTAATTAGACAGTATAAATGAGGAGGGAGGAATTTTAAGCCTATTATGAGAAATAGAAGACCCTGAGACCTACAGGAGGTTACCTGAAGCTGGGAAACTTTCTCAGCTCCCAGACTGAATACAAGTTTTTAAATGAGTAATCAGTGCCGGTTGGGTCTAAATGAATTGAATTGTCAACTAGATTTCAGTAAAGCTGGAAAAAAATAATTTTTAAAAATAAATAAAAACCTTGGATTGAAAAAACCATGACTGAACTAAAGGGTGGAAGTTTTTAAAAGATAGTGTTCCTTATCACCTCAGGCTGTGTCCATGCACTTTGGTATTATAGAATACAAGTTGGTCCTATTAGAAGGCATGACAAATGTATGCTTTTGTCTGAAGGTGTTTTTTCCCTCCAGTATAGCAGTAGTATCAAGCTTAGTGTTCCTGGTAAGTTATCTTTAAATCAGATTTCAGATGGTGAAAATAACAGGCTTAGGATCCTCTAGTTTCCAGGCTGTGTTGAAGTCATACACATAATTTGTCTTCTCCTGTCATTTCCTGTCCTGCTTAAATCTTAGTTCTCAAAACACAACAGCAGGAATAGTAGAGAATTCATCTTGATCCCTGCAACATGGAAGAGCTGTTCCTAGGGAAAGCAAGCACAGCTATGCAGTAGGTAGGAAGACAGGGATCGTTCACAAATCACCCCAGTACTGTTCTCTGAATCAAGTGTACTTGATTGAGGAGGTGCTAAGCTATATATATATATATAAACACCAATATATATGTGTATATATATGCATATAAAACAATATATTGTTCAGTTATATATATTTAAGTTGCATATAACTTACATATATATATTGCTTTAAAGTAATTTTTATTTTTGGTTTAACTGTAAAGAGCTCTTACAATAGGCTCCAAACTGACTCCTTTTTTGTTTCTAGAAGTGTTGTTTTCCTTTTGCTCAAGTGGTTAAGTGTTTCATAACCCATAACCAAATCTAAACCATGCTCTGAAATTATGTACTGTATAGTGTGGTTTTAAATTTTGTTGTCATGGAATCTGGATTTATTCTCATTGAAGGTGCTTGTAACCTGGTAATCTCTGAGGTTTTTAAAAAATCATCACTAGGTACTGATGTGCGTTTTTTAAAATCTTAACTTTCAAGTCCCTTGGTTCACATACCAATTGTCCTTTACAGTAAAGTTTACTTAAAAAAAAAAAAAAAAACCATGAAGTTGCCATGGCTGTTTCTAGTTTAAAACAAAAACAAAAAAAAACCCTAAACAGGAAAGTTAGTGATTACCATTGTTCTATTGCTCTGTAATAACCCACCTTAAGTGGCTTAAAACAAAAAGGAAGAACCAAAATTTCATTTTGCTCATGGACCCAGATTCTGTGTGTGAAGAATTTGCAGCTGGCATGATGGGGAAAGCTTGTTTCTGTTTTACAACATCTGGGTCTAAGCTAGGAAGTCTCAAAGCTAGGGATGACTCTGGATGACTCTGCAGCCTGAGTCTACAATCATCTGACAGTTTACTCCTATGTCTGTTGATACTGGTTCAGTTGCTGGTGGGTGCACCTACACATGGCCTTTCCATGTGACTCATGGGCATCTTCACATCATGGTGCCCCTGTTCCAAACATGAATGGCTTAGGGAAGAAAGGCAGAAGCCTTATTGCTGTTTATGACCTAGTCTCAGAAGTCACATTGCATCATCTCTGCAGCAGTCACCAGCCCATCCAATTTCAAAGGAAGGGAACATAAATCCTATCCCTTAATGGAGAAGGTCAGTGATATATTCTGTAAGAAGAGCATGTGGGATGGGAGATTGTGGCCATTTCTGGAATGCCAAAACCTTTAAGCTAGTACCAAGGCGTTTTTTGGTCTAGTCTTCAAATATCCAACCAAATCTGAATTTGTTTTAACCCAGAAGCCTGGAACATTTATTTGTAATACAACTACATCCCATTTCCTATAATATACATGCCTTTAAAAACTGTTGTAAATTGTTCTTAATATAAATGTATTATATAAATTACAATAAATAAAAATATAATTGTACCAAGTAAGATTGATACTTAAATAGAAGCCAGAAGTAGTTTTTTCCAGTAGGTAAAGAAGCATTCCTAAGTTTATCTGCATTATAATAAGTACGTGGTTTTTGTTTTGTTTTGTTTTAACCTGTCTTTAGTACTAATACTTGGCAGCAATCTTGGTTATATTCTCTGTAAATTTTGTGAATACTTGGATTAAGGTTTTTTTGATGCTAAGTAGCTACTAGGCTACTAAGACTATTTTCTATTCCTCTCCCTTTTTTTGCGCCACAGATCCGTGCAGTTGGCAGGCTAAAAAGAGAGCGCTCTATGAGTGAAAATGCTGTTCGCCAAAACGGACAGCTGGTCAGAGCTGACTCCATGTGAGTAGAACCACTGAGCAGGGTATCTCCTTCGTTAGTTTTCTCCATGTATTCTCCCATCTTTTTCTAAATAATTCTTTTTTTATTCCCAAATATGAAAAAAAAGAGGAGAAAGTATGTGTTTCCTGCCTAAGAACCTGAGAAAAATAATTTGTTTTTAAGTGTTCGAAATCTATTTTATATTTACATCAATTTTACATTTTTGCAGTTACTTTTATAGCCTTAAAATATGCTGTGAGAACTTTCCAGTAGCAATATCCTCTTCTATGTGTATGGCAGAATTCTAGAAGTATGATTTATTTGGGGAATTGCTTATAAAGTATACTTAAGAGAGATTGATAAATGTAAGTGCTCAGTTCTGTGCAACCTTCAAAAATGTTTAGCATGTAAAAAAACAAAACAAAAGGAAAACACTCTAAGCAAGTGTCTTTATTTTCAAGTTACTCAGTTTGTCCTCAGATTGTGAACCAGCCCTTCCAGCTCTGCTTCTAAAGAGCCCTGGTAAACAATGTAGCTTAGGCAAGTGGAATTGTTTTACTTTCCTTGGGTTACTGTTTAGCTCTCTGCCTACTGAGTGATTGAATTGTTAGATCCGTTTCATCTTCCAAAAATACAAGTATGTTTAAAGGGCTGTTTGTTTAAACTTTTCTTTTTTATTTGGTTATATTATCATACTGTGATCTTAAAGCTACCCCACTATAAGATGTTTTAGATCAGGCAGATGTTTTTTGTTGTTTCATTAAAATTAATAGATTTTTACAGATAAAATATCCCTTTAAAATCTAATCTGCTCAGAATTTTGAGTGTCAAATCCATTGGTGATTGTAGTTTTTTTAAATAGATGATTTAGATTGTTTATGTAAATTAATATATCTTCCTCATTACATTTTTGGTCAGTTTTCATGAACTCATTCATCGTGAACCATATTTGATGCCAGGCATCCTGTTAGCTTCTCTGGGAACTGCAGCAGAATCAGGAGATGGTACATCTCTCTCAGAGTTTGCAAATCTAGATAAAAGCGAAATACTTAAATGTATATACAGATAAAGTAGAGCACAGTACAATATACCATTTGTGTTAAAACACATCAAGTTCTAGTTCGGAACTGAAGGATATACGGATGCAGAAGGGGCTTTGATGGGATTAGGCTCTCTCTTCTCTTGTGGTAGGTGCAAAGGAGAGCTGTAAGTGCTCTGATTTCTTGGAAAATCTTGAAATGTCTCCCAAGTAGTTCTAGTTATTCTGAAGGGTTATATAGGAAGACAGTAAGTGAAAATGAACAAACCTCTCCTTCAGGAAATATCTGAAAAGTTCAACTATTAATATGACAATTTTTTATGGTAGTTATGTTTCTCTGAAGATACCTGGTTGTCGGGGATGTCAGCTGGTCCATGAAATCCATTTTTCTAGAATATTTCCGGATACATTACACAAATAGTAAAAAGGCTGCATAGTTGATGGCTAGGATAGCTTCTTGATATTTAGTGTACCTATCAGAATGATTAAGCATACACCAAAGGGCTTTTGTTATTTTCTATTTGTAATATTTTTTAAGGTAGCAAAGTGTTCTAATAAACTTTTCTGTTATATGAAGATGTGGTTTATTATTTAGGTCTCTAATAAACTTGATATTTCACACTAGTGAGATAAAAACAGGACTATTTTAGTATAGCATCACTTTTGGTTTTTAAGTAACTATCGATAGCTGAGTTGAGTTGAAGAGAAAGGAAACAGCTTTACTATGTTTGAAAACCAGCCTAGAGAGGTATAATTTAGAGTAGATGATTAGTTCATAGGTATTTTTGTAGTTTACCAATAACCTAAGTTCCTTATAACAGAGAAGATTAACAGAGTTAACTAATGTTTGCTTTTTGTGTTTCAGTTGCCTTAATGGCACTTTCTATATGTTTAATAAAACTGAAAATCTCATGTTTTAATTTTTGGTGGTAAAAATAACATGCAAATTTAACTACATTTTCACAGTGAAATTCTTATATTACCATACTTAGATTAACCATACTTTTTTATTATGTATGTTACCATGTTATGGAAAGATGCTTGACCATCTTTTTGTTAATAATGTAACCTTGCTTTTTCTTCCCCTACCACTATTAATTTTAAAATTTATAATTGAATTCATTTGTAAGCCTCTATATGTAATTAACCTTAGGAATTTTTTATAATGAGCTTTATTATATATTCAGTGTTGGTAATGTGGTAACGAAGAAATTGTTGATGTAAAACAGCTACGTTTTACTTCCACTAATGTAGTTATTAAACTTTTGCTGTCTTTACCTATTTTAGTCTCTTCTTTGTAATGTAAAATTAATTGTGTCATTGTGCATGAACCTTTGCCTGCCTCCATTTTATTTTATTCCTTGGCTTTAAGAGTAGAAGTACATACAGACATAAAAGCAGGAGCACTGGCTTTTGTTTTCTTAATTGCTTTCAAGAGTTAGTAGGATTGATTATTGTCCGCTATTGACACAAAAATGAATTCTGACCAGTAAACTTGTATCTAGCTTTTTCTTTCTGTTATAAAAGCTGAATATGTAAAAGAAGCATAATTATTATTTAAGGTGGTACAGAGCAGATTCTGCCCCAAGAAATAAAATTTCAAGGTTCCAGGCACCGATTTCTGCACCGGAGTACACGTAAGATTTTATCTGCTCTGCTTTTCACAACTAGGAGTTGTTTTGATTTTGCAGGCTTGTGTTATACTAATATTTCACTAAGTAATTATCATCATATAATACCCTAATGCTCTTACTGTCTGGCTTTTCAGTACCTGGGTTTTAGGATTTCTCAAACTGTCATCATACACTTTGTTAAGAAAAAAAAAAAAGAAAAAGACAACTAGACCAATTAAGGAAGTAATGTATGATTTGGAGTATAATGGTAAAGTAAAATGGAATAATTTGCACATAAGGACCAAGCATCCTTTTTTATTTTCTTTATTTTGCTTTCGTTGGCATATTAGTTCTCTGTAGATTCAACTTAACCAGGTTTGGTGTCTTGCCTTCCAGAAGGAGAATGGGGTTTAAGAGTGTTTTGTCACTAGGTTTTTTTTTTTTAATTCCATAGATTAAAATATGCTTAGAAGAATGTTTTGAGATCATTTAAACTCATTCTTTCTGTGAGTGTGACAGAACAAGGTGTGGGAGTGACTGACCTCTTGTGGGGATATTTCAGCCTGCTGTATAGGAATTCAACAGCCAATGCAGTTTGTCACAGAAATTGATTTTTGTCTTATTCTAGTTCTCTTATTAGGCTTCTAGGAACCAGAAAATTGCCTTAGACAATGACAAAAAATTAAGGTTTTCTATTTAAAATTTCAAGAGAACTGGGGCACCTGGGTGGCTCAGTTGGTGAAGCGTCTGCCTTCGGCTCAGGCCATGATCTCAGGGTCCTGGGATCGAGCCCCACATCAGGCTTCCTGCTCCACAAAGAGCCTGCTTCTCCCTCTCCCGCTGCTTGCCACTCTCCCTGCTTGTGCTCTCTCTCACTCTCTCTCAGTCTCTGTCTCTGTCAAATAATTAAAATCTTAAAAAAAAAATGTTTTCAAGAGAAATGGTACAAAATTTGTGTTTCCATGAAAATTTTTTCTCCCTCTTTTCATGATTTTACTTTTACTGTTTTTTTGGAAGAGGTTGGAGCCTCACCAAAGAGGTTATACCCTCACAGTTTGAGAAACATTGTTCCTGTGAAAACCCTTGGGGAAAGAGGTACTTGACTTTGGACTGATCTTTTAATAATGACATAGTTATGCCAAATACATTTTCATTTAAATATTAGTTCTCACATTGGCTAGTGTTGTTTACTTAACATTCGTGTAGTAAGATTTCATATAGGCATGAGGTGGATCTATTACTGATGAAATGATATGGTAAACATGAGTGCTTTCTTCAAAATTTCCTAATCTTTTGTAAAAGAAAAAGATAAAGTTGAGATTTTGCTGTTTTATAACATTACTTGGATCAATTTATTATCAAAGTACGTTTCTATTAAATTACTAACATTATAACATTTGCTTTAATAATCCCAGTGCCTTAGCAATATGTTTACTTTTTTGCTTTCACAGTAGTTCACTTGTCAAAACAAAAAGTCACTACACCTTGGTTGGGTGGATGAGTGGACAGAGATGAAAATCCTAAAAGTACTGTTTCCTTCCACAGCTGATGCCAGTCAGGGGTGGATGTTCCAGCTAGCATCAGGCTGATTGCTAAAATGGGCTTATTCTTTTTTGTTCTTAAATTTATTCGTAAAAAAAACACCTGCAAGACCACTTGAGGCTTTAAAAAAGAAAAAATTGCTAAAGTATTTATTGCTTCTAACTAGGGTAATTTTGGTCAGTTGTGATTTAATCATTTGGTTCAACTGTAGATGGAAATAAATGTTAATCAAGGGCATTTAATCTATACATACACTGCCCAAAGTGGTCAACAGTTTTAAAAATAGTTCCTGCTCTGTTTTTGGTGTTTATGAAGGATTACCAAATAAATACAGAAAAGTAAGTTAAATTTCTTACTACTCTTTGGAACTTTAACTTCTTTTGAGAAACAATCAGAAATCCAAGTGTGCTTTTGATGTTGGTTTTTGATGAAATAAATATCTTCAGTAGTATTGATAAAGACTTAATTTCATCTTTTTCTACAATATTTTTTCTCATTAAGTTACAATTGAGGATCATGTAAGTTTTTTTCATTTGTTACCATATTCCGATTTTCATATGATCATGCATAGAATCTTAGAATCAGCAGAGATCTTGTTGACTGTTTTCATACTCAGCCTTCTGTGCATTCCCTCTAAGAATTCTTTGCAGTTATTCTGAAATTAGTTTATGCTTGACTACTTTATAAATGACCACCTGATTTCACATGTATGGACAGGAAATACTCGTACTTTTAGAACTTTAAATAAATAGTTCCTATTACTTGTTTCTGACAAAATTATTTCTCTCAAAGGAAGTAATCCTTCTGTAATTTTTAGTGGACAAAGATCCATCAAACTTTTGTCGTGAATTTGGATTTAGTTTATTGACATTGCTGCTCTAAGATTAAAATTCTAAATATTGATTATTATAGCCTTTAATATGTTAGTGTGTAGCTAATGTATTTACTGATGCAGAATGAGGTGTGGAGTGTTCGATTTAAGCCCTAAAATGCAAAGACAAAAACTTTCATTATCAAATCAGAATATTGTACTGGTCAGTCTTTTACAACTTAAGTAAATTTAGCCAAGTTTGTTGGCAACTCTATCAAGAGAGTGTAAGTTGGATTGTTTATTTATAGAAGTGCAGAACTGGCCTTCTTATTTCTGCTTCTGGTGACACTTCTCTAACATGAATTCAGTCTGCTCTCTCACAAAGAGCAAGAACTTCAGGTTTTCCCTGTACTCCCTAAAGTGAAGGCTGAGTACAAGGTTTGTACCTAGACTTCGTATCCCAAATAATACTGATTTCTTTTTACTCTTCTTGGATGCTCAATATGGGTTTGGCCAAGTATCATGCATGGGTCGGTTGTTAAGTTGGCTTATATATATTCCAGAATCTCTGGACAGACATTTAGGGTCATCATCCATGAGTCTATACCTAGAAGTTTGCATTTATCTTGACAGCAATAGGCCAAATTCCTGTGAAGAATCAGCTGTGATAAATTAATTTCTCAATATGCCAAGATATGGCTTAGATCTCCTAAATAGTCTTTGGAAAACATGGCTTTCTTATTTATAATACTTGTCACTTTGAATTATCAAGACATTCAAAGTTATTCACCAAATTGTGGATTTTGTTTTTAATGTTTTTAATGTTCTGGGGACTCTGGGAATAATATTGGATGTCAGCTGTCCTTTCAAAAATGATCCCACTTATGTTGTGGTTTCCAAACAAAATGCATGTTAAGTTAGAAAAGATTACACAAGTCAAAATAGAAGATTTTCCTCTTTTCAGTTGTTCACTGTCTGCTCCACTTTCATTCTTTTGGATGAAATACACAAGGATGAGTTTTAGCCTAAGGGTTTTTGCCCTGACCCTGAGAAAAAGTGTTGACCCCACATCCAGGGTCATGGTCCTTCTATTGCAACAAAGCCTCTTAACCTGACAAACCAGATGGCCGTGTCCTGGTATCACTTAAATACCTCACACACCACTGATCACGCCCTACCATTAAGCTGCCCTCTGAAAATACACCAAGCTCAAGAGTTTATGTTAGAACTAAAATCGCTTCATTCAAGTATGTTTAGCTTCTTTTAAGCACTGGCAATGGAGCCAAGGAAATTGTGACTCTCGGCTTACACAGGGAAGAAAGATTAAGATTATGTCACCAAGAAGCCCAGAAATGGTTGTTTAACATCCATCTGGAGAATTTAAGAAATCTCTTGCGTCTGTTCACTCTCTGCACAGAATTGGGAGTAGTTTTATGTTTTAGTCATTTAGCTAGAGGCCATATGCTTTAATATAATGAAGCTATCAAAATGCTTTTGTTACAGCTTCCTGAAACTTTAATTCATTTTTAATTTACGCATCATAAACTCAGCTTGCTTCATTGTCTCTGTGAAGTATTTGAAATGGCGTTTTCATGGAATCACTTTGATTCGTGTGCTTGAACTCTAACACCTGTTCTACTAGAACTCTCTGTCTTCATCTTCTCACCACCCCTGAGTCACAGTGCGGTGTTGGTTGTGAGAGGTTTGATTGACTGGATTGGAATACGTACACCAAGAACGCCGTTTCTCCACAGCTCGGGGCTGACCCCACAGCTTGCTGTAGTTGTCTTCCTGCTCCAGAGTTGTTTTTTCACATTCAGTTGGTTTAATTTGACGTGTAAGGGTACGCAGTCACAGATGTTGCACTGTGGCTGCTTTTAAACAAAAACAATTGAATACGTTTATTAACTTGTTTGGTTTGACTGTTCTCGTAGGGGAAGGTGAAGGGTGGAAAAGGGACAAGAAAAACGAAGATAATTCTTAAAATATTAAGGGTTTGGGGAAACTGCTCAGCTGAAGTTTTATAAAAATCTGACTTGAGTGTTTTTCTCTTCATTTGCTGTGCTTATGTAAACAGTGTGACACCATCGCCACAACAGGTTCGGGTCTGTCCTCCCCAAATGTTACCTGAAGATGGAGCTAATCTTTCCTCTGCTCGAGGCATTTTGTCGCTTATCCAGTCTTCCACCCGTAGGGCTTACCAGCAGATCTTGGATGTGCTGGATGAAAATCGCAGGTGATTGGCCATCAGTGACTCTTGCTGGCTGTAATGCATATTTTTTTGGTTCCTTATCAGTGGACTGTGGTGTCTTCCTTTTGTGTTTGCACCTTCGTCTCTTTCCAAGATGCAGTGGTTTTAAACAACTTGCTTTGCTTTCTTTTAATTTGAAATTATTGTCCAAAATTCACATTTCACAAGATTCTGTTAGCTTCTCCTCAGTCAGGGAGAGTGTTCAGTTAATAACTATATACAGGAAGTAGAATGATTTTTTTCAAAGGCTTTGCTGACCTGTTCTAAGTACTTGACTCCATTGGAATATGGGGAGGCCTACTGTTGGATTGAGTGCAGGATGTTGGACTGAAGCATACGGATTTTCTTTAGTAAGTCTTTTGATTGAATCATTTACGATACTAATATCGTTGGATTAATGAAGCAAATCTGAGAGGACAGTAGCAGTAGAGCTGCCAGGATACTTTTTTACTTTCCTTTTAGCTACAGATTTCTAGGCCTATACTCAAAACCCCAAGCTCTGTTATCTTTTTGGTAATACTGATATTTTTCAGTATTGATAACTTCTCTCTCTCTTGAACATCCCCAAGTGAAATCAGTAGTAGTACACTTAGACTTGCTCATACAAATTCTTTTTTGCCATTATTTCAGGTATTTTTTTTGCCCTGCTTCTTCACTACATAGTATTTTTAGAAGATAACGTTTGGGGAGCTTTTTGGCATAGTGTGGGAAAGGTATAGGCAGTTTCATTTCAACTCCAAGCATTTTATCTAGTGACTCTGTGAGTCGGTGTTTGAATTTTCATGGTCATTTTAGTAGACTGTTAACTTTTGAAGAATTCCCAATAAATTAAGCTGGCCTTTCTAGTAAACCTTGTTTCTTACCTTAGGAATTGATGTGTCTTGTGGCTCTCTCTGAAAAGACTTTCTTGTTGAGTGCTTTTGATCCTCATACAAGCCTCAGAGGTTTTACCATACTTCATGAACACTTGTCCGTACTGTCGACTGGTGTTTCTAAGCCTTCCCAGGGTTAATGCAGTGTTAGCCATTTGGGCCCCAGAACTTAAAGCTGCACCAGAAAAGAGCTTAAAACAGAAAGCTCGTAGCAGGGAAAAATTATATGTACATGTATGTGTATGTATGCATGTGTGTATACATATGCATCCCCCTCCCCAAGGGTTTAGAGGACTATCTTAAGAGTATTTGCATCCTGTAAGAAGCAGCATGGTTCAGAAGAGAAAGCATGGATTCAGGGGGCCAGTCAGTTTCGTCATGATCCGCCCCACTGAGTAGCTAGCTGCATGAGGGCTTTGGACAAATCGCTTAGCTTCTCTGGTCCTCATTTTCTTCATCTATCCAAAAAATAAATAGAGGGCTAATAATAGTATGACCTAGTTTTCTAGATTCTTGTGAGGACTCTTTCCGCCCCCCACCACCATCTTTATATAAGGTATAGGTAATAATGGCCTCAGTCAAATTCCTTATTTAGGGTCATGGCAGATGCTTCAAACGATATTGAATATAAAGTACCTGGCACTTAAGAACTGATCTTCCCAAAGACCTATTTTCTCCTCCCTCCTTAAAATAGGTTTTTTTCTTCACCAGGTACCCTCTTTCACTTTTTAATTATGGCAGGTTCTTAGACCAGATTATTAGGTCAAATTTTGTCATATCAGATGCTAGTACAGTGAAAATATCTGAATGAGAAAGATATTTATAAATTTGATATAAATTAAATAATTGTGGCTTCACAAAACAGTCCTTCTCCATAATGGAAAAGAATTTTGCTTCAAGTTCAAAAATACAAAATCAGAAATCTTACTAATCTAGAAGTTACTTTGTATTCTTTTATTATGAAAAACTGTTTTGAGCCCTAAATGAAATTTTCTTTATTTTTTAATGTAATGAATTGATAGCTTTAAAATCCATTTTCTGAAAAGGAATGATCTTTTCTTAAATGAGATTTTTAAAATTCATGAAGTAATTGTATTAATAATTCTTTGCTCCTGGATATACACCATTAGTTGTTACCTTGGAGCCTGGAGGGTTAGATTCTTATTAGTCTTACTGGATGCTTTCATTATTGAAAAGGTTCCTTTTTTTTTCCCCCCTCCATGATTGTATTTAAATTTCTTATGATCTAAATGTTGAACAAGATTTAATCAGAATTTTAAGTACCAAATCAGTTTTTATTTCTACAAGAGAACTGTCTGGCATGACTTTGCAGATATAAGAAGTAGGAATGTGAAATTTGGATAATGTTCTCCTTGCATGATTATTAAAATAATACTGCTTATAAAGTTTTAAGTGCTTTTATATTCCTTGCTCTGTATATCATTTTTTTCTTTTCAATTTTATTACTCTTGGTGGTTATGCTAATGCAATATCCTATCTTTGGTCTTCTGCCCTCACATTAGTTACAGTTAAATTAAGCTAGAACTATTTGGCAGAAAGAAAGAAAGAAAAAACTTCCTGCCTGCCTTATTATCATTAAAAAATGCAGATTCACAGTTGCTTGATGGAAGAACAAATTTTAGTTGACATTTTAAGGAACACTGTGGAAAGGTTTATGTACTATATTTTTGTTTTCTCCTATTATGAGAACTTATTTGGTCTAAAACCAAGCTCCACATGGAGACAAAGCTAAATCCTTGGTACACATTAGAAAAGTTTATTTACACAGGTCAGTGCTGTGCATTTGGAAAATTGATGTATCAAAAACTTCAATGCTATTCTGTTATGTTTAGTCCTTGGCTGGTCAGGAAATGCCCATGTCTCCTGACATCTGCTAGAACTCCATATCTCATTCTCCAGTGCAAAATATTAACATTTAAAAAAAGAAACTTAATTCTCATGTAAGAACATTATTTAAATATCAACAGATTAGTCATGCTTAGCATGCTTAAGTTTTATCTTTAGAAGGAGCTTGATTATTTTTATACAGTTTTTCTTGAGCAGATTGTATTGGCTTTGAGTGAATAGAATACAAGTAATTGATATTTTTGCAAGTATGCATATAAATATATTACCGTTTATTCACCATAGCGGTGTCCATTTTTTTAGTGAAGAAGCACATATTTTATTAAGTCAGAGCATTTATTTCCTCAAAAATGTTAATATACAAGTTAATGCTAGAACTTGGAGAACCTTGGATCTCTTTCCCTTTTGCCTCTTTAATTACAAAACATTATTGTCGAATATATGATCAAACTTAAAAAGATTTTTTTTAATGTATTAAATCATACTTATGGTAGAAAGTGGTACTTGAATGAAGTTTCTAACTTTGCCAAATACCTGTCTAATTTGCTTTTATATTATATGTGTCAATTGCCAGTGTGAGAAGACAAAATGAAATACGTTGTGAAAGGTAACTGTGTTATTTTCTGGCTCTGCATTATAAAAGGGAAATCTCTGTGGTGGAATATGTCGAATATGGCAGATCCATTTGAACATACCAGTATGAATTTTTTAAGAAGAGCTTTAGCTAGCACACAGCGGGTGCTTCATTTAGTTGACCATTCTCTCCTATGAGTGTAACAAGACTGTAGTGAAGTAAGTTTTCCTCATGCCACAGAGTGAATATATGAGTAGGATGGGACGATTTAAAAGCCTGTTTCAAGCATATGTGATTTCTCACTGTTCTCTATTTAGCCAGCACAATAGAAGTCTAACATGTCTCCCCCAGAAGTCTCTGAATCTCTTATCCTCTAGGCCCCAGAAATTTCTTTAAGCACCAATAGTGCCTTTAGGAAATGTACAAGCTAAACATTAAAACTTCCTTGTATGAATTAACTTGACAGAAAGTAGTGATTTGTATTGTAACCAAAATTCTACAGCTGTACCAACTTACAGAAAAAACTAATTCGTTTGGTATTAAATGTTTACCAAAATTAAGTGTTGCCTTGATACTTCCAATTCAGGCAAAAACCTCATCAGTACTTAGAGAATGAGACATTTAAAACAGAAGGTAATAATTCTTAAAATCCTTATATGGACCCTATAGCTCAGCCTCCTTTCTCTGGTTTGTAAATGTTACTTTTGGAGGAATTGACCAGCAACCACAGAAAGCTTTTGTTTTCTGATTTTTTTTTAAATGAAATTCATTGAAAAGGTTACTGCTTACCTCGGTAGAGAACTAACTGTCCTCTAGGACCAAAGTATGTACTGAAACTGATGAAAAGCCCCACAAAGTTTTCCAGTGCACCTTAGTCTTCATTCCCAGCAGCCCTGTATGTCACTCCTGGTTGTCTCAGGATGAGACTCACAGATGTGATTGTACTTTGTAATGTGCCATCGCGTAGCCCTTAGAGCCTGTGCTCAGACCGCCTCAGCTCCAGAACCAAGGCTTACGGCTTTGCTGTCCAGAGCCGAAGTTTGAATGAGACACAGCTACGTTAAGATATCAGGCGTGAATCAAATGAGGTGGGAGGGGTGGAATTGTGGGAAATGGGAGTTACTTGACATGTTTAGTTTTCGAGACAGGGCTGCTGTTATCAGACGAGCAACCATGATCATGCAGGTGCTACTAACCAGTTGGTTGTTGACATGCTTCCAAAGGTGGCTGGTGATTTTCTTTTTCCAACTAGAAAAGAGAAATTAAACTTCTTAAATAGGGTTGTCCTCTGTCTTGAATTTCATAAATTAAAATAATAGGCACCAAAGAAAATTTTTTGATGTTTGTGCTATCTTGTCACACGAGATAGATCCCTTTTGTTTTTTAGCCCACAGTGAAACATTAAATTTATGAAAATCAAAATGGAGGCCATGTGATACAAAAATTTTTAAAGTATTTGAAAGATATTATATTGTATTGCGACATACAATATAATCCTATTTGACATTTTTTTGTCTTGTTTTTGCTTTTGTTTTATTCTCTGTTTCCTGATTCTGTCTTGTGCCTTCTCCCGCAAAAACCTGCCTTAGACCTGTGTTGCGTGGTGGGTCTGCTGCCGCCACTTCTAATCCTCATCATGACAACGTCAGGTAAATTTTGAGACTTTGTAATTATCAGGGTAAATAGTTGACCGAGTTTGTATTTTGCAGGACGTAATGCATGTAGTAGCCATGCCTGTATATTATAGCTCGAACTTCTACAGTTTTCCTCTCTGAGTACATCCTGTTTTTCTCTGAGAACAGCGAGCCTAGTCATTCATGACATTTTTCTACTACAGGTTGAAGAAAAATGGTATCATGGGAACATCTGAGATATTTTATTTAAATACAGTTTTAGGAGCTTATAGACGATCATGCTGAAACACAGAAAAAGTCATCTTAAATCTTGTTTTATGTGCATCATTATAATTGGTGCCTGGGGTTCTGTCTACCATTTCCTTTTTAGTTGTTAATTGTTCGTAGTGTCACTTGCAGTGTGTAGAGAAACCTTTCCGTAAGGCGTCATCTTAAATGGGGGGATATCCGCATTCACAGTCTAGAAAGCTCAACGTTTAAAAAAGGAATTTAGTTTGAAGAGTTTTTATCATCTGTTGATTTGAGCTTTTCCCTCTTATTTTTGCCCTTTTAGTGCTTTCATACATGATTCCTAGCCTGAGTAATTACTTCTTCCTGTCGTACACAAAGACAGATAGAATGGCACATAGGAATTCTTAGGGTTCTAAGGTGCCAAAATCCCCATTTCCCATCTTCTGGGGAAAAGAAAATTGGTTGGTATTCACAGATACCAGTTTACTGTCGTTTTTTCCGAGGTAATTTTACTTTAAGCAGAAATGTATGCTCTGTTGCAGTAGATTTAAAACTGTCCGCATTATTTCTATGATGAAAGGAATCTGGCACAATGATTTTTAGGCCAGAGAAGAGGGAAACATCAGTTTCTTAATAATACTGAATTCAGGTTAGAGGAATTGAAACGTGTATCCTTGGTGGTCCCTTACCACTCTGCTGACTGGTTTCTTTCACAGTATTAATTCAATCCATCGTAAATTTACCCTTGCATATTTCCCCAAAGTTAGAACTTAAGTTTGTGATCCTTTTCTCTTTCTGTGAAAGAACTTTCAGTCTGTGATCTGACTTAGCATTTTTTACAGTTTTTAGTTCTGATAAATACAGCTTTTAGTTTAAGACACACCTTAAAGTAATTTTTTTTCTGTTGTACGTTGAGTTATATGGGTAAAGCCTTTTGCCATATCCTTAGATTTCTTTGCAAATGAAGATTTCCTTCACAGATGTTTAACACCTTACTTAATTCGAGATTTAAATTGAGTAATCCCCTATCACTTACACTTCCTTCTCCATGTTTAGCCTACATCCCTTTACCTTTGAAGCCATTGCTTCCCTCCCTCCCCCCCCCCCGCCCAGTTTATATCTCATAGGTAATCTCAGGGAAATAGAAAAGTTTTATTTTGAAGATCAAGTGTAGAGAAAAAGAATCTTCAACCCTTATTTTCTCTTCTAATCCTTTAATAGTTCTGTCTTAATGTTTAAGAGAATAATTAGCTCCGATACTTATAAACCCATAGTGCCAGCATCTGTGCACCTAGCTCACCTTACTGATGCCATTGCTCTCAGTCTTCCAGGATATTTAGTCTTACAGTGAAGGAAGGGGCGGTTAATTGAGAAAGCAAGTTCATTTCACCATAAAAGGAACATTTAGAGATTGTTCTAGATTATCTAGAGTCAGTGCACACCATCCGTCCTTGAAACTGCAACACGTTTAGTTATCATCAGCGTTCAGAATGATGACACTGGCTGGGAGCACACTGAAAAATTATAAAATAAATTCTGTTCCACATACTTTACTAATTTTTCAACAGCGTATGAAACAAGGATTTTCTGAATAGACATGTTTTTAACGTGTCTGGATGAAAACTGTAATTCTCTTCATACCCCTTTGTGTGATAATGTGCTTTCTGTAATGGGGACTTGCTTGAAAGATTAGAATATATGATCTCTGTGCCAACTCTCTGTGGATTACAAAAGAGTTACTTTTTAATTCAGTTTATTTATATTCTCATTCAGGAAAGTTACTATGCCATTGTACTGAAATAACCATACAGGATTAAAATAGGATATAGACATGTGAGGTGAATTGTATGGCATGTAAATTATATGTCAGTTAAGCCTTTAATTAAAATAAGCTTAAGAAGTGGAAATCCAGGCAAAGGGGAAGAATAGCATTTGTATGTATTTGTTTCTCAGAGGTTTATTGTCATGCATTTAAAAATCAGTGCTCTTTTAGAAGTAACTCTATTTGCAAAAGAAGGATTTCTTAATGTGCTTTCCCTGGAGTTGTTCTTAGTGGCTTTCCAATGTTATTTTATACACAGCCTCTAAATGACTTATTGAGCGAATTCTGGATCTGAACGTAGTGACAGGACGTACTCAGGCGATTTTATAATGCTTCTGTGGGAGACATAGTCGAGATAGGTCATTAGAAATAAGTTGGAGAGTAGAAATGGCAAGAGAAAAGGCAGTAAGAAGAGGAGGAGAAATAAAAAATATGTCTTACCTTGTTAACTAGAGTTAGTCTACTTTGTGTTCCCTGCCAGTGAGTCTCAGCAGGGACTCTTGTGGAAGTAGTACGGACATGAGTTTGTGGAAGAATTCTGCACTGTTATATCCTAGAGTGGCAGCTCCTAAATCAGTGCTCAAAATACTTTTACTTTTTCCTCTGCTTTCCTTTGTTAGTACCAATTCAGATGGTAAAATATTTTAGAAATTCATATTGTGAAATACCAGTCTTTTGAACAGTTCTTTGAGCATAACCCAGCCATGACATGACTTGCCAGATACTCTTAGTTCTATTCTAATACTGAATTGTGTTCTTATTTCTCATCTGCTAGGCATGGCATGTCACATATAGATACAACAATTGAAGGAACTTCAGACGACATGACTGCTGTAGATGCAGCTTCGTTAAGACGGCAGGTATTTAACGTACCAGATAAGATGTAATCCTAAATTATAGTCATACAATATCTTAAATGATACTTTTTTAACATTTTATCATTTTCTGTCCAGTGGAACCCATGAATTGAAATATTTTGTCATGCTGTTTAATAAGCCATAATTGATTTTTTCCATTTTTTTAAAAGGATTTATTTATTTATTTGAGAGAGTGAGCACAGGGTGGGGGGCAGCGGGAGAGAGAAACTTTGTAGCAGATTCCTTGCTGAGCTCGGAGCTCAACACAGGGCTCGATCTCATGACCCTGAGATCATGACCTGAGCTGAAATCACAGGGCAGATGCTTAACTGACTGGGCCACCCAGGGGCCCTGACTTCCATTTTGATTAAAGATATGTTAAACCACCATTTACATGTTTTGATCAGCATAGAACAGTATTACCAGGATGGATTGGTATAATTCTCGCCAATAACAAAGAATCTTGACATTTTAGCAAACTGGTATAGTCATAAATTGCTTGTTTGACTTTTTGAAGTGTGGAACAGTCACTCTGGGGACCTGTGTTACTCTGAGAATTCCATTTTGGAAGTCATTGCTTCCACTTCGCACAGTGTCTTTATAAACACGGTTCTTGTGTTCTATGAAAAGTCCTGTCTTGGAACTATAGTTGTATACACACGTTTTTAATATGAGTCCCTCAGCCTCTAGAATCACATAGACACATACATGTGGAGAAGGCATAGTCGGTGCTGTAATTGTGTCTGTGCCAAGTAGATGTAGAGGAGAGGTGAGTGAAATAAAGTATTTCTAAGATGAAGAAACTAAATATTTTAGCATTAAGAATAAATCAGAATATCATTGTAAAGGTTTAATATAATAAAAAGATAATATGAAGCAAATACTACTCTTTTGAGTCTCACTTATTAAAACAAGTGGATGCTATATTATAAGTCCTTACATATTTTCTTATACTTATTTACACCTTGCCTGTCGAAGGAAGGGGGTTTCTTTGGCATTTGTCTTTGAATTCACCATTACACCAACAACCTTGCCTTCCTGAAAGTGTAATAAGAGCCTCAGAGTTTTAACAACATCCATTCGGTCTTTACCTTAGAGCGTGAATGAGGGAGGAGAAAGATACAGTCATTATAAGCAAGTCACACACATTCTGTGAGAATTTAACAGGAGCAGGAAGCCATCTGGGAAACTATGAGTTTCTGAGATTAGTAACAAAACAGAGTCCCAAGAAGAGTCTGCAGAATTCACATTTGTGACCCTGGCGGCTTTGGGGGTTGTGCTTCTGTGGCTGGATTGCCCTGCTGCCAACGTGAACACCCAGCAAGGGGCATGCCATCGGGTCCGTCTGGGGCTGAGGGACTCGTGGGCCACCCAGCTCCCAAGACACACAGTGCAGTCCACGGTCAGGGTGGAACATTCAAAAGCTGCCTTGGTGTTGCTACTTCTCAGAGGAGCCCAGATAAAAATATTTTAATGACTCAAGATCAATGCCGATTTTTTCATTGACAATAAAATGGATTGGTTAGTGTAGGAACCTCATATCCCATGGGACCAAATAAGCACTTCTCGTTGTGAATGGTTGGGAAAAGGTAATCTTTATGTGCTCCTTTATATATATATATATATATAACTGAATTGGCCATAGGTGAAAAATGGTTGCTCAGCACTGACCAAAACTGAAGTACTTTTTCAGGTTGTTAAAATGGTTATCTCTGCACCTCTGTGTCTGGTTCTGCCCATAGACTCCCAATCCTGGCCCCACCCACCCCGCACCCCCAATTTGGAGTTCTTTCAGTCCTTGAAATGCTAAGGGTTCTGCATTATGAAAATTCTCCTCCTTCAACCGCTCCGATATAACATTAGTAATACCTTTTGCTTTTATAATGTGTTTTTACATAGGTGTTGCAGGTCAGACCCCCCAGAAAGCAGATTCTGGGGTGACGGTTTGTACGTAGAGAGCTTCCCAGGGAGTGCTCCTGAGGTGACCACCTCAGGAAAGGAAGGAAGGGAAGGAAGCAGGATGGGGCAAGAGGGGAGTGTTGGGCTGCAGTGTAGTCAGTCTCCTGCGGAGCTCTGAAGCCGGGTGACCATTCAGAGTTGGAGTGAGGGGCCTGGGCCTTTCACCCCGTCACTAACTGGTCACTGATGCTGCTGCCGCCCCAGTAAAGGAGCATAAGCCAAGGCAGCCGTTCAGCCCAGGGCTGTGCACAGTAGGGACCAACAGCCGAGGGCAGAGCTCTGTCACCCAGTGACACTCCTAGCAGCTGAGAATTACGAGCCTTTCAGTCCTGAAGGGCCTGGGTGGCAGAGCACAGGGCCCGCTGTAATAGGTTATTTTAGGAGATTCTCCCAGTCACTCAGAGTGGACGGAGAAGGCACGTAAAGCAGGTTAAAGATGAACAACTGAAGCTGAGTGACAGAAGTTTCTAGAAAGGAGCCAGAGCCCCTCATCCTTTCTGCTGTGCTAGGCCTGCCTAAATGCGTACTTGGTCTTTTCAATCAGAATAGCACGCATTGTGCAACAGTTTCCTTGCCCCACATTGAATCAAGGAAGGAAGGAAACTATACTTTTCCTGACTCAGAAATTTGGAGAAGGGAAAAGGAGAAGATTATTTCAGTGAATTTAAGCTGTCATGGGTAACATTTTTTCTACATAGAGTTTATTTTGCTCCCCGTCAAACTTTCCATGTTTATAAGAATTCTTTTGAAAAATCATACTGCTTTATAAGAACCGAATTGCTCCGTGCATTAAAGTTTCTCTTTTGTTTGTTGTTGTTGTTTTTCACTTAGATAATCAAACTAAATAGACGTCTACAACTTCTAGAAGAGGAGAACAAAGAGCGTGCTAAAAGAGAAATGGTCATGTATTCAATTACTGTAGCGTTCTGGCTGCTTAATAGCTGGCTCTGGTTTCGCCGCTAGAGGTAACCTCAGCTCTCAAAAATATTGTCTCAACAGCTGCAAATATAAAGAATTTGCAAACTTCTTTGTTTCTGTCTTTGCATTGTATGCCGTTTTATAGTCCATGCCCTGAACATGTATTTCTTCCAGAAAGGAGGGGGGAAGGACTGAGATTTGCAGAAGTCAAGGTATATTTCTCTCACTCAGCTGTAGTCACTTTTAAGCAGATCTGCAGTAACAAACACCTTAAAATTCTCCCTTTGCATGTTTTGTAAATAGGCTCTAGTTTGTTTTTTGAAAGGAATTTTTGCCTCATCAGCTCACACAATTAATTCTCTGAATGGGAGAGAGAGTGCATAGGAAATGGATTTAGAAAAGTATCTGTAGAAGAAAAATAGTACTTTATTTTGTCCTGTTTCTCAAACACCGTTAGATTGAACAGTTTTGTTAATAGACACTTTTGCATCGACGTCTCAACATTAACACTTCTGAAGTCATGGTCTGGTGTCAGATTTGATAAAGTCAAGGCACTTCATGTTTTCCAGTCACCTTCATTACAGTAATTCCTAACATTTCCAGCAGTTTATCTAATATGTGTGTAAAATGTGTGTTCTTATTTTTATTTTAGTTTTGCAGATGGTTTTCTATAAAGTATGTTTTTACTAAGTCCCTGTGTGAATGATTTAAAAAACTACAGAATAAGGTACAAATGTAGTATATTTAATAAACTGTCAACTAAAGCAATGTTTGTCGAAAAATTTTATTTCATCATACTGTGGTATGAGCTGTATTTCATATCATATTACCATTAATGAACCCGAGTCTTCCTGTCTCAGGAGGAGGTAATGCAATTAATGACTTGGCTGGTAGCAAGAACCTACCGTGTTTCCTTTCTGATTTCCATCCTGTCAGCATCAGGCACTGGTGGCATTACAGGTAGTTTTCTAAGTCGTGGTATCTGTCAAGTGCCTCAGAGGAAAACAGCTTGATTGGTGTATGCTTTTTGCATTGTAGTATTTAGCTAAGATACTAAATCTCGTGAGCTTTAAGTGTACCAGTGTAACCAAATCCTGGGAGCCTTTAGCTCTCAGAATTATCCGCCCCCCGATTTTGTATTCAGAAACAGATAGCATTTTAGTTAAATGTAGTATTCACCACACATCTTCAGTATCTCTCTACCCAGGCGCTCAGTGTTAAGGAAAGGCAGTTGAGGCACATTCCTTAGATAGAGGTAGATTTAATGTTTCTGTTCTTGCTTCTCCCCTATCCTTCCAAAATAAAATACTTGGAGGAAGGATTCTTCTCTTTGCTTCCTAGAGTTTATCATGAGTTTGATGACTTTTTTTTTTTTTACCCATGAAAATCTTCTGCCTTTTATAACAGCCTAATGATGTGATTATATTAATTCTAGCTCACAGGGTAATTTCTGAGTGATCCTCCCAATTGAAACCACAAAAATTATAAAAATGATAGGTAAAATTAGCACTTATTTTGCTGGGCAGGCATGAAAAGGATTCTGCTAGGGCCAAAAATGAAATAAAAGCAGGCATTCCAGGAGATAAGCCAATACAAAAGCTGTTTTCTCCTGTTAATTTTTACCAAACCCTGGAGATCTAGAACTTTCTCCCTTAGTGGCTGTACAGAAGGCAGGAGAATACAGTCCCATGTCTTAGGCAAGGCACTAGCTGTGACAGGAGATTTCTGCATGAAGCTGGACCCCAAAAGACTGTGCCCTCAGTGAAAGGGTAAATAGGAAATCAACTTACCACCCAAAAGGGGACAATAAAGAAACGTGTCTTCGCCTTGTCACAGATCTAAAAAATAGAAGAGCTTGAATCTCTCACTCCAAAGCCAAGCCCTGTTCCACCAGCCTCCCTCGCCTGGAAGTTGTTCATCATTGTAAGAAAATGGTTTTGGAGTTCAGAGGAACAAGTTCATTCCTGGTCAGGATGGTCAAGAAACACTTGCAGATATTTGAGCTGAACATTGAAATACATACTTACACACACACACACACACGATTTCAAAAAGCAGAGAATGAAGAAAAGATTCTGGGACGGGGAAGGTGGGAAAAGAGTTTACAGGGAGGGCCAGTAATACAGTGCTCAACCTAGCAGGCTAGTGTCATACAACTAAGCACAGAACTCTACCTAAGGGAGTTTCTTTTTTTCCTACTTCTGGGAATACTTACTGAAACAGTAGCAGGTTATTTACAATTTGAGGGATAATTTTAGGAAAATATATTTGCAAGAGAAATTTCCTTTCTTGTATGAGTGTCTGTTTTCTAGCTTCTTAATTATGTTTGACATTGAAATCAAACTCTTTTTCTGGGCCCCAAGTTCAGAAAGGTTTAATTTCCCATAACTGCTGTTTATTTACAATGTGTTGTTGTGTCACTAAGTAGAAATTCATGTGTGCACCACACCTCTGTAGTGAGCCGTCACAGCAGGGAGGCCACAAGCCCTGACCCTAAGGAGCTGACAGATTCATGGAGGAGGGCGGGGGGAGGCTTATTAAAGAATTAGAGGATTATAAAAATGAGGAACTTGAGATACAGGCTGAAGGTTAGGGAGAGGGGAGTGTTTCGGATGGTGGACACGGCAAAAAAAATGAAAGTGTAAAGATTCCAAAATGAGATTGAACATGGGGGCAGAAGTGAAAAAAAGATCAGTGAGCTTTGTAAATGACTAGATGTGGACTGTGTGTGTGTGTGTGTGTGTGTGTGTGTGTGTACATGCATTTGTAAGTTTAGGCACCAGAGCAGAGATGGCATCACCCCAAAAGATCTTTAACCACCAGTGGCCCGTAGGCTTTAGCATTTAATCCATGGCGGTGGTATCCACAAGACTAAAAGAGCAAAGAAATAACTTACCAGCCATTTCAGCTGATTGTGCTACTGCCAACCATCCTCTCTTGTGCCCTTTGACACGAGAGGCTTAAGTTCCTGTCTCTTCATGACCTTGTGGAGAAGTAGAATCATCTCACCCATTTCCAAGGTGATGAGAAGATTGGTTGCACCGTCACTGACCCTTGTATTGTTCAGTCAAGTCCATGAGCAGTCATGTTCATTTCACTTGTGTTTTAATTTTATGGCTATTAGCAGTTTGGCATTGATTCAGTAAGCACTGACTCACTAAAAGCTAAGTAAAAAAGATAAGATTCATTAATTCAACAAAATATAATTACTCTGTATCAGGCACTATATTTGGCACCGAGTATACCAGGAGTAAATAAAAGAAACATCTCTGGACTCATGGAGCTTATGGTCTTATGGGGGGAGAGTAAAATTTAAGAAACCAGCACAAATAAAAGTGCTGTTGCCATTGTGATGAGTACTATCAATGGCAGAATGCTAAAGGAGAAAATTAAGGGAAATCTTTATTAGGTGGTTAGGGAAGGCCCCTCAGAAAAACATGATGGTTTTGCTGAAGTCTGAAGGATGAAGAGGACTTAGCCAGAGAGATGAGATGAATGGGGGCTGGGGACTGGGCAGAGGAGGGACCTTGCTAAGGACCAGAAGCAACAAAGGGGTTCCTCAAAAAGTTAAAGATAGACACTACAACCCAGCAATTGCACTCCTAGGTATTTATCCAAAGGATACAAAATAGTGATTCGAAGGGGTAGCTGCACCCCAATGTTTATAGCAGTAATGTCCACAATAGCCAAAACATAGAAAGAGTGCAATATGTCTGTTGACTGATGAATGGATAAAGAAGATGTGGGATGGGTGGATGGATGGATACATACAATGGAATAGTACTCTGTACTCTGACAACTCTAGAACACTCATGAAAGAAATTGAAGAAGACACAAAGAAATGGAAAAACACTTCATGCTCTTGGATTGGAAGACAAATATTGTTTAAATGTCTATACTACCCAAAGCAATCTACACGTTTAATGCAATCCCTATCAAAATAACACAGGCATTTTTCACAGAGATAGAACAAACAATTCTAAAATTTGTATGGAACCAGAAAAGACCTCGAATAGCCAAAGTAATGTTGAAAAAGAAAACCAAAGCTGGGGCATCACAATTCCAGACTTTAAGCTCTATTACAAAGCTGTCATCATCAAGACAGTATGGCACTGGCACAAAAACAGACATATAAATCAATGCAACAGAATAAAGAAACCAGAAATAGACCCACAACTCTATGGTCAACTAATCTTTGACAAAGCAGGAAAGAATGTCCAATGGAAAAAAGTCTCTTCAACAAATGGTGTTGGGATAATTGGACAGCCACATGCAGAAGAATGAAACTGGACTATTTCCTTACGCCACACACAAAAATAGACTCAAAATGGATGAAAGACCTAAATGTGAGACAGGAATCCATCAAAATCCTAGAGGATGACACAGGCAGCAAACTCTTCGACCTCGGTCATGGCAACTCCTTACTCAACGCATCTCCGGAGGCAAGGGAAACAAAAGCGAAAATGAACTATTGGAAGTCATCAGGATAAAAAGCTTCTGCACAGCAAAGGAAACAATCAACAAAACTAAATGGCAACCAACAAAAATGAGAGAAGGTATTTGCAAATGATGTTGGATAAAGGTCTAGTATCTACAATCTATAAAGAACTTACCAGACCTAACACCCCAAAAATAAAAAATCCGGTTAAAAACTAGAAGACAGGAACAGACATTTCTCCAAAGAAGACCTACAACTATGGCTAACAGACACAGGAAAAAATGCTTGACATCACTTAGCATCAGGGAAATACAAATCAAAACCTCAATGAGATACCACCTCACACCAGTCAGAATGGCTAAAATTAGCAACTTAGGAAACAGCAGATGTTGGCGGGGATATGGAGAAAGGGGAACCCTCCTACACTGTTGGTGGGAATGCAAGCTGGTGCAGCCACTCTGGAAAACAGTTTGGAGGTTCCTCAAAAAGTTAAAAATAGAACTACCCTATGACCCAGCAATTGCACTATTAGGTATTCACCCAAAGGATATAAAAATACTAATTCAGAGGGGCACATGCACTCCAATGTTTATAGCAGTATTATCTATGATAGCCAAAATATGGAAAGAGCTCAAATGTCCATCGACAAATGAATGGATAAAGAAGATGTGGTGTATATATATATATATATATATATATATATATATATATATATATATATATAAAATATATATATAATGGAGCATTACTCAGACATCAAAAAGGATGAAATCTTGCCATTTGCAACGACATGGATGGAACTAGAAGGTATTATGCTAAGCTAAATAAATCAGAGAAAGACAAATACCATACGATTTCACTCGTGGAATTTAAGAAACAAAACAGATGAACATAGAAGAAGGGAGGAAAAATAAAATAAAAATAGAGTGGGAGGCAAACCATAAGGGATTTTTAACTATAGGGAACAAACTGAGGGTTGCTGGAGGGGAGGGGGGGCGGGGAGATGGGGTAACTGGGTGATGAACATTAAGGAGGGCATGTGATGTAATGAGCAGTGGGTGTTATATGCAATTGATGAATCACTAAATTCTACCTCTGAAACTAATAATACACCTATACGTTAACTTGAATTTAAATAAAATTTTTTAAAAGAGCTGATGAATAGGATGAGAAGGACATGGTTCCTGTTCTCTCACATTTTCTGGTAGTAGTAGACACAAACATTTATGTTACATTGTGACAGGTATGATAACAGTGGTCTGGGTAAGTGCTAACTTAGTTTGTTGGAATCCTGCACCCTGGGAAAGCTTTCTCAAGAGACACTAAAGCTAGACCTCAAGGATAAATAGGCCTATAAAGGAGTATAGAGAGGTCTTTATACAGCAAATGGATTCAGAAAAAAATGCCCATGTGTCCTTGATGTTACTAATTTTGAGGGGGCAGCTATATAGGTATTGAAAATTATTTCTAGAACTTTAAACCCAGTAAACATAAATAATTGAAATAAAATGCAGGAATGATCACATTCAGAAAATTGGATTTTCAGTTTTGTCTGTTTTATAACATTTTAATATGGTAAATGCATGGTTTTGTTATCCTGTCTTAAAGATTTGCACGTATAGAAAGCTTTTGAAAGGCTGGCTTTTTTTTTTTTTTTTTTTGAGGCATTTATTTTTTTTAATTGTGGAAGAATGCAAACAGGAAAATAGAAGAGTATAATGGGGGCGCCTGGGTGGCTCAGTTGGTTAAGCGACTGCCTTCGGCTCAGGTCACGATCCTGGAGTCCTGGGATCGAGTCCCACATCGGGCTTCCTGCTCAGCAGGGAGTCCGCTTCTCCCTCTGACCCTCTTCCCTCCCGTGCTTTCTATCTCTCATTCTCTCTCTGAAATAAATAAATAAAATCTTAAAAAAAAAAAGAAGAGTATAATGGATTGCCATATACCTGTCACCTAAATATAACAACATTTTTCCATAGCTTCATTTTTTGGGTGAAGTATTTTAAAAACATGATACTTCCCCCCAAACACAGAAATATACATTTCTTTAAAAATAAGAACATTTTCCTGTGTAACCATAAAACCATTGTCAGGACTAAAAATATTAACAGTAATTCTTTGATATGACTTAAACCAATCCCCTCCCTCCCTCCCTCCCTCCCTCCCTCCCTTCCTCCCTCCCTTCCTTCCTTCTTTCCTATCTCTGTCTGTCTGTCTATCTAAGTTGGCTCTACACCCAACATGGGGCTTGAACTCAGGACCCGGAGATCAAGAGTCGAAAACTCCACTGACTGAGCCAGCCAGGCGCCCCCCTAAACCAATCCTTGTACAAGTCTCCCCAGTTATCCCCCAATGAAATGAGTCTACAGAACACCTTTCATTGAATCCTGTCTCTGTTCTCTTAATCTGGATTAATTCCCTCAGCCCGCCCCACGTTTTATTTTTCCTATATTCCTGTTGAAAACGGGGCTATTGTCTGCTTACTGCCCCACCTTTTGGATTTGTCTGACTGTGTCCTCTTCCCCAGATTGCCTATAAGCTGGAAATTAGGTCTAAAACCATTCGGGTTATCTGTTTATTCAAGTATAAAGAAATACCATAAAGAAGTTCCATATTTTCACTTCCAGGATAACTTCTGTTCCTTCCTGTCCTCCCTTCCTCCCCGTCTTCCTTCTCCTTTCTCCCTCTCTCCCTTCTCCCTCCACACACAAGAATATAGAATTACAAAATTCGAATATTACAGAAGTACCAAAAGATACAAAACAAATTGAAAACTTCTCTCCACCTTTCCCCAAAGTCAACCACTGATGATTGTTTTTGCTTTATACATGAAAGGCTGATTTTTTTTTAATCAGCTCAAAGATGACTTTTGGCCTAGGGGGACTCATACAGCTTTCTAGACAGTGTTCCATTTTTGAAATTCTAAAAGAGTGTCTTTTATTTTTTTTTAAGATTTTATTTATCTATTTGAGAGAGCACAACCTGGAGGAAGGAGCAGGCTCCCCGCTGAGCAGCCCCCCCCCATCCTCCAGGATTAAGACCTGAGCCACCCAGGTGCCCCAAAGAGTGTCTTTTAAATGCAATTCTCAAATGATTCAAAACTGCTAATATTTCCATTTTATTACCATGAAACTATACAATTCTACTTCTCCGCTTAGTGACTCCACACAGACAGCCAAGGAAACTGATGACCATCTGACTGAGCCCAGACAGGAGCTCCAGAATCCCCACAAGCAGTAGGCCGAAAAACACTGAGAAATGGATCACCCTGTGTTTGTTTTCTTTAGAATTGAAGTGCAAGGTATATTTTCTCCAGTCCCTGGCCATGAAGCCATCGATGGTGAGATTACTGAAATCAGTAGGAGAGAGGCAAGACTCATTGAAGAACCACTGCAGATTGAAGGATTCTGGATGAATGTCGCTGAAATGAAAGAAACGATGTAAGATTTTCAGGAATATCACTTACCATGAAAAGAATGCATCATCGTGCCCAGAAAACGGCAAGTATACTAAAACAGCAAGTCCTTTGGAATACTGTGCCCAGAAGCTGTAGCTAGGATCTGGGTTTCTGATCATATATCCATGTACTCTGACAGCTACAAAACTTTTCTTGAGTATCTGCCCCATCCCTCAACCAGCATTTCTATAGTACCTACTCTTGGGTTGAACCATATGAAATTTTCTATGTCAGAAATGGTCGAATATTCTTAATCTCACATGATTCAACCTAATTATACAGGCGGTCCTCTACTTGCTAAAGACAGGTAAATTAAGGAGCCCACCCCCCCCTTGCGGAGCTCAATTACAGAGCTCAATTCTTAGTACAAAATTGCAGTGTTGCATCTGCTCTTAAACTGGCTGTACTTTTACTGACAAAAGGCATGTTAAAAAATGTCTGATTAAAGGGATTTGTACCCATTATAACAAGGTATGGAAAATGAGAGACTTCTAGCCCAAACGCCATCTGCCCTAAGATGATTTTCCCCCCAGTTTTTCTACAGAGTAAGGCTAAGTATTCTTAGAGAGTTTGCATTTCTGGATACCAACAACTGACATTTATCCTGGGAAGACAACAGTATTTTCAGCACATGGAATGGGAGTATGCTTTTTGCAGTTTGCTGCAAGCATGGGATCCGTCTTGTAACTTTTTCTGTTACTATGTCTCCCCAGTTACAGTGGCTCTTATCTCCAGAGCTTAGCCTGGTGACTGGTGAGTTATTCTCTCCTAAGGGCCAAATGTGTAGAGCATCTGCGCTTGAAAGGTCTTATTTTAAACTATAGATCTACTAGGAAAGGGATTTTTTTTTTTTTAATTTTGAGTCACAACAACTGCAGTATGCAAATTTTGAGAGATTATTTTTCTTAAGGTAGCAAGAGAAAAGGAGGGGGGATTTTTTTTTTTCGTGTAATTACAAAAGCGAATTCTGGTTCTTTTCCAAACTGAGCAACATACAGATAACCAAGAGTCAGATTGTTCTTTTCTTCCAGTTTTACAGATTGTGCCTAGATTCAGGCACAGAACCATGTGACAAGTCTGAAATGAGCCACTTACAAGTAACTCCTCAATATTATCACTATATGAGTTAACCTTGATCCATTCCCATGCCTACAGTATATTTGCAGTACTTCTGCATGAATCCATCGACTGCTTTTGTTTCTCTTAGAGCTTATAAGTAAGGCTCTAGATTTTATGTATTGCGTTTTTATTCCATTTTTTAAATTATAAAGGTAACACATGATTAGGACTGAGAACCTGAGTTAGTTCAGAAGTGTAGAAACTCAGTGCTCCCTTCACTTCCCCAGGGCATCCCCCGTGGCCATTCTTCAAGGATAAAAGTTAAGTTTCTGGTGTATATTTCTAGAAATTCTTTATACACAGACACACATGCAGCCACGGGATAAGCCATCTGAGTCAAGTACTCCTTTTGGACAAGATTCCTGCCCTTCCCGCCACCCCCCAAAACCATTCTGGGTGTTTCCTCCATTTCTGTGAGATTGTACCAAGTGGGATTAAGGTGCTAAATCCCTAAGAACCTGTGTTCCACTCATTCCATCAAAGCACAACATGGCACCGTGTCAGCACCACACTATTCTCATGGAACTAGCTGCAGCATGTAAGACAATCCGTGAAAATCAGGATACTCACCTCAAGTTATTGAATGAAAATTCACAACTGGAAGTGCTGTTCTCTTGAGAGTTACAAATGAGAGGACCTTGATAGGTCCGAGAGAGCCTGGATAGATACCAACATGCAATACACAGCACCAATGACCGTGATTACATTCAGAAGTGATGACAGAAGCACCTGGAAAATAAAGGAGGAGCATTGGCGCCCGTTCTTACGTGTTCTGGTCTGTTTCAAGACTCAGCCGCAGGTGCAGGCTTCTGATCAACTGCTGCTGGTCTCCAGGCCCCCCGTGGTCTTAGGTCTTAGGATCTCCATTTGATTAGGTCTGAATTATCCAAGAACGAGGACAGCAAAGTCTCTGCCATTTGATTAGACTTACTAAAAGATTGTTGGGGGGGCACCTGGGGGGCTCAGTCGTTAAGCATCTGCCTTCGGCTCGGGTCGTGATCCTAGGGTCCTGGGATCGAGCCCCATGTCGGGCTTCCTGCTCAGTGGGGAGCCTGCTTCTCCCTCTCCCACTCCCCCTGCTTGTGTTCCCTCTCTTGCTGTGTCGCTCTCTGTCAAATAAATAAATAAAGCCTTTAAAAAAAATTTAAAAAAAAAAAGATTGTTGGGCTTGCTACTGTCTCCAGAAAATCTGCACTTTTATATACCTGAGTCTTGTCTGTTTCAAGAGACCACTGACATCTGGTACTTCCTCCCCATTCTGTGTACTTCCTACTCCACAGAACCTGGACTAGATCTTAACCACCCACATTTTGGTGTCTGGTCTTCGGACTCCCAACTCTTTCATCCAGATTTGGCCCTGATGCTGTGAGTGGCTAGTGGTCCCCATTCTGCAGGGACCAAAAATAGTGTAGTGTTAAGCAGAGTTTCTCAACCTCAGCACTGCTGACATTGGGCATTTTGTTTTGGGGCCTTTCCTGTATGTTCTGGGATGTTTGGCAGCATCCCTGGCCTCTACCCACTACATACCAGTAGCAGTCCCTCCACCCTTCCAAATTGTGGACAACCAAAATGTGCCCCAGACACTGCTGAATGTCCCTCTGGGGGGCAGAACTGCCCCTGTTGGAGAACTATATTGTGTTAGGGAGAAAGATTGTAAGCCTTTAAGCACCTTTCATTTCATAAAAGAGAGTCAGAGAAAGCAGAAAAAAAAGCATGGAATTTGCCAATAGGAAATGTTATGGCCCAAGTGAATGTTGGTATATGTGTATGCTTTCCAAAAAAAAAGCTCTATGTTGCTTCAGTGAAGTTGTTAGTCAATGATAATTATGACTTAAAATCTGCAGAGATGAAGGAATACTTGTCCTATTCCTTGGATGCGATAATACTACTGCTTCCAGAGGGTTTAGGAGACCTGACTTAAATGAGTAGGCAGAAGAAGTGGCTTCCTTATGTACCTTATGCATGTTGTGGGATATTGGGCTTTACATATATTATCTCATTTAACCCTTTCAACAACCCCAAGTATTATTCCCACTTTATGGATGAGAAAAGTATAATTCAGGGAGGTTGGCAAACTTGTCAGAATCTCATAGCTGGGAAAATGCTAGTGCTCAGATTTTAATCACCACACCAGAATTCATCGAGCTGAAAGCACAGAACGATGGACTTGGAGTCTAATTCAAATCCAGATTCTTCCACACTATCGTGGCCTGTGCCAGTTAATTTGCTCATCAAGAAATGCACTGTTTATATTTTGGTCATTTATTATTTCTAACTTCTTATCACTACAAAGGGGCCTGGCTATAGAACTGATCCTGTGGGGGTTCATGTAAATGACTCCACAAAACCAAAGCATTTGGAAACAAAACCAAGAATTGGACAAAGGGAAGGAGCAAGGAACAGTTAAAGTATGGGAAATAGTTGGAACAGTTAATACAGGAGATAAGCCTTGGTGACCCCATCTTCCACCTCAAGATCTAGCCTTTATCAGCTTTATGATGCTTTGGTCTTTTCTAGACTTGGAAGATACATGATATGACTTAAACACCAGTCTTCCCATGACTGCCACGAAGTGAGAAAAGTGCCTAAAACACTTTATTGCATATAGTCAATATAAGCTGGAAATTTTAAATAAATAGCCAGCACCACTATTATTAATAGAGCATGAGCTGTATTATATAGCACCCCCCCCCCCTTGGCGCTCCAGAGTTCCTGTAGCTCCTTGGCACATAATAATCTGTAATGTTGCTGAAGCATGAATTCCAATGATTTTCAAGGTTGGTATGGGGAAGAAAATCCTGCTGAGTTAAGCCCCACACCTGCATGAAAAGGTGTCTTGCTTATTCTCAATGTATGGCCCTCCAAGGACAGAAAAAACCTAAGTGATCATTGAAAAGATGACTTGTCATTAAAGACATGTGGGGGGAAAAGATTCTTAATGGAAATATGATTTGAGACAAAAATCTAGAGAAGTGTTCTGATATTTTACAGTTCAGGGATTTAGAAATATCTCAAGATCTTTCTCAAGAATGTAAGTACAATATAGAGGTAATACAAAGTCAAACTTCAAATTATAATTTAAAAAGAAAAATGCCAGAGAGGAGAAACTGAAAACTAATGTTTATTGATATTAGTTATCATAGTCATCATTAGTTATCTTAGTGGTTTTGAGACAAATAAGGTTGTAGAGTTGGAAGTGTTCTGAGCATAGTAACAGAAGGTTAACAAATATTCACTTCCTTTACTTTTAACTTAGTTATAATTTTATACATAATGGGTGCACAGTAAAAGTTTTGGTGTTTAAGTCATATCATATATCTTCCAAGTATCTATGGTGTATCAGGAACAAAGATGGACTATCAACAATTAGCAAAGTAATTATAATCCTAGATAAATATCAAATGTCAGAAAAGGGTAATTTTTAAAAATATAAATGTGTAATACAGATATAAATACGCACGCTTTTAAACACTGGGTCTCACCCCTGGGGTTGCATTGGAATCACCTAGGTGCTTTTGAAAAATACTGAATCTCTGGGGGCCACCAGGCATTGATATTTTTAAGATCATTCTGGTTGATTCTAATGTTCTCATAAGGCTGAGCACCATTGTTTTCAAACCTCAAGCTCAGCCAGGAATACTTACTATGACTGCTTGTTTACTGATCTACTCCCTCCCTTAGAGAATAATGAGAGTCCTCAGTGTTACTTAATAACAATGGCCATGGCATAAATAGCGTAAAGATTGTGAATTTTGGAGTCTGATGGATTTGGATAAAAATTCACCTACTTACCAGCTGTACTACCCTGGCAAATTATTCTCTGAGGATCAATTTCTCAGTCAATGAAACAGAGACCATAATATTTCCCACTTAGTGGTTTTGAGAGAATTAAATAAGGTTGTAAGAGTTGGAAGTGTTCTGAGCATAGTAACAGAAGGTTAACAAATATTCACTTCCTTTACTTTAACTTAGTTACAATTTTGGTAATAATGGGTGCACAGTAAATGTTGGGAAAAAAAAAACCATTGTCTCCTTTAACTGTATAAGGACAAATTATTCTGATCCTAGCAAACCCATCTTTCATAGAATTGAGGGTACACTTTACTGAAGTCTTTTTAGACACACCACGAAAATAACAAGTATTCAAGAATTATGAAATTGATTACAGCTCTGGGTGTGCCTTCGAAATCTCCTTTCTTTGAAAAAGTTTAGGTTAGTGAAACTGGAGATTGAGGAAAGGTCTGAAGACTGACTCCAAAGCTAAGTTCTTATGGGGAACAAAAAGAAAAAAGAAAAACTTCACACTTTTCATAATATCATGTAATCGTTGTAAATTGCACATTTCTATGGCTGTGGTCCTGCCACTGACTAGGCAGATACTGATGACTCATCGGTCACCGACTGTTCTTGTGCTTTGGCTCCAGGCCGATGGCACCATACTCACTCCAGTTCTGTTGTTGCAGCACGCTCTTCTTCTTGCTGCCAAGGACATTGTTGTTGCTGGAATGGCCCGGAAATCACATCAACAGGAACGATGAATATGATTACTTCTCATCAGATGGAAAAAGCACTCATCACCACCTCCCACGGTTGTGGGAAATCAAGGCTCAAGAGAACAAAAGGGGAAATTTGGCAATATCCCTTGATCTCGTGTACTTTGGGATCCCCATTTCAACCACGAAGATTAAAGTGGGGGAGGGCTGGGACACCTCAGGATAACAGCTTCAAACTCCTCCATCTACATTCTTACTCTCATCTTTAGAGAGACTTGGATTTTAAATGGATTAAAATGAGTTAGTTATTCATTGTTTTGGAAGGAATGTGTCTGAAAGAATTGTTTGCATCATCCAAAATTCTTTTTTTTTTTCCTTTCTTCCTCTTCTTTTTTTTTTAAGTTACTATAATCTATGACCACTTACCCAATTTCCCAAAAATTGTACAAATTAATCTGGCAAGCACCCAGAAAAAAAATTGTTTGGTTGGCAGTTGGGAACTAAGAACTCTGTCCCCACCCTTTCCCACTTCCTAACTTCCCTCCCACCCCCTGATTTTGGGAAAATGTTTTGGGAAAAAATTTCCCAACCCCTGATTTAGAGAGCGTCACCACCATCTCGCCCGTTACCAAGCTTATGACCGGAGCATTATTTTTGGTTCCACGTTCTCCTTTCTGCTCATGTATCCATGACAGGTCATGAGCTCACTTTTTGGGAATCCTGCATATAGTCCCTTCTATGTCAGGGGAGATGAACATTGCTGAGGAAAACTGTGAGAAATGATGCCGCATTCTCAGGATTAGGTTTCAATTTTGAGTAATATCTAGTCAGCAGCCATGAGTAGAAATTCTTACGGGAAAAAGTTTTGTATCATTGAAGAGTGAAATATAAATCATTTCCTTCCACTGTAGAAATTTTAGCCGTGAACTTTATCTGCTCTCTCAGCACAACTGCCCTAAAGCAATTCTCTCTTCTTCCTCCCATTCTTGTTTTCTAATGTTTTATTGAGTTCTAACAACAGGCCAGGTACTGTTGTAGGTGTTGAACATGGTTCAGTTCATTCCAGCCTCATAACAATCCCATGAGGTAGGCGCTAGTATTACTCCCAGTTTACCAAGGAAAAGAATGAGACACAGCAAGTTTGAGTGACTGGCCTAAGAAAGTGGATGAGTGGGGATCCAAAGCTAGGCATTTGGGGTCCAGAGCCCAGACTCTCAACCACGACTCTACACTGGCCAATTCTGACAGTTCTCTCTTCCTCCATAGAGTCTATTCATTCTCATCCTCCACTCCCCTGCCCCCACACCACCACCTGACTCATCTCATCGTCCTCCTTACTGCTTTTTCCCTGATGCTTCTTTCCAAGCCCACATCCACCTTTGTTCTTTTAGAACGGGTCTAAGATCTGCACCTTACAAGGCAGCTTTCCTGACAAACTTCACCCCGTTCTGACCATGTGCTGACTCCATGTCACTTGTGGAGAACAGAGTATTGTTATCAAGCTTTGCTTATATATTGCCTTGAACACCAACACTCTTATAATTCAGGGGGCACAGGTACGTATGACAGCCCAGCCACTCTGGGGCGTAGCTTGAGAGCCCAGGAGAAAAGGAAAAATAAATTTTAGCTCTCAAATAGGTGTTAGCATTCATGGACTAAGCTTCCTTTGTTGTACTCATAAGCTATATTGTCTTCTGAATTTAAGGAACAAATAATTTAGAACAGAAACTGGCAAACTGTGGCCCACCATCTCTTTTTTTATAAATAAAGTTTTATTAGAATACAGCCATGCCCATTCACTTACATATTGTGCATGGCTGCTTTCACACATCAATGGTACAGTTGAATAGTTGTGAGAGAGACTGGATTGCAAAGCTGCAAATACTCACTATCTGGCTCTCTATAGAAAAAATTTCCCAACCCCTGATTTAGAAATGTAATGAGTCTGTTAAAGGTAAAACAACATTAAGTTACAACTTAAATGGATAAATCATTCCATTTTCCTTATTGATGTAAATTAAACTCTAACTTTCTGCCTCCAGAAAGTAATTTATCTCAAAAAAGCTGAACGTTTACTTTCATAGTTCTCCCTTGCAAAGGTGTTTTATAAAGTAATAATGGCTTGCGGTATATGAATCCTCACCCAGTTGACTTCATGACATCTTAACACATCTTTGTTCCATCATTATAGGTAACTTGATAATTCACTGTATTTCAATCATTTTGTCCATTCAAAGTTTTGGACGTTGGAGGGGCTCTTTATAAGATGGACAATAAAATGTGATTTTATTTTATTTTTTTTAAGTCATCTCTATACCCAACATGGGGCTCAAACCCACAACCTAGAGATCAAGTTGCACCCTCCACCGACTGAGACAGGCACCCCTGGACAGTAAAATATGAAAGTATGTGCGTGCATATGTAACTGAATTATAATAAATCTTCCAGATAATCTCCTGTGAAAATGAGTAATTAGGAAAATACTCTTTCTCTTCACTTCTTAAGCACGCTTGAATGCATGAGTTTTTGTGAAATTAAAAATCTTCATAGACATTTGTTTTTATAAAAAAGTAGTATTGGTGGGGTGCCTGGGTGGCTCAGTCATTAAGCGTCTGCCTTCAGCTCAGGTCATGATCCTGGGGTCCTGGGATCGAGTCCCGCATCGGGCTCCCTGCTTGGCGGCAGCCTGCTTCTCCCTCTCCCACTCCCCCTGCTTGTGTTCCTGCTCGCTATCTCTCTCTCTCTTTCAAATAAATAAATAAAAAATCTTTAAAAAAAAAGAGTATTGTTCATTTTTTCTTATAGAAACCCATACTTTTATCCAGCTTTAGAAGTAAGGTAGTAAACAGTTTTACAAATGAAGTAATAGAAAGCTTTTAGATCATTAAAACTCAGATAGAATGCAACTTTGGGGATTTTTCTAAGTACTTGAACATGAGAGTAACACACAAAGCCATAGTTCATCATAAATATAAAAACTACATTTTGAGAATACTTGCTGTACATAATATCTTCTAATTTGGTTAACGTTCAACAATTTGTTAGGACTTTAATAACTGATAAATTATCATTATGTAATAAGCGCACTCAATGAATCAGCATGATTAAGATCAGACTTCCAACTGATCTCACATAAAAATAAAGTGGCCTTTATATTTTTTAGAGGAAACATTTCAAGTCTTTCTTTTTAGTACCTGAAAAAAAAATAACATGTATTGATTTTTCCACTTAGCAGACAATGACTGAAGATAATTTTGTAACATCTACTCTTAGTCATGGTTTCAAAAGATGAAAATGTTCACCTCTCTTTTCACTAAATCATAAAACCATAAAATGAATGCATATTTTATGAAGTAATCAATAATGAATTCCATAGTATTAGCTACTTCCTGCAAAATCCCGTTTTTGAAGAAAATTTAAAATGCCACAGCAATTTTAGAAAGATTTCAAGAGCTATGACAAGAGTACTATCACAGGTAGTGAATGCTTCCTTATTAACTTTTCTGTGTGTTTACAAGTATATGAAGAGTTCAATATTTTGAATGATTCCCTTTGAAAAAGATATTCTTTCACATTCTATCTATAGCCAAGGAGCATGAAAATGTACCTGTACTCTGAGCCCTTCTATCATCTACCAGTCTGCTCGTGAGCCTAGTCTAGAGTTTGAGGCTTAGTCTATAAAATGCCTATTGAAATTTTCAAGTTGTTTGCTGCCTTGATGACCTTCTACAGTACTGCGCAATAGAGATTCCTCACGTGATTCCGCATCTTCATTAATACTTACTGAGCATGATAAAGTAAAAGTAGTCAAAGAACCAGGAAGTCCAGATTTTCTGGAACTGTTTCACAGATTTATTTCACCTTTCTATGCTTCAGTTTCCTGGTCACTTAAATTCACGGATTAGGTTATGGATTTTATCTTTCCCCTTTGTCAATTGGAGATAGCTGTTGAGGATTATGGTGCTAATACTGGTGGAAAACAGAGCTTTGGAATCAGATAAATCTGGAATTGAGTTCCACACCTACTATGCGCCTTGTTAACACTCCTCACCTTCTGTTTGCTGATCTGTTAAAATACAAATGGTAATATCTGCTTAGCCAGATTATTAGATGAAATGAGATAGTGTAAACCCAGTAGCTGGCACAGAGAGTACTCTCCGGGCGCCCTTCTCTGTGTCTTCACCCCCTCACCTTCCTCCCCTCCCCCCACCAACATAAACACACATGGAATGTAGGTGTGTACAATCACCACCTCAGGCTCCATTAATGTGGGCAAGAAATTGTTTTTGACTGAGACATGTTTTGTAGTAGAGCCAGTTTATAGTTAAAAAGACGTGACTTATTCTAAGTGGATTGTTTTAACTGAGGAATTTTGGGGGCTTCGTGGAAATTGCCCTCATTGGTTAGACTTGGCGAGCTGCTCCTGTCTTTTGGTCTAAGCAAGATGCAAGGAAGCTCATGCTATTTAAGTAGAGAGAAGCTTCTAGAAGGGCAGAAAGCAGACACAAGGATTGGTACTGTTGATCACTTTCTCTCAGCCTGGAAGGGAACTCTCAGGGTTGTTTGAAGAAATAGACCCTCTGCCTAAAGCAAGGTGAATAGATTGCTCACGATGTTAGAGGGAAAGAAACTGTTGACTTTTGGGGCATGCTTCCTAAAATGGCTTTTTGGGGCCAATGTGGTCTCAAATCCAGTGTGCCAGCCAAAGGACAAATTTTTTTTTTCTCATTAAACTTTTGTTTTAATGGGTCTCAAAATTCTGTGACAGATTTTTGGTCAAGTTGTTTCCATTAAAAAGTACTGATTTTAAAAACGAATAACTTTGTTTAAGGACAAATTTTTATCCAAAGTTTAACATGTAATGACCCAAGAGCGTTTTCAGAAAGTCTGGGCTAAGACCAGCAGCGGGAACTCATCACCACTTAAACACACGCACGTTCAAACAAAAGCTCATTTCTCGGACGTTAAACAGACTCCCTTAGGTACCACTTACCACTCCTGTATTCCTGGAGTGAATACTTAGAGACTAGTATTGGCAAAGGAAAACTGAGGGAAAGGATTCAAAACACCTTGAACGCTAACTTTAAAGCTTAGAAGAACAGCATAACACATGTGAGGTAACAGGATAGGTAACAATCCAACCAACTTTTATCAAATTATTAGTTTTTTTCCCCAAACTCCCTAGTCCATACCACAGTTCATTTAAATTGTCATTCTTCACTGATGAGAGTATAAATTAATACCATTCCACTGCTCCTGACAGTATCCTGAGCCAAGACATAGTCCACTGTAAAGCTGATGGTGTTTAGGAGTTTGGTAAAATAGGCAGTCCTTTCTCCAAATCAAGCCAAATAAATGTTACTCACCATTAGACCTGCTCCTATAATCCCTGGGAGCCACCACTCAAAGCAAGAGATGGGGTTGTGAAAAAATTGGCCTTCATCCACAAAGTTGACAAGGAGAGGGATTGCCCTGAGAACTATTCCCAATAGAAGTAGAACCAGCAAGCTGAATCCATTGCAGGATGTCCACCCTTCACAGCAGGTCATGGTCACCCCCCGGTTCAATGAGAAACCCTTGTCAAAGTGGCTGCTGGCATGGCACTGTCTTGCCTTTTATTCTGAGCCTTCTAGTTAAAGTTTAGAACTTACGAAAAATAACTGTGGGAAGTTCAGAGTCCATCCAGGAGGGCAGGGCAGGGCATTATTATGAGAACTGTTGCAGGAAGTAAGTTGGATTTTCTTCCTTCCTCCCTTCCTTCCTTCCTTCCTTCCTTCCTTCCTTCCTTCCTTCCTTCCTTCCTTCCTCCTTCCTTCCTTCCTTCCTTCCTTCCTTCCTTCCTTCCTTCCTTCCTTCCTTCCTTCCTTCCTTCCTTCTTTCTTTCTTTCTTTCTTTCTTTCTTTCTTTCTTTCTTTCTTTCTTTCTTTCTTTCTTTCTTCCTTTCTTTCTTCCTTTCTTTCTTCCTTTCTTCCTTTCTTCCTTTCTTTCTTTCTTTCTTTTTTTTTGCAGTTCGTTATATATTTATTAACGACAACCATTTATCGTTTATAAAAAAATTGCCCTGATATACACAAAAATTTCCTGACGATGGTTATTAAAAACAGCTACTCCCACCCGCTCCCCTTGTGTCCACCCCAATAGTCAATCTACACTGGCTTAATCTGGAAGTGTAATCCAGTAAGACTGAAGACAAAACACTTCAGGTTCTGGGCAAGATAATAAAATACCTGTAAGCCTGCTGGACCCTTGGATTGAGTCCAATTTTTGATGTTGTTAAAGAAACGTGTTCATCTCCAATGACAATGTCAAACTCCTGCCAGCCCACCCTATCAGAAGGAGGCCACAGAGCATCATCCTTTCTGGTTATCACGCTGCCAACAATTATTCTCCTCAGTATCTCCATCGCACTTTGATGTACATAAGCCTGATCATGACATCATTTGTGTAATTGCTATTGTTGGCACATCTCGATTTCCCATCAGGTGGGAACTAAAACTACAGGAATCTGAGGTCAAACTTGCCCTTGTGACACATGTAATAATGCAGATAAAGGTCACTCTCCCTGGCTCCATAGGGGAAGGAAGGTGGGGGAAAAAATCTGTAATTTCTGTTAGATACATTTATGAAAGAAAATAAAGAGATGAAAACAAAAAAAAAAAAAAAGGAAAAAAGAAAAAGATATGTTTCCTTAATTTACATTTTACTAGTAGGCCTTATAAAAAGTAAAAACAAGAATATCCATTTTATAAAAAGTATGTTTTCCTGTTGTATCGATATTATTACCACCTACGGAAGTTCCTTAGTTTGAAAATGTTCAATTAAAAAATGAACATATATGAAACAGAAAATAATTTTCTCTGCTGCAAATGTTCTTGATTAGTCAAAATGTTAGGGCTCGGTTTCAGGCTGTATGCTCACATACACAAAATGAAGAAATTTTTTTGATTTCATATTTTTCCAGTCCTTATAGACGAATCCATTTAGAGGTGGCCTGTCCAAGGCTAGTGGGAGCTTCCATTAACACTGGAAGACTGACAGTGTTCAAGTATGGACACCAGAACGAAACGGGAATAGGAGAAAGATGGGGGGGCAGATTATCATGTCTTACTTTCTTCGAACCTTGAGCGCTTACTTGGTTATGCCCAGTATATTTCTGGCCTGTGGCTTCATGTTGTCTCCCTACTAGTTTGTGAGCACCTCAAGAAAAGTTTCCATCAGTTGGGATAGGCTTTTAAATACCAAAGCTCTCACTCATGCGAACTGGCCATTGTAGATCAACAAGAGGGCTCTGCTTATGGTTGTTACTGAGAGATTCAGGGGCACAAACCATTTCTATCCCAGCTTTCACAATTGTGGAGGCAGAATAAAAAGATGTGGTGAGCCACATACTGGGTCTGAACGTTTTTTTGTCCAGAAGAGATCCACATCACGTCTTTTCACATTTTCTTGGCCAAATGGTCACTCAGTTATGCTTGAGTTCAAGTGCGTGATGAAATACAAACCGATGTGCATCCAGAAGAGAGTCAAACATAGGCCGCTCTAATACCTTCCATGCCCGCCTTCTGTAATCCCCTTTCCAGCCCCGAGCATGGTCTCAGCAGATGTTATGGGGAATGATGAATGGGTGGATGAGTGAATGCAGAAGTGGGGTCAGTATAATCCATAAGCTCAGGTGTCATGGTCTCGGAGAGGGGCACACCAACCTATTAAAGCAGGAGGGCACACTGTGTGTGTTCCATGGGGTGACCCTGAAACATTAGTTCCAGTTTCCAGTTCCAAACAGATTAAGAATACCCCATCCATCAAAAATAAAAATAAAAAATTATAAAGTTAAATAAAAAAAACCATCCACCTATCACCATAGCATGCCACTGATAATGATGGAAGGAACACCAGTACAGAAGACCCTGCTATAGCAGCACAGAGAGAAAGGGGATACATCCATTATATGATTTGTATACTTCTGCATGGTTGAGGAATCTAGAATAATTTCATATTTATTTTATAAAAATTAACAATTAAAAACTGCCATCCTGGGGGCACCTGGGTGGCTCAGTTGGTTAATGTTTGACTCTTGATATCAGCTCAGGTCTTGATCTCAGGGTCATAAGTTCAAGCCCCACATTGGGCTCTGCACCAGGCATAGAGCCTTCTTAAAAAAACAAAACAAAACAACAAAACTACCACCCCATTGAATTATACAAATTATATGACTATGGAAATATTATGGAATCATAATTATATATAAGTGAATTATATATTTATTACTGAGATGACTACATGGGAAGTGGTAGTCACTTATTTTCAGATGTAGACTTCACAATTTCAAATCCTTTCCCATCTTCATAGGAGCTGAATTAAAGAACTGTTTAGGTACTAGTTTATTCATAGGGACCTGAATTTGTTAGACTATACCTGACTTTGAGATTCTAAGACCAAAACTAAGTAGCATGCTTTGCTAGCAGCCATAACAAAACTTACTTCCGCTTGGGTTTGGTACTCTTTACACTTGTGGCTAAAAGTAGGTATTTGAAAAACTGTGTAAAAATGTAGACATATAGGGGCACCTGGGTGGCTCAGTCATTAAGCGTCTGCCTTTGGCTCAGGTCATGATCCCAGGGTCCTGGGATCGAGCCCCGTATCAGGGTCCTGGGATCGAGCCCCTCATCGGGCTCCCTGCTCAGCGGGAAACCGCTTTTCCCTCTCCCATTCCCTCTGCTTGTGTTCCCTCTCTCGCTATGTCTCTTGCTGTCAAATAAATAAATAAAATCTTTTTTAAAAATGCAGTAATATAGTCTGTATTATTAAGGGAAAGATATTTCAGGATAAAGCAGAAAAGGGAATCTGCTTTCAAATGAAGAGAAGGAGCAGAGCAGACAACTTTTAAGGTAACTTTCTGACCCATATGCCTCCTTCTGTAAAAACAATCCCCACAATTTACACGAGGAGAACCTCTGTATCTCATTTGTATTATGGAACTTTGCTCCCCTGGTCATTGCTAATTAGAATACCAGTAGAGAGAGGAGCTTAGCTCTTCCGATCTCTCCCAGGAGTTTAGAATTGAAAAAGATACTAGTTATTCTCTGCTATGCATGAAATGGGAAGACATGCTTATCAGTTAGGATTAGGCTTTAGTTGCATGTAAAAAGAAATTCAAGATAACAATGGCTTAAGTAAGACAGTTCTTCACAAGAAGTCTGAAGGTAGGTGCTCAGGAGCCTGAATAATAGCTCCGCTTACTCAGAGATCCTTCCAGGTTATAGAGCCACCATGAGCTATCCCTGGGGAAAAAGAGAAACCAGTCTGCAGAAAAGAAAGAAGAGGAGGAAGAGAAGATGCAGATGTGTAGAAAGAAGTGAAAGGCCACGGGGTTTTAGAGGGAGACAGAGAAAGAGTAGCTGCCTGGCTTCTCGAAGGCTTTCTTCTTGATTTCCACCTTATGAAGACTGATTGTAGGTTCTGTCTTTGTTTGATGCCCTTTGTCAGATGCCTCTATATTACAATCAATTATCCCTTTTACACTATTTTAAATGGATTTCTATTTTTTTTACACCCCCCCCCCAAAAAGCTAAAACCGAAAGTTACAAAAATCAAGCATAAAAGAACCGAAATAACTTCTCACATGCCCTGCTGGAGCAAAAGTGTTCAGAACAAGGAAGGATTCTATCAAGATGGGCAGGGAGCTAGAATTCCTCCTGACTTTGGAGGGTGGCTAGAATTTGACGCAAAACAACGTTCAGGGGGCATTTCCTGTACTAGTGTTAGTTGCAGAAAACCAAAAGTCTTAGAAATATAGCTGGGAAATTATGTGTACAAATTACTGGGAGGTTTGGAGGGGCAGGTTCTAGGCTAGCTTCCAGAAATGCCTCCTAGGACATGACCGCTGAATGGGTCCGTGAGGAGCTGTTGCACCTGCGGTAGTCAGAAGGGAGAGAACCCAAGAAGCACCCTCTGGAATAATTGAATTCAAGCATATACCACTAAAGCTGCAGCCTAGGAAGCCACGGCCACTGTTGCTGCCACTGACCCTCCACAACCTCAAGGCCAGTGACTGGACCTTGGATCACCGAATTTGACTTCTGCTGTTTTATTAAAAAAATAGGTTTAGGAAAATTTGAGGACACTAGAAATTATAAGAAATGCATAGTACATAATCAATATAAGTAGGAATATAAGTGCAGAAGTTCCACAAATACTAAAGTAAATATTTCATAAGTATGAAATATATTAAAAAGCATTATTTCACTCCACTGAGTTTATTAGTATGAATTTTTGCACCCTCAGAAGTGAGTTTTTTTGCAGTGTGGATTTTGGTTGGTAGATCATATTGGACTGAGAATTATTTGTGTATTTGTATGTTGTGCGTATATATGTATATATACATATATATACACACACATATATACATAAACAAATGTTAATGCCTACCATAGCCCAAGTAAATAAGGGAATCTGTGAGGTGGGGAAAATGGGAATTTAGTTTTGAGAGCTTAATAGATTAATATGCTGCTAAAGCTGTGAAGGTCATCGGAAACTCTTTGTTCAACCTTATTATTTTACAGATGACTAAGGGAGACAGTAAGACTCAGGGAGGCTAAGGTGACTTGTTCATGGTCAGGTTGCTCTGGCAGACCATGAACTTGAATTTGGAACTTCTGACTTCTAATCAGGTGTCTCTCTATTAAATTATAAGCTTGATATTTTGGTGAACCAGAAGAGATGAAAGTTCAAAATGTCTGAAGATCTACGCGCAGGAGTGAGCCTGTTCCCTGCAGCATCTGCCCAGAGGATGGTCTGCCTGCTTAGCAGCAGCATTACTTCTTGCAGCAGCTCTTCTGCTGGCAACAGCACTTCCCACCGCCTCAGCCACACGAGCCACAGCCACCACAACTTCCGCAGCCACAGCACTCCATGGTGTCAGGAGAGAGGACTCGGGAGAGGCGAGGAGGGAGACTCAGGGGACAAGGGAGATCTGATGCCGCCTTCCGCTGGGGGAGCCCCTTACGTACCATCTTTGCTTTGGGCTTGACCCAAGAACATGACTAGTTCCCTGTTGTTGTTTATTTCCATTTCTCTGGGCACATTTTGCAGTACCTCTGGTTTACTTCCTTAAGAAAATTTGGCCTCTTAAAATAGCTTGAGCTCTGAATTTCTGTGTTCCAGTGACATATTTACAACAGGACTATGAGGGTCTGAAGTATTTCACTGTCATCTTTATTTTCTGCCCAACCAAAGCCACTCTGACTCCGAAGTCTTGACCTAAGCATTGATTCAAATTGTGATATCTGATCTTCTCCACGTGTATTCAGCGTCCTCACTGATCCCTTAAGAGATGGTACAAAGAAAAACCTTCTGAGGCTGATGTCTCTGCCATCAGAGGTATCAAAACTTAGCCACTTCTGAACTCCCCTGTGTCCAGGCTTCAAGGAGAAAAGCCTGGGGAGCCTTTCCATCCTTTTTCACGCTTCCTGCTGTCCTGAGTTAGTGCTCAGCTCCTTCAAATAAACTAAAAGATATGATGAGAGTCACTTAAACATTAGTAAAAAGAAGTTAGCAAGAAGACTCCAAATTGTAAGACTTTGGGTCCTGGAATCAAGTCTTGGAGCTGCTGGTGCACCTCGAGCTATGTGCAGCCTCCTAATTGTGACCAAGCAGGTGCAGACAGGCCCATCATGCGGGCTCTCCAGCCCAGGAATGCGAACCGCAAGCATGGCGGGGTTCCCGAGAGCATGGCGCCTCCCCGAGAGCATGGCAGGGTCCCGGAGAGCGTGGCGGCGTCCCCGAGAGCGTGGCGGCTTCCCCGAGAGCATGGCAGTGTCCGCGAGAGCATGACGGGGTCCCCGAGAGCATGGTGGCGTCCCCAAGAGCATGGCGGCTTTCCACCAGGGCACAGAAACAGGATGGCAGGAATAGGTGGAAAACGTAATCAGTATACGTTTGGATTTGGCAAATCAATCACGTGCTACCTTCAGAATACAACCGAGCGAAGTACAGGTCAATCTTGTTTGTAAGCTACAGCCCCTGCGGCCGCTGAGCGGGAGCGCACGTACAAACAAGGCAGTTCGGGGCCACGCGATGAGCCCCGTTGTACAGGCAGGTCCCGGCGATAGGCCCTCCTTCGCAGAGGAGGTCTGGGGCGGGGCGGTGAGTCCTCAGTCATAGCACCAGTCTCCCGCCGACCAGGGGCACCCCTCCATCCGGGCAGGAGGATCTCGGCCCTGCACGTTAGCGTCCCACATGCCACAAACACACAAAAATAAATCGACTAAAGCACACAAGGGCCCCGCTGCCCCTGAGGAGCCAGAGCCGAGCCTGGGAGCCTAAGCATCTGCGGCAGGAGCTGAGGAACCCGCTCAGGGCCCCAGGGAAGTGGTGTGTCCTCAGCCCTGCCCCGTGTCCCTGCCACAGGAGCTTGCTGCCTCTGCCACGGAGGTTTGTGGGCTGATTGCTTCAGAGCGTGTGCCGGGAGGGTCTGTGTGGCGGAAACACTTAGGCAAGAGAAAAGACAGATTTACTTGTTAAATCTTTCTCAGCACGAATACAGAATAGTCTTGTATAATAGTCTCGACTTCCAGTCAGGACTGGCAAGCGTCCATTGTCTTGCTTCTCCTTGGGTTCTAATTAGTTGTTCTGCGGGGCTCACGTGTCACTGTGGTGTTCGCAACCGTTGCCGGAAGTAGCTGAGCAATGTTTACCAGATTACACAATTCATATTCCTCTTAGATTTGTTTGCATGTCCTTCTAGACATAATGGGCCTGAAATAGCCTGTTGATTCTTTCCTTTGGCAATGAATGGACATCAAACACTAGACTGGTGAATACCTTTACCTTCTTAACATATTTGCCAAAATTTAATTACATTAAAACATTTTCAGCTTTATTTAAATAATATTTATTTAAAATGTGGATGTTCATTAATTATATTTGATTTTTCTTTTAATTTGGTAGGTAATTTTGCAGGGTTTTTTTTTTTCAAGAAAGTTAACTTGGGCGCCTGGGTGGCTCAGTTGGTTAAGCGACTGCCTTCGGCTCAGGTCATGATCCCAGAGTCCCGGGATCGAGTCCTACATCGGGCTCCCTGCTCGGCAGGGAGTCTGCTCCTCCCTCTGACCCTCTTCCCTCTCATGCTCTCTATCTCTCATTCTCTCTCTCTCAAATAAATAAATAAAATCTTAAAAAAAAAAAAAAGAAAGTTAACTTTTAAACATGTGAAAAGTACTTCAAAAAAATTTTTTACTTTTACAATTCCTATATTTTGTTCTTTTGATGAAATATATTCAAATTTTGTATAGTTTAAATACTATTACATTTTATTTTTAATCCTTTGGTCAATTATAAATACTTAGTTTATTGAATGAAGGTAAGGGAAAACATTCTAGTATAAAGATACAATAATTTATGATATATGTGCATCTCTATTTTACTCATCTAAACAGCTTGACCCATCAACAGAATAACGAACCATAATGCAATAGTGATTAAATTCAGTTGACTTTGCTATTTTGCCAAAAATCACGGATTTACACATATTTTTTTTCATTTGGTTGTTATAAAGGTATATTTGATAAGGCAGAAGGATAGAGCATATTTCAACTATCTGCTAGTGTAATTTATCACTTTTTAATATTGAGACATGCAGTCTGCAGGCTTTAATTTTTATTCACATCTTGGCCCTGCCAATGTTAGGGTGGGGCTTGCATGCAAACACAAGTGGACGGCATCCACCAGCCCAGAGAGATGGTGGAGTGTGATTGGAACCTAGGGAGCAGGGAGAAGCTGGGATGGAGGAGATCAGTTAGCAATGCAGGGGACACACTCCAGAGAGGCTTGAAAACCACTCTCGGCCCTTTGCGTTCATCCTGTGGGTGACTGGGAGCCCTGAAAGGTTAGGCACAAGAGGAAGAAGCCCCAGTAGTCCAGGGAACAGGTGAATTGCTCTTCCCACCGGGCAGTCAGTAACGATGCTCGGAACCATATCTTCTGGGAGGGAAGCCCCAAGACGCTATTACTCGACCGTCAAAGGATGGGAGGCAGGGCTTGAATAGGTCCATTTCAAATCTTGCTTTCACAGGGAGTTACCCTCTTTTAGAGAAGTGAGCACTGGTTATTATTGTTCTTCCCAAGGTAAAAAAAAAAAAAATACTAAGAGAAAAGAGAGCACATTCTTTAAAATGGAATATCTGGTCACTCATTCTGTTGTTCCTGGGATGCTTTAGGAGAGAGTACCTGTGGAGGGAATGTTGTTGGATGTGAAATTGGGAGGGGGTCATGATTTATTAGGAAAATGCATGGGGGGTGGGGCATAGGAGTCAGTCCCCTCCAGATGTTTGGCTTGTGCAGGTCCCTCTAGCTTCATGTGACTTCCTCACAAATAATTTCTTCCGGTCTAATGTTGCCATTATGTGGTCATTCCCCTGATCTTATATCACATTCCACATTTCATTGAGAACATTAGTCACTGAAAATAAACATTATTAATTTAATGGGATCCGATTTTAGTCCACAATCAACATGAACCTTGGCATTCATCTTCCTAAAATGCTCACCTCTGCCCAAGGCTCAACTTGGAGCCATAAAATAGGAAGTAGACAAGACCTTGCTCTCTCCACTTTTCTACCTCAGAAGAAAGAGGAATATTCATCTGAGGGAAGGACACGGATTAGGGTGAAAGGGAAAGTAGGAACACATGTGATTCTTTTAGAATCTTACATCTTCTCTATGCCAGAGCAGTAATAAAAGCCTCCAGGAAAAATTCTGAGTAGCAATTCTAATAGAGTCATTTGTCATGTATCAGCAGCAAATGACTATGAATGAAATGATAGTGAGTTGTCTTGCCCGTGGAGGTAGTTTCCATACAGTTTCTAATCCAGTGACCGTCATCATTTAGACATAGAGTATTTGACCTTGCAGTTTTGTGCACATAGAAGCACATATGACAATTGTTTAGAGTCATGAAAACTTATAAGTCATTGGAGTGTTAGTTGAAGGATAGCTCACTGATTAATTTAATTCCTTCAGCAAATACTTACTGAGAATCTACTGTGTAGGCTCTGTTCTAAGCAAATGGGATGAATCAGTGAACAAACGCAACATAGATCCCTGCCCCACAAAGCTTCCACACTCATGGGTAGAAACAAAACATAAATATAATGGATAAATACTGAGTACATTAGAAAGTGGTAAGTTCCAGGGCACCCTGGGTGGCTCAGTTGGTTGAGCATCTGCCTTCAGCTCCAGTCGTGATCCCAGGGTCCTGGGATCAAGTCCCACGTCTGGTTCCTTGCTCGGCAGGGAGCCTGCTTCTCCCTCTGCCTGCCGCTCCCCCTGCTTGTGCTCATCTCTCTCTCTGACAAATAAATAAATAAAATCTTTGAGAGAAGAAAGAAAGAAAGAAAGAAAGAAAGAAAGAAAGAAAGAAAGAAAGAAAGAAAGAAAGAAAGAAAGAGAAAGAAAAAGAAATTCCTTAGAAAAGGAAAGCAAAATAAGAAAAATTAGAAGTGTGGAGTGGTTTTGTACTTTCAAATTAAATCATATCTATATCATGTGTTTCATGCAGCTTTTTATCTTTTTTTTTTTTAAGAGAGTGTGCACACGAGCAGGCGGGGAGGGGTGGAGGGAGAAGGAGAGAGAGAATCTGAAGCAAGCTCCACACTCAGCGCTCAACGCAGGGCCCCATGCAGGGCTGGATCTCACGACCCTAAGATCATGATCTGAGCTGAAACCAAGAATCAAATGCTTAACTGACTGACCCACCCAGGCGCCTCTCGTGCAGCTTTTTAAAAATGAGATATGTGTATAGAGCACACGCTGAAAAATCTCTAAGACAAGTTAAGAGGGGGGAAAAGCAAGTTACAGAACACTATGAACTCATTTTTAAAAAGTACCGGGGTGTGTGTGTGTGTGTGTGTGTGTGTGTGTGTGTGTCCATGTGTGCCCGGAAACAACTGAAAAGACACACTCTAAAACATGCTTCTGCACATCTCCCATCTCCCCACCACCCAAACTGTGGCAGACACACTAGGTAGGTCACTTCACCCCCGGTGGGTTTTTCCAAGCCCTGCTCCCGTTGAGAGTGACCCTGTGAGGGTCCACACTTTCTACAGGGGCCCCTGCTTCAGTTGTCCCCTTCAACCACTGAGTTTGTAGTCCTCTACCTCTTCTTCCCATGTTCTAAATATTTTGCAGAGAGGGAAGACTTTTTGGGGTGTCTGATCTACCATCCTGCCAGAAATGGAAGTGATCTGTAGAATTTTTTAGAAAGGTATATAAAGCTAACGTTAAAGTGAAAAACAACAATTAGATTTGTTCATTCTGTATCTGTTCTTGACAGGGATGTATTGACAATTGGATGCCACACCATGGGGAAAGAATTCTTCGCCTAGCAAAATGTGAGGAGAAACCCTCAGGAAAACCGGCAGAGCCCTGCAGCATGGGTGATGTTGTCGGGAAAAACACGCCCAAAACCCTGCCATCACATCTGAGTCATTCGCTGTTCTAGAAATTAGCGCATAGTTGTAATGATAACCTATGTTTCGTTAACTCTAAAACAAAATAATTTATACGCATGATTTTTAGTTTCTTTTTTTCAACCTATCAATAATTACTTTATTTTTTAAATTTTTATGTTAATTCCAGTATAATTAACATGCAGTGTTACCTTAGTTTGAGGTGTCCAATATAGTGATTTGAGGATTCTATACAATCCTCGGTGCTCACCAAGATATTTCCCCCATCTCCCCACCTGCCTCCCCTCTGGTAACCACCAGTTTGTGCTTTAGAGTTAAGAGTCTGTTTCTTGGTTTGTGTCTCTTTTCCTTTCTTGTTTTGTTTCTTCTTCTTCTTTGTTTTTAGTTTCCTTTTTAAAGATGAGGTTGGAATCACACTCGTTACTAAATTATTTGCTGTAACACTTCAGTTCCTATTTAAATAGATTCACTTCAAGTTATCTGCCCTCTGTGCTAATTACTCCTGGATAATGAAGACTCCAGTATTCCAGTTTCAAAGGAGTGATCTTGAGACTCGAAGAGATCAAGTACTTTGCCCAAGGTCCCCCAAATAGTGATGTAGAGCAGGCTCTGGCCGTTCTGTGGGGCAGCCAGCGAGGGAGGGGCCTGTACCCGAGGTCTCACTCTGGCCCACCTCTCCGTTGGCTTGCTCCCTGCTTGCTTCTCAGTCCTCCCTCCCCTATCTGGGTCTCCTGAAATGTCTGGCCCCAGGAAAGGGGGATCCAATTTTAGGTTTGCTCTCCTGGCTTCCAGCTTGAGGGCAGAAACTCTCCATTTCTCTCATAGGCCCCACCCATCACAGCTCCAGGTGACAGACCCGTGGGCTGGTGGCCGGATTCACAGGAGCCAGTCTCCCTCTGAGCCCAGAGCTGACAGATGAGGGGTGTCGAAGGTCATGTCTCCTACCCTGTTCCTGAGATATCATCGTGATTAGCTTGGGGTTGGAAAGTGGACCCTGCTGGCTGGGTGCCTGTGTCAGTGGGAGGGCTGAGTCACGGATGCCTACTGTGGCAGCTCTGTTCCCTTCATCATTCCCTGTCTATGGGGCCATCGCCCGGGCTCTTGCCACAGCTCTATCACATGTTCAGTAAGTAATTTATAATATGCAATGACTGGTGACTTCTTATCCTTGTTGACATAGCTTATAACATACTCGTGACAATGTTACACAAGGTATGTGATTTCCAGATTATCTGTTTCCTTAATGTGCCAGTTGTGTATTCTGCCCTTTCGGGTGCCTAGACTTTCTGAACACACAGAGGCCAGGCAGCACACAGCATTAGGATCAAGTCCCAATTTTCACAGACCAGGTGTACACATGAGGCCAAATAACCAATAACCATGTGGATCCCATTGCTAGGGACACTCAAAACATGGTCTTTTTTTTTTTTTTAAGATTTATTTATTTATTTATTTTAGGGAGAGAGCAGGAGCAGGGGGAGGAGCAGAGGGAGAGAAGCAGACTCCCCGTTGAGCGCAGAGCCCGACGGGGGGCTCCATCCCAGGACCCTAAGATCCCGACCTGAGTCGAAATCAAGAGCCAGACACTTAACTGACTGAGCCACCATGGCGCCCCTCTAACACTGTCTTAAACCAGATTTCATCCATCCAGAAATCATTAGTTGTCTGTCTTATCCTTATAGATTCTCAAGAAAACAGGTTATTTAACCTCTCTCTCTGCAGTCAAGGATTTTTTTCCCCCCATGTAACTAACCTGAACTCTTCCGTAGCTTAAAGCCGGTGGAAAATATCCGGCAAAAATAAAAAATCAAAGAGCCCTACACGTGTTAAGTAATAGTTACCAAATTACCTTTTAGCCATTTTATTCTCCACCAGAACATGTTATTCTAAATTTTATTATGATGATGATGATGATTATTTATACTTCCTTACTTCTTTCTGTCTGTTTCTTCAGTCTGGTCCTGCCCATTTCTCCTCTTTCCTGTTTGATTCCCTTCCCCTCTTTTTTTTTTTTTTTAAGATTTTATTTATTTATTCATGAGAGACAGAGAGAGAGAGAGAGAGAGAGGCAGAGGGAGAGGGAGAAGCAGGCTCCCAAGGAGCAGGGAGCCTGATGCGGGACTCGATCCCAGGACCCTCGATCATGACCTGAGCCGAAGGCAGACGCTTAACCATCTGAGCCACACAGGCGCCCTCCCTTCCCCTCCTTAAACTCCCAGTGCCTTCCTAGAGCTTCCAGAATAGAATCCGGACTTGCTGGGGTACCTTATGAGGCCTTTCCTGGTTTGTGGATTACCTCTGGCTCCCATCCTCCCCGCTCTCACCACACTCGCCCTGCCCCAGTGCTGCCAGACTCCAATAAACCTGTTCCCACCTCAGGACTGTGTGTTCACGGTGTGTAGCAGTTGGAACTGAATCAGGAAAAGAGAAGCCACTCTAGCAATTGTTTTAAAGGGTAAAGATTTCATTGAGACCCTGATGCATAACAATGAAAGGACTGGAAGCGGACAGGTGCTTTTAGCCTTGCAGCCGGAGCTGAGCACCAGAGAATGGTGTGTGTGTGTGTGTGTGTGTGTGTGTGTGTGTGTGTGTGTGTGTGTGTGTCAGAAACCACTGCTGATGGGCACACCCGCCAGGTGTGCAAGGGCACGTGCAATGCCAAAGCTCCCATCTGTCAACGCCTGCACATTCCACTGCAGTGTGAGAAGAGTGGCCTCATCTGCCTGCAGAACACAGGTCCCAGTGGCTACCCCTGTGTGTATGGGGGGGGCGGTGGTGGTGCACGGCGGAGTGAGAGTGGAAAGACCAACAGACAGAGCTGCTCCTGCTGCGTCAACCCTCCAGCCCCTCTTCTTCCAGAGGCTCTCTGTTCTCATCAAGATCTGCTCTTTCCAAGGATCCTAACCACTCCTCTACGGGTTCCTCTCGCTCATGTGACCTTCCTTCTCTTGGCACTTCTTAGCACCTGAGATCTGTTATTGGTTTACTTGTCTCTATCTTCCCTCACTGTAATACCATTGTGGTGAGAGCAAACAGCTCTCCGCTGTAGACCCTGCACTCACAGTAATGTCGTTTTGGGAATGTTGGCGAGGTCTAGAGCCCACAGCCAAGAAAGAACTCTTGAGACGTCTCTGGGGCAAAAAAGTGATTTCATGAAAGCACGGGGCCAGGACCTGTGGGCAGAGAGAGAGGCTGCCCTGGGGTTGTGAGGGGTGACTGATTAAATACTTGGGAGCTGGGGGTGGGTAAGGAAAAAGGGAGGTGTCCAAAAGGGCTTTCATGTGCTAAAGAGGACTCCCAGGATCCTGGAGGCCTGGCTGTGCCAAGCTAAGGTTTTTCCTTCTAGCAAAGCATTAACATTAAGACAGTTGGAAGCTTCCTGGAGGAATGTTATACTCTGCCTGCCTCAAGTATTTGTCAATGGGCTGCAGGTTACAAGGACATTTAATTTTATCTGCATTTCCTTTTATCTTTGTTTCCTACATCACTATGGATGGATGCGTGATGTTCAGGCTCCAGGAAATGGAGTCTATGGGTCTATCAATAACCTAACTTCCAGAGACCCAAAGAATGCTTTTTTCTTGTTAATCACTAAGACATTTGTGAACTGATGGAGACTCCTGGCCTGCAGGACTGGGATCTCTACTAGTTAACCATTTGTTTTTCCTTCCCTTAATTTTAGAGCAGCCAGCAGTGCCTGAGGAATGTGTCAGCTTGCGCTTTGTCCTCAGCTGGTCTTCTACTCCCTCAACAACAGGGTCGACCCGGCACTCACATGTAGACTCTGCACTCAGTGTAAATCCTACACTCAGTGTAGACTCTACACTCAGAGCTGGAGACCCTGAACTCACAGGAGAAACCCTGCACTCACAACAGTGAATGGCACACAGTAAAAACAGAATAAACATTGTCTTTCCTCATCCCCTCCTTCACTCCCAACCAAATCTAGAAGGAGAGTTTTCTCTGAATAATTAAATAAAAATAAAAATAAAATGGGCGATAAAAATAATTATGAGTGACTTTACAAATATGGGGAAAGCACCGTGGACCCACTGTGAGAGGAACATGGATTTTGAGTCCTTCCCTCTTTGGGTGGTTGCTCACATGTGAAACTGTTGCATGGGCTTTGGTGGTGGTGAGCGTCCCATAGGACCACCTTTCAGGTCGGTGGGCGTGCGTCCCGCAGAGAGAGGAGCCCTGTGAGTTCTGGCTGGCACAGAGATGAAGAACCTGGCTCTGGAGTCAGGTGGCCTGAGTTGGAAGCTGGGCGCTGCATGTTCTCGTTTATGGAGCTTGACCTGACCTCAGCCCCTCCGTCTGATGCCGCCTCCTAAGGCACATAATGAGCGCTCAGAAAGTGTCATCTAGTACTCTTTTTTTTTTTTAAAGCAACTAGATTTTATTTTATTTTTTTAAGATTTTATTTATTTGAGACAGAGAGAATGAGAGAGAGAGAGAGAGAGCACATGAGAGGGGGGAGGGTCAGAGGGAGAAGCAGACTCTCTGCCAAGCAGAGAGCCCGATGTGGGGCTCGATCCCGGGACTCCAGGATCATGACCTGAGCCGAAGGCAGTCGCTCAACCAACTGAGCCACCCAGGCGCCCTCATCTAGTACTCTTGTTACTCTTTCTCCTTATGTAAAGTAAGGGTCAGCAAATGACAGTTCATGGTCAAGTCTGTTGTTGGCATGGTTTTGTACCATGCCCAAGCTCAGAATGGTTTTTACATTGCGAAAGGGTTGTAAAAATAAGAAAGAAAAAATAAGATGGGGCAGAGACGGTAGGTGGCCACAAAGCCTGACTGATCTACCACCTGACCCTTTGCAGAAAAAGTTGGTGACCCTCCCTTTTCAAAGGCATAACTTCCTTTTGGCTTCCTTTACTTAATTGACTAGAATGAAATTTTTTTCTTAATTAAGAAAATACTACTATTCTGGGAAATTTTCCAAAAAACTGATAAAAACAAGGGTGCACGGGCCAGTGGGGTAGCTGGGCCTCACTGCAGAGATGTTGGCTGTATCGGTCTCTGTCCTGGCCGAGGATTTATTCCCACCCACGTGTGACTAGGAATGGGCAGATTAGCTATAAATTGTGCTTTAATGGCATGTCTTTGGAAACATTGAATGGATTACCAGCTAACGATTGATCTTGGGGAATTTCCAAGGTGATACTTCTGGCTTTTCTTACCAGCCTCAGGCCGACTCATTCTGAGAAAAGAGGAGGACCAGACGTAGGCCGCCTGCCTGTCAACTTGCCCTCCCCACCGCACTGCCTCTGCATCTCCCCCTGCCTGCCCTCTCCCTCCCTTCCTGCCCGCAGCTCCCTCCTGGAATCTGAGTGCAGACACTGGCAGGTGGGAGTTCGGGTGGGGTGGAGATCCCTCACGCGGTTCTATCTCGACCCTGCCCACTGCTCCTACAGCTCCAGTTCTCTGGTTACTTGAAAGAGAAATTCGTCATGAACTCACGTTCAAGAGGAGTTGAGTTCTGCAAGGACAAATATTTCACATAGACAGGGGCAGCCGTTCGTAGAGTCCTGGGTAAGCACAACGTTTTATCGTCAATGCTAACTCTGTTCTTCCCAAAGGCTTTTCCAGTCACTCCATTGGGCCCACAGCCCCCACTCACTGCCCACCTTTGCTCATGCTTCTGGGCTTGCTCAGAAAAATCCAGTTGTTGTTTTACTTCTTACCCCTGTGTTTGGTAGAGCGTTTTATTTCTCCCATAAACATTCACAGGCAGAGTCCTTAAGATATTCAACAGCCACGAGGTCCTTTGACTTCCTGGGTGCCACCTTCCTTGGAAGGCACTGGTAGTTAGAAGAGCTAAAGATATATTTTGGTTACAGTGGTGAGGGGTGCTATGAAGGAGAAACATATAGCAGAGGGCTCTTATCCTAGCTTGTGGGCCAGGGAAGGAGTCCCTGGAGAAAATAGCTGAGGGCTGATGTCTGACCGGGAGCTGGCCACAAACCTGGGGGGATGAGAGCATGCCAGGGGAAGGCAGGAACGGGTTTGTAGGGTCTGAGGTAGGACGGTCCTGGACTTCGAGGAACTGAAAGAAAGCTAGAGTGCATGGGTTGTGGCCGAAGCAAGGGGGAATGGCTTGCATTGAGGAGAGCATTTCAGGACCCGTGGAATTCCAAACTCTCTCCGGAGAGCAGGGGGTATGCTCTAAGCTGGACAGGGAGGGTCCACTGGCCGAAGTGTGGAGAATGGCGTGAAAAGGGATGAAGATGGAGATGGGGAGAGAGTGAGGGAGCTGTTGTGACAGGCAGAGAGCTGGAAGGACCACGGTGACAGCCTGCTGGGGGAAGAAGTCAATGCGTTGCCATTTTCTTAGAAGGGACTTAAAGGTTGATGAGGGAAGGGCATGATCAAGAATGGTTCCAGGTTCAGAGTGACCCGGTGTGGGAGGAGCAGTTTTGCTGTTGGGTGGCTGGGGGCGAACACACGATTGGGGGTCACTTACGAAGGACTGGAAATACCTGTGATAGTGTCATGGATATGCCAAGTAGGCTGTGGGATGAACATGCCTGAGCCCCAGAAAAGGACCAGGTCAAGAGAGCCCCTAAAGGCAGAGCTGTGGTAGGAAAGCCAGGAAAGGCGCTAAGAAAAGAGAATGTTTCTGGAGAGAATGAGCAACTTCCGAGAAGGCAGATCCTACAAAGAGCTCGAGGATGAGAGCCAGACACGGTGCCCCGGATTTAGCAATATGAGGACTCGCATGAACCTTCTGGATGGTGTGATGGGCTCGATTAGAACGGGCTGAAGGACTGGCTCGAGCGGTGGCAGTTACGTTTAGACTTCTCTTAGATTCTCCACCCAGAAGAGAACCCTCTCCAGCCTCAGGAAAAGGAAAATGTCTCCAGGAATCATTTTGACATGCTAACCAACCTACATACCTAATCAACCCAGATGGGCGTCCGACACCTTAGGAGACTGGCCTGGAGGTGACTGAGTTGTTGTTATGTTTCTAATCTCATCTCTTTTACAGGAGAAAACGGTGACCCCGGGAGCCCTGCCCTTTACCCGTAGCTTCAATTCACTTTAAAGAGAAGTCAGAAAAAAATGTACCAGAAGAATTTAGCTCAGAGCAAGCCCCAGGCCTTCCCTGCCAGTTACACAGAGGGGATCAGTGCTGCCCCCTGTAGGCTCTCGAGGCAAAGGTCAGACTCGCAGGACTAAGCGGCCAGTGTCCTCTGGTCAGTGAGTTTGGGATAAGAAATAAGAAGAGAGAGAGGCCTCTTGTCAAAGAGATAACAAAGACAGACATAGGAAGTGTGCTAAAAGGGATATCAGAGAAGTGCCATCTCCCGCATCTCCCTCAACTGCTGGTCAGTAACATGGCCCATGAGCTTTCGTCTTCCGAGCTAAGGGATTGTGCCCCGTTAAAAACAGGGTGTACCTCAAAGCACAAAGAGGGCGGGGAGGCGCCAATGGGGGCAGGGAGGAGGCAGAGTGCTGGTGGAATGGGGATTCAGAAGGGGACAGAGGAAAGCCAAGCCTGACTTCTTGAATCTGCTGAGTAGTGACCAAAGCGGGGTTTGAAAGGCGTCGTCTGAGCACTCACGCTCTTTTGTCAATCAGGTATTTTATCGGGGCTGCTTCACAAAGATGTTCGGGTTGTGCACTGCACACCTTCGGAGGCATTGTTTATATAGCATCCGGGGCCTCCCGCAGAGGTCCTAATTGCAGTTTTTGCACCTGTATGAAGGGCATCCGTAAAAAGCATGCTCCTTCAATGCAAAGTGTGGCTTTATTCTTTATTTGTAGTATGTAACCCAGGACAACACATACTTGAATGTTCAGAAGATGGTTTTTATAATGTCAATGGTGAAAGTGTCTTTGTTCTAGTCTCTTTAAAAAAAAAAAAAACAATAGAACAGAAGCTTCCGTCCACCGGTCTCATCCAGGGCCACGCTTGGGCCAGTGAAATTGAGAATTTTAGATTCAGGTGCTTTTGAGGCTGTGCCAGAAACCCACCTTGCACCTGCTTAACGGGATGGAGAGAAGGGGATGTGTCAGGGTTAGAGACCCAAGGTTCTCTCCCTCCATGAGAAGGCACGTGAGCAAGACAAGCAGTCTTACATCGAGACTGAAAGTGCAACCCAGCCCATGGGTTTATTTCTGCTTATGTGTGTGTGTCTGTGTACAAACAACACAAAAAAGGACATGAAAGGGGATTCAAAAGGCAAAGCTTTGAACATGAAAAAGCTGGTGGTACATCCTCATGCTTCTACTTCATAGTCCAAGTTTCAGTTTACGGAAAATGTCCAACCCCATTACAAAGTAGAATCCTCTATTTATGGGCTCTTGACTTTGGATTCCGATAGGGCTGATTTTATTTTATTTTATTTTCAAAGCTCTGGGTTGGGTAGTTAGTACCATCTTCACAACATGCTGGATTATTCTGGGCAAACTGGCATGTTTGTTCTCCCTCCCCACGAATGCGGAGATCCTTGGGCCTGGGCTGTAGAAGACTTCACTGTGCCGGGCGTTAGCAGATGTTGAGAATAATGTTGTCGAGTGTGCGGTGGACACTAGGGGGCGGTGTGTGCTCAAACGTCAACCTGGGCAGGGGAAAAGGACTCAACCTCCTCCTGGAATTTTTGGCTAACTCCCTGAGCTAAAAGGGATTAATAATAAAATATGTTTGGGATGGGCAACCTTGGCTCCGAAGCCTGGTCAAAGAGGCTGGATGTAAAGTCAGACTGTGCAGGCAGCCTATCAGGAGCTGGGAAGAATTCTTTCCCTTGAGTTCAGGACCAACTGTAGGCAGTTTGTAGTGCACTCCAGGCTCAGGATGACTGTAATCAAGACGTCCTCTGTTGGGACATTCGGAAAAGGCAGACTTTAAGACTGCAGAGCATCAGCAGCTGTGTTGATCACTGATCACAAACACTTTATTCTGGGAAAGCCCCTCATTCATTCGAGGAAAGTGCACTGTATGTTTGCTCTGTGCAGGTCGTGAGTCTAGGGGCTTGGATGCAGCCCTGAGTCAGAGAGACCAAGCGCCTGCCCGCCTGACGCTTATTTTCTCACAGGAGGGCAGGATGAATAAACGAGGGCAACAGTCAATAAGCTCAGGCTCGCATTTCCACCTATGTATCAGCTTCTTTCCTCTCCCGGCCGGGCCTCACCAGCACAATCGTACATTATCTATTCTTATTCTGAGAGAGAATGCAAGTCACACATTTGACTCTCCAATCATGGCTGCAGGCCACATTTTTAGAGATACCATCTGGTCCCAGTGGCTCTGACTGCCTAGTGGAAAGTGGCGATTGCAACAACCTTTTACCAAGTGAAAGGGGATGTGGGAAACGCGTGCGGTCTTGGCCCTAGAAGATGATTTCTGGCTTGGCCTGCTTGCACTTCACGGATTTGGGGGTTTCTTCCGCAAAGGGAACAATGAATGCTCCTCTTCGCCGAACCTTCCCTAATCTCTTTAGCCAGAAGCCAACTCAGACTCCTCTAAATCCCACACGACAGGGCGCTTCTGTGGGAGACCATGGCTCCCTCAGATGCCTGCCCGTAGTACCCCATTTTAGCTCCTTGCCAGCTTTTCCCGTCTTCTAGAAGCTGCCGTGCCATTAGCTATTTTTAAAAAATCGGGATTTGAGGAAAGACGGAACAGAAGGGCTGTATCTGTTATGTACACTACGGCCCGGCTCCCCGCACAACACACGTCTCGTCAGTTAGGCGGCAACACTCATGCACCCTCCCCAGAAAAGACTTTTTTTTTTTTTTTTTAATCCTACAGTGAATGATGTCATGAAAAACTCTGGATCGAGCCCCTTGTTATCCCTTTAGCGTCAGGGCGGCATGTTCAGATTTGGAGCCTATCACTGGCCGCGTGTGGCTCACCTTCCAAAAAAGCTCAAAGGGCACCACAGAAAGAGCTACTTGGCTATGACCTAATCCATAAACCTTCGCACCCTTCTATCAAACAGCCTGATGGGAGTGCCCCTCCCCCCCATGTGTCCAACGGGCTGTTCAGCTGCTAATCCCTTCCTATAACTGTAGTTGCGTAGCTGGATCTCGCAATTTCCTGGCACAGAGGCCTTCACAGGTCATTGCCGGGGCGTGGGGAACCATCATGCAGTGAAAACTGCACCCGGTCAGCAACAGGTGCCGACCCCCACGTGGGATTCTTGACTTTCATGTCGGTTCCGAAGAAATGAGAAAGGCTCCACAGTGAGCTGAATGAGGCTGGAAAGTGGATGCCATGACTAAAAAGGACATTGATTGGCTGAATAGATTGACAATAAGAAGGCAGATATAATTCCAAACACATTTCACGTCTTGTTCTAACTCAGTTTTGGTGAAAAGTCCAGATTCTGTCAGACGCACATGTCTTCGTCTGTCAGCGCCTCGGCTCTTGCCAGGACTCTTCTTTCTCTCTGTCAGGCAGAATTTTCAGACCTTGTCTTTCCTGTCAGGAAAAGTTCGATTCATCACTTTCCTCAGGCCTTGAGAGAATTTCTGACTTGAGAGGAAAAGTGTCAGAGGGAGTGACTTCATGACAAAAATAAATAAGCATTACAGCTCTTTGTATGTAATAAAAATTACTTAATATGTAATAAAGATTACTTAATGTTGAGTACAAAATGCAGAAAGTTCAAAGGTGAGGACAGGGGAGAAACCTCCAGATGTCCACCCCACTTCCCAGGCACCTGGCTCCTCCCAACAGAGGCAACCACGAGTACTGGGTCTTACATCTTCCTGAACAGAGTCTCTATATAAATTAGCAGAGATATTCGTCATTTGTGTTTTGAGAGCATCTTTTTTTAATTTCTCAGTTCAGATGAATTCTGACAGCCCTATATTCAAGTACACTAAATGCACTAAAATGGTCGTCCAATTAAAGCTTTGATGATAGACTATGTAATTTGTTTGGTTTTTGTTACATTGCTCTAACAGAGATGTGACTGAACTCGTAAATCAGTCTGGAAACATCTTGGGGACTCTGAAGTTGGCTACAGCATGTTTCTTGTGCCTTAATATCCAATTCGTCATTCGTTATTTATGGTTATTAGTCATTTCCCCTTGAAATGAAGAGAAGAGCCTCAAACACTGAAAATGAAGGAATAGAGTTCTTAAGATGAGGTCTTATGTTATTAAAAACTAGGAAAAAGCTAGTTGGGATCCAAATGGCCACACTCCAAGAGGGGACACTTGGTCACTGAGAGCATATCGGGCAGTCTAGGGAATTGGCTGAGTCTGGGAGGACACACCTGTGATGTTCCCAAAGCTTGGAGTTGAATGGAACTACAGCAGCTGGTCAAGTGGCATGAGCCAACATTAACAGGCCAGGCTCAGCCAGACCAACACAGCTTTTAGCCAAGGGCCATCACTCAGACACAAGAAATCAGTTACTTATGTCTTTTTCTATGCTCTGCTCCACCTCATACAGCCCCCAAGGGAAAGCTCTCCAGGCCCAAGAGTGGGTCGAATTCATCTTTTTTTTTTTTTTTTTAAGATTTTATTTATTTATTTGACAGACAGAGACACAGCTAGAGACGGAACACAAGCAGGGGGAGTGGGAGAGGAAGAAGCAGGCTTCCTGCGGAGCAGGGAGCCCGATGAGGGGCTCGACCCCAGGACCCTGGGATCATGACCCGAGCCGAAGGCAGACGCTTAACGACTGAGCCACCCAGGCGCCCTGGTCGAATTCATCTTTTTCTTCTTCTATAGCATCTGGAAGAGTGTCCTGTACAAAGGAGACCCCCATACATGCTGGCTGTAAGGAAGAAATGGGGACGACAAAATTTCTTCTGTCGTCTATACACTTATTTTATTGATGTACTGTTTTTGAATTAAAGTTCTTCACTTTGATCTGGACTCAAAGATACCTGGACACTTAATTGTTTTTGTTCGATCCTTTTAGATGTCTGAGATAAGAGTCTGACTTCCTTGCTGAGGAATTTGCCTCAGGAATTAGATGCATATCAACTTTCAAATTCCCCTCCTCAGCACTTTGAGAGGGGTGGTTCTTGGGGGTATGCTCCCCAGCTGTGGCTACATTGGAGCTTGGAAACTCTAAGAACTTGAGATGTGGTGACCAATCAAATGCTTCTGAAAATCCTCAGCTTCTTAAATCTTAATGTATCAGTACCCTCTCTAATCTCTCAACTGCTTCTGAGGTTCAGCTGTTTATCTGACTGAAATGTTTTATTTACAGGTTGACAATTCTTGGTACGCCCAGGCAGCCAAATTTACCTCTCACATAATAAGGACCCACCTGCTCACTGCTACAAGCTATATGGCTGGAGAGGGATTCTGGAGATGAAGGGGGCTGGGGGGTGGGTAAGTCCTTTTACTTGGGTTTATTAGTTCTACAAAATATATCTGGGTTCTTTGTGAGAGACAGGGTTCTTTGCTCCTCATTCCCTCACTTAGACCAGACAAGAGAAAGCGTATGCAGCCTCCTGGGGAGAAATTACTGAGTGCGAAGATCTTAAGTCTTTCAAATTTTATTCAGGTCCAGCATGCCAAGGTAGTAACTCAACCAAGCCACCCCTGCTCTTCTAGGAGTAGGTACGGTGTGGGAAGCCCAGCAACCACACCAGGGCATAGCCAAACTAGCCACATTGCCTCCTTAGATCCCTGGAGCCCTGGGAAGCCTTGAGGTTTACCCGGGCACTCTTAAGTTTCTTCAGGTTCAAGTTATTCCATTCTGGCTGCATTTTGACTCATTTCGGTTCTCTGTTCACAGGCAAGCAAAGGCAAAACAAACCTGCCAACTTCTACCTCAAACCCAACTGAAAGAGACATGGGATTTCTTGGCAGTTTTATTTTTACCTATTGTTTTCAGAGCACAAGTTCCATTACGCGGCAGCGTTGCTCTGTGCCTTATCTAGTTTGCATATCAACTATTATGGAGTTTGGAAACCACGCCCAAGACCTTGACATCTGATCCCCAGCTGACTGGAACAATCTGTGCCTATAAAAGCCCAGGGCCCCCTGATTCCCACCTCCTATTTCTGTTGGCACCGCCCCCGCCCAGACAGAAATGAGTAGGGGTGAGGCATTCTCCCTAGTGACCAGGTGGAGGGAGAATTCGCCCTTCTGGGGGAGGGGAGCAAAATGGGGGGAAAAAAAACCAACATCTGGGGATCCTTGTTTCACTCGGGTGTCTCCTTCTTACCTACTTCCATTCAGCTCACCAGGAAGGCTTTCTCTGATCCCCACAGCTAAAATGCCCCCCATCTATGGGGGTAGATCACCATCAATCTCTATACCCTCGCCTGGCTTTGTCTTTACTTCTGTCTCCCCAAACAGGATGTGAGCCCCCAAGCATAGGACTGGGCTGACTCCCTTACTGCTGTACCCCAGTGCCTGAAATAGTACCCTTCCCATTTGTGGGCACATAAAAAATATTTGTGAAACAAATCAGGAAACCTGACTAACGCCAGCACCGCATCAGGCCTGTCCCTACACCTGTGCATACGCTGTATATTTAACAGAAGTGTCAGCATCACCATTTTACAGGTGAAGAAACTGAGGAATAATGAAGTTAAGCAAGTTACTCAAGGTCACACAGTTAGTAAGGAGTGGACTTGGAATTTGAACCAAGATTGTCTGCCTCCAGGGTTCTACCTTCCTTTTATGCACAAAACTAAAGAAATACAGAGAACCCAACATGTCCATTCTTCCAATGACCTCCATTTTCCACACAGGTAGAAAAATAGAAGGAATGGAAATATATAGGGAACACCTTCCTGAAGGTCATAACTTAAACAAGCAGAGCCTAACACAAAATATTCTGAACTGAAATCAAATAATTCTCAATATCTCAGAGAATTTCATTATTTTACTTAAAGTTCTTTAATCGTCTCATGCAGAGTGACCGAGCCCCAGCACGTGCCAGGCTGTATGCTGAGAGAACAAAAGACAAGATCCTCCCTTCTCTTGGGTTTACTGTCCTCCAGAGTAGAGAGACATCAATCAATCATGCACATTTGTGATTATAAACTGTGAAGAAGGAAGAAGAAATATATGGCGTGCCTGGGGAAGAGGTAAATTCACTGTGGGCAGGGAGGCAGGTCAGGGAAGATGAGCTGTGAAATGGTTTTAGGATGGAACTAACTGGAGATTATAGTAGTGAAAGAAAAGCAAATAGTAAACAGCCAGGATGCACCACACAAAATTACAGAAACACTGACGAGAGGAAATCTGGGGGAGGGAATCAGATGTATGGGCTAGAGCTATATATTTGGAAGTCCTCAGCTCTAGAGGGTAACTGACAGTAGAAGTGTTGATGAGATTACCTTGGAGGAAATTATACAGCCAGAAAGGAGGAGAGCCCCTCGCTGAGGTTTAAGACGGCAGAACACTTAGTGGTTGGGAAGAGGAGGAAGTGCCAGCGAAGAATCAGGGAAGGGGCGGGCTAGAAGGGTCGGAAATCCAAGGAGTGTGGCCTCACTAGAGTCCAGGGAAGAGAGACTGTGTGGACGTGACACTGCTGGGGGCAAGAGAGACAAGGCCACTGGTGACCTTAGGGGAAGCCTTTAGGTGGAAGGATGTGAGGGAGCCTAAGGGGAGTGAGGGATTCCAGGAAGGGGGAGAGTAGACACCAGCCGTCTACAAACCTGGGTCCACAGGCCCAAAGGTGGCCACAGGCCTCATTTTGCGAAGTTTCATTTCGAACACAGCGAGAGTTCTCATTTACGTGCTGTTACGGGCTGAATTCTGTCGCCCCCAAAATCTGAATGTTGAAGTCCTAACCCCCAGTGCTTGAGTATATGACTGCATTTGGAGCTAGGGCCTTTAAAGAGGTGATTAAGTTAGAATGATTAGGATGGGTCCTAATCCAATAGGAATAAAGTCCTGACAGAAAGAGATGAGGACACAGACGACACCATCAGAGGTGAATCACCGGCCTCAGAAGAAACCAACCCTGCCCACACCTCAGTCTTGGACTCCTAGCCTCCAGAACCCAGAGAAAATTAATTTGTGGTGTTTAAGTCACCCGGTCGGTGGTACTTCATTATGGCAGCCCCGGTAGACTAATACCCTGTGTTCAGCTGGGTCTGGGCAGCAACAGTTGCTAACAGTTGGGTAATTGTGATGGGGACTGTCTGGAGAGCAAAGCGGAGGGTATCTGCCAGCTGGCCCTTTATAAAATTATTTGCTGACCTCTGTTGCAGACAGTAGTTTCAAGGTCACATAGCTGGTACATTCCAGAGCTGGGATTTGAACTCAGCTCGGCCCCGGGGAAGCCCGTCCGTGCCCTGCCTCCTGGAGCGGTTGCCTCTTCTCAGCTGGGAGTGCCCACGCTGCTCTGGTGAAGTCAGTGTGGTTCTTTTCTTCTCCTTAGTTCATGCTCTGTCCTGTGGGCAGCTGTTGTGGGGAAATGCTGAGTCATAAATAATTCTTACATTAATGCCAAGGCAGCTGGAAGGGAAATGTCAGTAGGAAATGGTATTTCAAATAAGTGCAAATTTCATCATTCAGCCAATTTTTTAAGACTATTTCTCGCAGCAGTCTTTCCTTAATTTGAGTTATGGTGAAATGTTAAATGTGGAAGAAACGTACCTCCATTTGGACATTTGGCCTAGATAGACACATGATATAAAAATGAAGGCATTCTGCTGCCATCTGAAATGGGCCAAATGGACCAGAGCAAAGAGAGGAACAATCAGTCCTATTGATAAAACCTAATCCTTGGATCTTTAAATCACCCAATACAATTACAGTATTATGACATTCTTTACTGGGGCTTGTACTGGAGAGGCTCCAGGAAGCTTCGATTCCTGCTATCCAGAATGGCTGGGTGGAACTTTCTGGACTCTATCACACAAGTCTGCCCTCACCATCAGCTTCAGTCCCATGAAGGCCCTTGCTGGGTGGTGTCCGGAGAAGCAGGGGGTGTACCTGCCGGCGCCCACAGGGCCAGGCTGGTGGGTTAAAGAGAGAGGCCAGTCAGGTGAAGAAAGCTGCCCCTCCCCCCGCCCCACATTGTGACCATGAGGAAACACAGGCCAGCTGTTCCCAGATCTGCTTTTTCACCAGAAGCCGGAAATCCAGACTTGATCTGAAATTTCTCAATTTCTAAATCTTGGCAATAAATTAGAATTAAAAAACAAAAAACCAAAAAAAGAAACAAAAACAAAAAAACCAACAAAACCCAAAAGAACACCTATGCCAGACATTTCCCCTCCCCCCCGTGGACGGGATCCAACAGGGGCCCCCGGTTTATGAGTCTTGCCCGGGGCAGCCTGTAGGGCAAAACTGAAGGTCAAAATGTGCCCAAACTCCTTTGTGTTCACGTCTATGAATGCCTTACCGCGAGGAGGGTCTGCACACGCATATTTTTGTGGCTGCATCTGACCCACCTAGTCCCGTGACCAATTTCTCTCTGTCCTAGATTTTGGGATACCGAAATTCGTGGGGCTCTCTAAGCCGCTGCTGTTGGAAATGTCAGCTTCCGAACTGCGTGTTTCCAAGCACAGAGTCAGGCTGGGCGTGGCCAGTAGGAAGGATGGGACTCGGTTCTTCTGCCACCCTGACAAGTGTTTTCTAAACCAGGAGTGAGGCTTCCTGACTCAGTCTCTGCCGCTCTTCACATGGGAGTTGCCAAGGAACAGAAGAAGGGATACTAAAAATACAAGCTTTGTCATCGTTCTCTTTTTTTTTTTAAATCTTTTTATCCACCAAACGCCTCTACCCAAATCCTGAATATCCATTTGTTTTTCTCGTTTGTTCTTTATTCATTCATTCAGTAAACATTTATTAAGCAAATGGTATGTGCCAGGCACTATGTTAGGTGCTGGGAAAGCCCACATAAATCAGACTCGGTCCCTGCCATTGAAAGGCTTATGGTGACACGATTGGGTGGCTCAGTCCGTTAAGCATCTGCCTTTGGCTCTCAGGTCATGATCTCGGGGTCCTGGGGTTGTGGGCTGGCTCCCTGCTCAGCAGGGAGTCTGTGTCTCCCTCTCCCTCTGCCCCCTTCCCCCGCTCGTGCATGCACTCTCTCTCTCTCAAATAAATAAATCTTTGAAAAGAGAGAGAGATAGAAAGGTTTAGGGTGACATGGGTTCTTGGATGATCCAAAACCGAGGCTTGAGTATGTCTGGTGACCACAACCCTTCTTCCTGGCCACCCCCTCCCAGGTGTGGTGAATTTGGCTTGGGAAGGTGGAAGTGGACAATAGACACCAAATTGAAAGGGAAACCTAAGGTTCCTTAGGAGAAAAAGTCATCATCATGGTGGTTTGCCTTTAAGCCAAATAATGACTTCAGCAAAGGCATTATTATACTTTATTTTTTAATTTTTCTTAATGGACTTTATTTTTCAAAGCAGTTCTATATTCACAGGAACATTGAGCAGAAGGTAAAGAGATTTCCCATATACTCCTGCCCTATATACACACGGCTGCCAAAACACCCCCATACCAGAGTAGTTCATTTGCCACAGTCGATGAATCTACATGGACATGTCATTATCACTCAGAGCCCATAGTTTACCTTAGGGTTGGCTCTTGGTGTTGTACATTCTACGGCATCTGATAAGTATATGATGACACAGATCCACCCTTATGGTGTCATAGGGAAGGGCTTCATTGCCCTAAAAAATTCTCTCCCTATTGACAGTATTTCTGAAATTTTGAAATGCTCAAGAAGAGGCTCAGTAAAATGTCTGTAGCCCAAGAGGAGGACGATTCGATCAAATTTAGGTAATGAGTCAGTTGCATATCAGAGTTCAGGGGGCAGCAGCGGGTTGTCCTACAGGAACATGGGAGATTTCCCCCCAAATTAGTTAAAATGATTGACTAGCATTAGGCAGGCAACTGAGGAAACAGCAGCAAGGCCATTCATGAAGGCATCGTGAAAGCCCTAGCCTGTCCCTTTACCACTCCAAGCACCGGCAAGCCTCGGTGCTTAACACACCAACAATACCACTTATTTGTTTAAGAAAGATAATCCTAACTTTTAATTTGATTTGAAATTCCTTATTGCAATGAGGAATGGCTATATTTGCTGAGCAGATTTACCAGAAAAGGAAGGCATCTTCAGTCCAAATTCTACTGGACTTATATTTTTGGAAACCTCAGTGAAGAAAAAAATCTCCTCCATGAAACATGCAAAACAGCTTTTATATTAAATGTTTGGATTCACATCCTTAACTGTTTATAACTGCATCAGCTTTTATTTTGTCATCAAAATAAATGTCTATAGACTCATGGTTTGAATAGGCTTCTAGAATTGGGGTAGATAGTAAAGGTTCGACTTTAGCTTCCTCTGTGTGTGACTATTATTCAGAAACCAAGCAGGTCTTAAATCTGGAGTCACCTGCTCTTGAGCCCACACCTGAACCAGCCAGGAAAATGGAGGTGTGTCAATGACCTGGGGAGAAAAGGATTTTATGTAAAATTAAAAGAATTGTTGACTTAACCATGTTACACCTTGGGTCCAAGTAACTCTGGGTATGGGCCCATTTAAGCGCAGAACCCAGAAGAGGAAGAATTGCCCCTTAGTGAAAAGGGCGAGATGAGACCACCAGCCTGGATCAACACAACCCTGGTCACTGACCTGCAGACGTGGACAGCTTTGAAATCTGTGCACCAAAGGCATTCCTACTGTAGCGGAGACACTTCTAGGGACCCCCCCCCGCCGCCGCCCGCCGCCGGCAAGATACCAGAAGGGAAAGGAGCCAAGAAAGGGTGGCTGAACACCTGCAGAGGTGTGGGTGGGAAGGGGAAATTGCATTACCAATTTGACCTAATTTGTACCTGGGCAGGCACGAAGCTGTCTTCTCTCCGCTCCAAACCCAACCTTCTACACCCTGCTCTGTGATTCTGCTGCTGAAGCTCTGTTGACCACATTTTTGCTGTGAAGCCGGCTCCCTGTAAGGCTCTGCCCATAAGATTCTGGAGGGGGACTGCAAGGCTGGAGGAGGGAGAGGGGTAGGCTCCTTCCCGACCACTCTCCACTGCTGTGAGCGGCACCCTGGCAACGCTCTGCAGGGCCCAGGGCAGCCTCCGCTGCCGGTCTGCGGCCTGCGGTATTCCCAGCGCTCGGGGAGCTGCTGTCCTCACGCTCTGGCAGGGAGCCATCTTTGCGCCTGGTCTGGTTTTCAACCCTGGGGGGCCTTTCCTCTGAGCACCCAAAATTCAGTAGTTTCGGCCTCTTCTCTTTGTTTCCAAGCCCTAGGGGTGATGCCTGCTTCCTACACTTGCTGCTTCCATGATCATTTATTGCTATCTTTCTGCCCTTTCTGTTATCTAGTTAACAACTTGGCACTCAGTTGACGATTAAGTTCTCTCTGTTCAACTATCTCCTGACTGGACCCTGACTGACAGACACCTGAAGTTTGCTCTGTGCTTGTATTCATTCAACAAGCACATAATGAGTCCCCGCTGTGGGCCAGGCACTGCGCGAAGTACTGGGGATTCAGTGAGGAGTAAGTCAGACCAGCTCCCAGTACTCATGGGGGAGGAGGGAAACAGACCTTTTCAGGCCGATGGTTGTGTTCCTACCCCCCCTGCTCCCACCAGGCGACACCCACACTGATCCAGATCCATTGTGTTTGCTCCGGATCCTGTGGGTGCCTCTTATATTTATGTTTCTGGTTACCTTATTCAACGAAATAGTACATAACTCAACAAAATGTAAGTGCTCAAAGGATGAGCATTCTTTTTATAAAAAGTAAATGATGTAAAGGTTATTATCAACAGTGGTGCCAGTAGATAGATAGTATGTGCCTGAAGGGCATCTCATCTCTGTGTGTCCTTTCCAAAAATCCACAACTCCAGTCTCATGAAAAGAATGTCAGGTATTGGGAGACATTCTGCAGATACCTGGCCAGTACTTCTCCAGGTGGTCAAGGTTATGAAAAACAAGAAAAGACAGAGAAACTCTCAAAGACCAGAGAAATCAGGGGAAGATGGGTCAACCAAATGCCATGTGGCACTGGGGGCTCACTCTTGAACAGAAAGAGGCAATGGACAAGGGGGAGAAATCCAAAGAAAGCCTGGAGTTATTAGTAGTTAATAATAATATATCATTGTCGGTTTCTTAGTTTTGACAAATGCAGATATGTTAATGACTGGGAGAAGTGGGGTGAGGGGTATTTAGGAACCCCCTGTACAATCTTTGCAAGTTCTCTGTAAATCTGAAATTACTCCAAAATAAAATGTTTGTTGTAAAAAAAAAAAAACAAAACCTAAAAACTAAATTACATGCTTTGGAAGATTTGATTAATTGTGGGTTGCTTTCAAACAATGCCTTTAAATTAGATGTGGGCAAGGCCTAATTGTAAGAGACACGGAAAAAATTTTCAATCTTGCTTTCCAAGTTTCTATATGTTCATGCTCCATGTTAAAGCAACAGAAACCAGAAATTAGAGATGATGCTCTAAGGCCGTAGTTTATGCAAGAAATATGATGCTGAACTTGAATCAACGAACTCCTATTCAGGATGGTGACCTTGTCTCTAGGTTAATACTGAGGCAAATGAACATGCATTTATTTAAATTTTCACGAAAATATTTGACATAGACATAGATCACTTTTTTATGATTCCCCAATTTTTGTACCTCATGTGCAAGCAACCTACTAACTATTGGTCTCAATTACATTAAATGAGACTGCTTCTGCTAAAAATTAAAACAAGGTAATTATAGGGTGTGAACAGTGCTCTCAAAAAACAAAAACAAAAACAAAACAAAACAAACAAAAAAACAGGCCTGGTAGAATGGAGAGTGACCAGGCAAGGAGGGGAGGGCTTCTCAGCGGCATCAGAGGAACTCTCTGAGGAAATGGTATTTGAGTTGAGGTCAGAATACGGCTTAGGGAATTTGGTTGTCAGAATTTAATGACAGAGAAAGCAACACAAATAAACGCAGCAGTGTCATTAGATGAATATGCTGGCCCGGAGCAGCAGGGACCCAACGATGGCAGGGTGCTCCTTTAACTGGGGACTGCCACACAGCAGTGTTTAAGAGAAGGCATTTCCCAGCCTGAGGCAAGAGGGAGCAAAAGGGAGCAGAGAGATTTCAAGCAGAGCGGGCAATATTAATAAAGCGCAAAGGTGTGAAACAGCCCGCGGGATTTGGGAAGAAGGGAGTAACAAGGTCAGAGTCACGTGTTAGCAAGAGTGCTTAGCAGCAGCCCAGCTCTGCTACTTCAAGTGTCGGAGCACCAGCAGCATCACCACCGCCCCAGAGCCTTTTAGAAATGCAGAATCCCAAGACCTCCCATGAAGAGGGAAATCTTCATTTTAACAAGAATCCCAGATGATGCAGATGCACCTTATAGTTTAGGAAGCTTTGTCCAGAGGACAGATTGGAGGGATGTGTTTGGATGTCAAGAGACAATTTAAGAAATTATAATAGTCTGGCCACGAGATGAAGATGTCCAGAGCAAAAGCACTAACGCTAAGGAAGGAGAGCAGACGTTACAGAGGTTCAGGGGATGGAACTATAGGACTTGAAAACTGGTGTAGCTGGCATGAGGGAAGTGGGGAGCTCCCATGACCTTCAAAGGGTGGTATGCCAGAGCCAGGAGGCGATCCCATTGTATGTATACATAGCTATTATTAAAACTTAAATTATATACATGGACAATAAAATAAATTATATTAAATACAAAGGTAATAAATTCTCAAAAGTCATCGCTAATTATATTACTAACTTTTACTGTTATCTAAGCTCTTGGGGTTATTTGCATCTCCTGTATCTGTCTGCTGGAAATACCACATAAGGATGTGCTCCTGAGCATCTCTTCCTAACTTGACACTAGTTGCTTGAAATCTGCCATGGTGGCGACATTTATACTATGGAAATGGGAAAAAGCTACAAATCGGGGCTTACCTTGTTGCTTTGTTGATTTTTTAGATCAGGAGGTCAGCAAACTTTTACTACAAAGGGCCAGACAGGGCTTTCTGGGCCAAACAGTCCCCGTCAAAACATTCAACTCTGCCACTGAGGCGTGAAAGCAGCCGTGGACAATCCATAAACGAGTGAACTTGTTTTCCAATAGAATTTTGTTGACAAAAGCAGGCAGCAGCCCGATATTTTGGTTTTCCTTTTGTTTTCTGCCCACCAGCCATAGTTTGCCAACACCCACTCTCCATTTAAGAAAGTGACAAAGGGCACCTGGGTGGCTCAGTCGTTAGGCGTCTGCCTTCGGCTCAGGTCATGATCCCGGGGTCCTGGGATCGAGTCCTGCATCGGGCTCCTTGCTCTGCGGGAAGCCTGCTTCTCCCTCTCCCTCTCCCCCTGCTTGTGTTCCTGCTCTCGCTATCTCTCGCTCTGTCAAATAAATAAATAAAATCTTAAAAAAAAAAAAGTGACAGAGAGGGGTGCCTGGGTGGCTCAGTCGGTGAGTGTCCGACTCTTAATTCTGCTCAGGTCATGATCTCTGGGTCCTGGGATCAAGTTCCGTGTCAGGCTCCCTTCTTAAGGGGGGTCTGTTTCTCCCTCTGCCCCTACCCCTGCTCGTGCTCTCTCTCTCTCTCTAATAAATAAATAAAATCTTTTAAAAAAGTGATGGAGAAATTGTTAATAATGTAAGTTAAACATTAAAGGATTTCATGTCTGAAGGCATTACATTGTGAGTAGCATAAAACCCTGAAACTTCTGGTACTCAAATCTATTATCTGATTCAGCTAAGAAGTCATCCACATCATAGATGAATGAGTGAAGAGCCAATATATATCTTCCTTGCCTCATATTCACTATTGCAAACAAAAATATAAATATTAGCCAACATTCATGTTGGAGCCACACTCTTCCGTCTGTTCCACAATACAATGGCTGTGGTTACGAGGTCAGTAAAAATCAACAGAAGCATTCAGTAAGAATTTACAGTAAAGATTATTATATATTTTATTCTATTTGTAAATTCTGTGCCATACGTTTTCTATATTAGTAATAGTTTTCATACACATATGTGCATGAAGGCATGCTGTTTTGTTCCCAGGAAAGCTTGTTGTGATGCATTTATCAGCACACCATGGCTCAGGTTTCTGGTGTAGGTGAGAAGGTTGGTGGGGTGCTGGGACACAGAAGGAGCAGTTTTGCAAAGAAAATGGAGTTCAGTTTTGGACCTATTCCCCAATTGTAATAGGCTACTTTCAAAAGGGTAAAAGCAGAGCCCACTTAGGGCCCAATCCCACGTTCCATGAGTCGCCCTAATTTCTCACCAAATCTTGAGTGGAGTCAAGAGATTTTCTAAAGCCATTCGGTTTCTGCTCACATCCCCTGCTCCTACTGATGGAAATGGGGCCACTGAGTGTGCTGTTTACTTTCAACCCTGAGGGCAGGCCCTGTACTACAGACCATGTGAAGATAAGATACAGATCAAACTCTTTTCTCTCTCTCTCTTTATCTTTTTTTGTTTTGATGGGTGGTTAAAAAAAATTCATAACATAAAAATTTGCCTTCTTAACCATTTTTTAAAAAGATTTATTTATTTATCTTAGAGAGAGAGAATGAGCGGGGGGGAGGGGTAGAGGGAGAGAGAGAATCCTCAAGCCGACTCCCCGCTGAGCACAGACCCTGACACAGGCCTCGATCCTAGGACCCTGAGATCATGACCTGAGCTGAAATCAAAAGAGTCGGCTGCTTAACCGACTGAGCCACTCAGGCCCCCTATCTTTTTTAACCATTTTAAGCGCATAGTTCATTAACGTTAGGTATGTTAACATTGCCCTACCTCCTGAACTTTCCCTCTTGCAAGACTGAAACTCTGTACCCATTAAACAACAGACTGAACTTTTTTTATTTAATTTTATTATGTTATGTTAATCACCATACATTACATTATTAGTTTTTGATGTAGTGATCCATGATTCATTGTTTTCGTATAACACCCAGTGCTCCATGCAGTATGTGCCCTCCTTAATACTCATCACCGGGCTAACCCATCCCCCCAACCCCTCCCCTCTAGAACCCTCAGTTTGTTTCTCAGAGTCCATAGTCTCTCATGGTTCCAGACTGAACTTTTAAAAATAAAATTTCAAATTTATTATAATTCCTAGAAACAGACTCAGAGATAAAGTGTGGTCTGAGATTTACGAATACAAATAGCAAAGTATATATTGCTGTTTTTTTTTTTTTTAATCATCTACATCTATTTGCTCAAGCACTGTTTAAGTGGTAACTTTCTTTCCTAACTAACTTCACTTTTAGGGCAGAAGAGCTTGGGTTCTAGTCAAAGATTCTCACCAATACAGAAGTTCCTCTTGCTACTCAGGGTCTGTAACTCTCTGTTGGCTGACTTTTTATGGAACTGGTAGCTGGTATTTATGGACTTATTTTGTAACTGTATTTTTCCCCTTGACAAAGACAGTATCTAACTTTATTTCAAGTGCTTAATTAATGCCAGACCCTGGGCTAAGTGTCTTCACTGTAATACTTCATTTAATCCTCACAACAAGCTAAAGAAATAGGTACTATCTTAATTGTTACTTTATGACAAGAAAATAAAGGTGCAGAAAATGCTTCCTGCCAAGGGTCACATAACCAGCACAGGGCTGAGCCAAATTTGGACGGAATCTGGAGTCTGAGCTCTTCATCATGAAAGTACAGATTGTCTTTGCTGTACTCCCAGATCAGATTTCCAGGTAGAGGCACAGCTCTGACTCTCAACTTGAGGTTTGGCAATCTGGAGATTGCTCGTTCTAAGAAAGAATGGGGATCCCTTCTTCTTCTTCTTTTTCTTTTTCTTCTTCTTCTTCTTCTTCTTCATTACTATCCCACTTAGCCCCACAACCACTTCCTACTACAGGGCCCCAAACGGGCTGCTCAAACCTTTCCCTCTGCCGCCCTTGCATGGTGCTGCTAGGGTGACTGCTACCCCGCGTACGGCACCCTGAAGTAGACTCCGTCCTGCCAAGAAAGCTTGGGGGTGTTGCAACGACTGGCCCAGAAATTATTCCGGACACTTTGCCAGGAAAATGAACCCTGGTGCCGGGTTTCCCGAAGTGTGTTCAGCAGAACAAGGAGACTTTATGTGGAAAAAGGGTTCTGAGTCACTTAAATTTGGAACACTACAAGTTAAGTGAAGTTAATCATAAAGCGAAATGTATTTTAATGAATCCAGAACATCTTAGACCCTTAAATGGGCCAAGAGACTGCGACTCTTCCAGGGGACGCAGAACAGGTAGTATTTCTCTATGTACGTGACCTCAGAACCTCTTTTTCCATGCACATCTCTCTCATGTCTATTGTTCTCAGGAAGACGCACGACAAACAGTTCCCCAGGGTGACCCCAAAGGGGATGAAAAATAGCTTCTTTCATCAATCTGGGCACATTTCTCTTCTTTAAGGTAAAAGTGTTTATTCTAATAGTTTAGTCTAGGTACGGCACTGTAGGGAATGAAAAAAATCTCTTCTATCCATCTTAGGTTCTCCAGGTGGGGTTCTGTAAATTAGGCTGGCTGAAGACAGATTAACAAAAGAAAGCAAACAGAAGTGAATTTTGTGCATCGTGTGTAAACATGGAAGCACTCAGCCCTGAGGAACCTAAAGCTGGGTGGGAACCTGGGCTTATATACCGTGGTAGGCTAGACAAGGTAAAAGGGGTCTTGGCTCCTGGGAGGGGAGACAAGTTATGGTAAGGCAATGAGGAAAAGTATGCTAAACGAGGACGAAAGTTTAGCGACATTTATTATATGGTGCCTCTCCACCGATAGGAGCTGTTAAGAAACCTTCTCTTCCCAGGAAAGGAGAGGAAGACGTCTCTACTGATGCAAATTTCCTTTACAAAAGGAAACTGGTGCCCTGTTTTTAAAGATGTTCCTTCTTCTGCTGGTTCTCAAAATGATCCATCTGCCAAAGATGCAATGTTTTGGGGTGGTAGATCCTGGTGCCTTCCAGTACTTTCCAGTTTCCAAACCTACGTCAATTTTAAACCAGTCATTTTCACCATGAAGTAAAACTGGATGAGGTTCTAAGCTGAAGCTTAAACTGGCCTCATCCATAGTCAGGGACGTAAAATCTGGAATCTGGAATCTGTTCACTTGCAGATGATGATAACAGAACCTACAGGCCCACTCACACAGATGTTATAACTCCATACAAGATAAAGTTACTCAATTACTTAGGAATTCCTAGGTACTTAAGCAAACATAAAGTATCTATTAGCTCTATTTATACCCTGTTACTGCACCTGCTGCAGAGAGTTTTATGGATACTCCCAGGAATTAGTGGGGGCGGAGGGGAGGAAACATCTTCTATCCCCCAGTAAGCGAAAACCACAATAGAAACAATTTAAATGTTTCCTCTTATCCAAAGAATGTCCCATGCAGTACTGTAGAAAATAAGTAGGACAATATTGTCAGTTTGGGAAGCGAGAGGGAGAGAAATGACAAAAATTGGGGAGTAGAAGAGACACTGTACTTCATACCAGATATGCCGAGATTCAGAATCATGGGATGTTAGACAGTTGTAAAGATTACTCAGCGCCACCTTTCGTCTGGCAGATAAGGAAGCTGAGCCATAGAGAAGGAGCGTGTACATGGATACCCGGTTGATTTGGTAGAGCCAGAAGGAAGGAGAACTGCCACATTTCCAGCTCATTCTCTGTTAAGCTCTGGCCACTGGATGCACCCTGCAGCCTCATCCTGCCTTGCTAATGTGGGTCAGGTCCAAATCCACGTGTTGGTCAGAAATGCTTCTACTTGTACTAACAGCCTTTCACTCCTGAGCTTTGAGAGCCAATTTCTATGGTACCTGCTGGCCCTGGCGGCTCACCTTTCTTCAAGCCTTTGGTGGTACAGTGTAAAGGCATCAGAATCGCTTCACAACAGGAGACAGTCCGGTTTGCAATTCCTTTCCTAAGCTGAGTTAATGGCTAAGCTCCTGTGGGATATGGAACAACTGAAATCCTATTATTTAGTGATCAGAAATGGCCCTAGTCCTAGTTTCTCATTTCCTTTGAAGGAGCCAACATGCTTTTCCTCTTTCTTCATTTTTATATAATACAAACTATAGGGATTGTTTTATGTTGGCGAGATCTTTTATAGGCAAAAAAAAAAGATTTTTTTAGATAGAAAATATTTGCAGCTGTTTAAAACGCAAGCAAATTTGAATGAGAGCCTTGTGCCGCTTTGCAAACTACTTAAAATAGATGAGCTAAAAAGACATAACGGAAAGAGTGAGCTTGTAACAGATCAGGGACTTTTGAATTTCTTGTATCAGGTTAGGAAATGGATCAATCAATATAAAACTATACACATAAAAACCAGAAAGGTAGTTCATATGGCTTATTATCTGAGTAACAGTAAGTCACAAAACAGTATCATACAATATCAAAATGAAAGGTATTTTTTTAAAATCAGCTTTATTCACTGAGGTATGGTTACAAACAATAAAATTCATGTATTTAATAAAGTTTGATGACCTTTGACAAACACATACATTTGTGTAACCATTGTTCCCGCCATGACAGTCAAGAGATGAAACATTTTCATCAGCCAATAGTTCCTCTCATGTTCCTCTAAGAATAAGTTGCAGACATAATGATCTTTTATTTCCTAAATATTTGTTTATGTTTCCCAAAAACATGGATTCTCCTGCTTGACCATGGGACAAGGATCAAAATCAGGAAATTAACACTGAAACGATATTAATATCTTACCTATAAGACCTTATTAAGACTTTGTCAGTTGTCCCCACGATGTCTTATTTTATATAGCAAAACAGTCCAAAATTTGAATTCAGACATCTTGTCTCTTCCATCTCATGGGATCTGGGACATTTCCCCGAGACTTTCTTTCTCATGAGATTGGTATTTTTGAAGAGTACAGGTCAGTTATTCTGCAGACTGTTCCCCCACTCGTGTTCCTCACGACTAGATTCAGATTATGCACTCTGGGCAGGAATACCACAGGAGTGATGCCGGGTTCTCAGAGCAGCCTAGCAGGAGACACATGCTGTTGATTAGTCCCATTGCTGCAAGCTTATCTTTTGTCATTTGCTTAAGTTGGTGTCCACCACAGTTTTCCACTGTAAAGTAACTGGTTTGCCCTTCCCAATGAAAGAGTATTTGGGGGGAATATTCCTTGAGGTCTACCATATGACTCAGCAACTATACTCATGAATATTCTTCTCCAAAAACTGTAAAATCTCGACTGACCAGAGTCGATAAAATGGAAGTTGTTCCTTGCTAGACTGTTGGTTGCTCCCTACAACCTGGGGAAAAGAGAAGATTTAAACAATGTTTTAAGGCTGGCATCCAGAATTTATCCCTCTAAAAGGATATTCTAGGGTCTACCTGAGGTTCTGAGGGCTGGTCTTGAACGCTGGCATCTACCGTAGCTGGCCATTAGCATGGATGTTTTGATACTTCAGTCTTCAAGGGTTAACTCAGCTATGATGATTTTTTGTGCTTAGAAAATCAGGAAAGCTTATATATTTTAGTGAGAGTTAAAAAAAAGTGTTAAAAAAGTCCCATTTCCTATTTAAACTTGAATAAAAACTTTCAGATTAATCAAAATTCTCTAGTGTATAAGGAGGTCCTGTTCCATCTTTGACAAATACATTCCTAATACATAGTACTTATTCCATATTTGATTTTTTATGCTTTTCCACATATATGTGAGACTGTATTAATGGACCATTTGATTTTTACCACAATAATTTCTCTTGTCATTTAAACTTTGGGGTTAACTGTTTTTAAATGAACATTCCTGGCATCAAATCATGTGGTAATTAATGGGCAGGAATTATGTTCAGTCTCTAAAATCATCTTCTAGAATATTTATTTATTTTATTGTTTCTTTAGAAGAAGTGTGGGAAAATGTGCTACACATATTTCTCAAAGCTAGGCTGTTACCACTTTAAAAAAACACAAAACGCCTGGATTCTAAATGCTTACTCATCGCTGGGAAAGCTTTCACAGCTTTACATTTACAGAAGTGCTGGGCCCTCCAGTTCCAGATAGTCTTCATTTTATGTTTTGTTAAATAGGAAATGAATACTTGAGAGGATATACGTCTGAGCATGAAGTCTGACTGAGAGTCTGTAGCTTCCTGTTCATTGACATCCACTGACAGATTAGTAGAAGGAGAGCAAAACTTTCTTCCTCAAACAAAATCAGATGTGGAGAACAGAGAAGCAGCAGTGAATTGGGGTGTGTCTGGATGCTTATTTGGCATTCTCATCCTTCATGCCCTTCCTTGACTCCCACGTTGCCTATGAATTGCTCTCTCATTGGCACTTCCCCAGGCCTTGACCAACCCACCATTGTCCTGTGGTATGCTTAGGCCCCACTAAACCAAGGACTCTAGTTCTTATTTGTATCTAGGACACCTAGGTAAGTTCCTGAGACATGTCAGGCAGTTGAATGGACAACTGAATGTTTCAGAGGTTTGATTAATATCACATAACATTTTATAGGCAGAAAGAGACTTAAAATAATTTAGCACAGTGCAACTTTTTATGGAAGACGAAAGCAACTCCTTGTATTTAAGTGACTTGCCAACTATTTAGAAGATAAAATAGAACTGGAACTCATCTGATACTTTTTCCAATGCAGTATGCATACATAAATTTGATTCTTATAGGATTGGACAAAAACAAATTAGAGAGAATGTAGAGACTTCTCTCCCCATATTCTTTACTTAATGTTGATATAGCTGAGGTCCCTGGAAATTCACCTTTTGAGACTAACAGCCTTGAAGGTCAGAACGAATGACTGTGACAGAAAACCTCTGTCAACCTGCATGTCCAAGCAGCAATCCTCAGAGGGTCATCCCCAATGGAACCTGCTCCATTTAAATGACATTTTCCATTTTAGAATCAAGTGCATAGATGAAACTCTGGTCATACTATTTCTGAATCTTTGTTCTCAATAGTCCCTCCACTTGGAATGCATTCCACCTATCGAAAACTTTCTGAGGCATGGAGTGATCTGTAAATTTTTAAATGTTGAGTAAATAAGAAAGTTGCAGAAGGATGAGCATAGTATATAACAACACTCATGTAACTTTTTTCTCTACTTTTAGTTACATACAATAAAATGTACTCTTTTTGGTGTACAGTACTGTGAGTTTTGACAAATTCAGACAGTTATGTTACTACCACCACAATCAAGGTACAGCACGGTTTCATCACACACACCCCTAAATTTGCTTCTGCTACCTCTCGGTAGTCAGCCATCACTCTTACTCCCCCAAGCCCGTCCACACTCTGACGAGCACTGATCTACAGGCTGTCATTATAGCCTTCTCCAGAATGTCCTATCAATGGAATCAGGGAATGCAACCTTTTGAGACTGGCTTTCTTCACTCAACATAATGCCCTTGAGATGAACCAAGTCGTTGCTCATACCCGGTTATTTCTTCATTTTTAGGTAAGTCTTCCACCGCGTGGACAGACCTTGTTTTGTTTATCCATTTCCAAGTTGAGAGCCATTTAGGTTTATTTTCAGTGTTTGACACTTGTAAGTAAAGCTGCTGTTAAACACTGCACACAAGTTTTTGTGTGAACATGGATTTTCATTTCATTTAGGCAACAACCCAGAAATAGGACTACTGGGCCATATAGTAAGTACATATTTAACTTTATGAGAAACTGTCAAGCAGTTTTTCTGTAGGAGAGTTCCAGTTGTGCTACATCCTTGCCAGTACATGGCATTGTCAGGTGTTTCATTTTTTAGTCATTTTAATAGCTATAGTTATATTTCATTGTGGCTTAATTAGATTTTTTCTAACTACTAATAATTTGAACATCTTTTCAAGTGATTATCTGCCATTAGGATATCTTCTCTGGTGAAGCATTTGCTCAAATCTTTTGCCCATTAAAAAAACTGGATTGTTCTCTTATTGTTGAATTTTGAGAGTTCTTTATATAATCTATATAAAAATCCCTTGTCAGAGATGCAATCTGCAAATACTTTCTCCTTTTCTTTTTCCATTCTTTTAAAGCTACCTTCTGCAGAGCAAAAACTTTTAATGATGACGAAGGCTAATTAACCATTTTTTCTTCTATGGATCATTGCTATTTGCATCACGCCTAAGAATATTTTGACTAACTTATGTTGTCCTCAAAAAGTTTTATAGCATTATATGTTACATTTAGCTATGATCCATTTTGGATTTGTTTTTGTATTAAGATGTGACGTGTAAATTTTTAAACCACAAAAGTACCGCTAGATAAACATAAAATAAATGTGACAGATACACAGGGTAGGAGAGAAGACCATGGAATTGGGTAGGATTTACGAAGAAGTGTTCAACATGAACCATAACATTTTATTTCCTTAAAAATCATGAATCTTGGAGTTATGGGTATATGTAATTTTCCCTATTTCCCTAGCCTGAGTACAACTATAAAGGCTGGACATTACATAGAAAACAAATGTAAGACTCTGAAAGGTGAAGAGAGGAAGGCCGACTGGCTAGGGACCTCAGGTCTCCAGGAATGAAATGGTGCTAAGTTCCCTGGGTTTTCTTTCTTTCTGTCTCTTTCTGTTTCATATATATTCCAGAGAGATCCACAATTACATTTGGGGACCTCAGCACTCTGCTTAACAAATGATAGAAGAACTAAATAGAAAATCAGCAATGGTATGGAATTCAACACAAATAACTGACAGGACCTCACTGATATTTATAGAACCCTCCATGTGATGACATCAGAATACACATTCTTTCCAAGTACCAGTGGAACATATACCAAAATACATCATATCCTGGGCCACAAAAGAGAGCTCAAAACATTTTAAGAATTGAAATCATACAGTGTGTTTTCCAACCACAGTGGAATCCAACTAGAAATCAAACATGGAAAGATAACATGAAAATCTCTAAACACTTGAAAACTAAACAACACTACAAAATGATCCAAAGAGTCTGTCTCAAAGGAAATAAAAAGTTACATTGGCCTTAATAAAAATAAAAATAATACCACATATGGAAATTTGTCTCCATGAAGATTATATGATTTTCTATGTAGAAAATCCCAAGGGAAAAACAAATCGATAATCAATCAATTAATCAATCTCCCAGAACTAGCAAGTGTGTTTAGCAAGGACATAGGATACAAGATAAACTTACAACAATTAATTGTATTTCTATATACTAACAATGAACATGTGGACACTGATTAAAAATATAATCCGTTTTACAATTGCTTTAAAAAATGAATTACTTAGGTGTAAATTTAACGAAACATGTATAGGACTTGTATGTAGAAAATATACACAATGCTGATGAAAGAAATCGGAGATCTACTTCTTTGAGAGACACACTGTGTGCATGGATTGAATACTCAACATCATGCTGATGTCGATTATCCCCAAATTTATATACAGTTTTAAGATAATTCCTATCAAAATCCCAGCAAGAATTTTTGTAGATATAGGCATGGTTATCCTAAGATGTATATGGAAAGGGAAGGAAACAGAATAGATAAAACAATTTTGAAAAAGAAGAATAAAGTGGGAGGAAGTGGCCAACCTAATTTTAAGATGTATTATGTAGCTCCAGGAATCATGATTGTTTGGTATGGGTGGAAGAGTACACTTACAGATCAGTGGAACAGAATAAAGAACCCAGAAGTAGGCCCACACGAATATGCCCAATTAAGGTTTGACAAGAGTGCAAACCACTTTAATGGAGGAGGAAATGTAGGCTTAATGGTGCTGGAGCACTGGAACATCCACAGGCAAAACTCTGAACCCCAACCTAAGTCTCAAACCTTCTAAAAAATTAACCCAAGGTGGATCACGGACCTAGTGTAAAATATAAAGCTATAAAACTTTTTGAAGAAAACAGAGGAGAAACACTTCAGGATCTACAGCTAGGCAAAGCACAACAAAAGCACAATCCCTGAAACAAAAGCACAATCCCCGGAAAGAAAATAATTAATAAACTGGACTGCATAAAATTAAAAATTCCTTCTCCACTGAAGACCCTGTTGAGAAAAAAGAAAAGCCACAGAGTGGGAGAAAATCTTTGCAAACCACATACCTGACAAAGAACTAGTATGTAGAATATACAAAGAGCTCTCAAAACTCAACAGTAGAACAATCAATGATCCAATGAAAGAATGTGCAAATGACAGGAAAGGACATTTCACAGAAGAGGATATACAGATGGCAAATAAGCATATAAAAAGATACTCAACATCATCAGTCATTAGTGCAAGGCAAATCAAAACCACAAGGAGATACCAGTAAATACCTACTAGAAGAGCTAAACTAAAAACTACTGAGAACACAAGATGCTGGCAAGGATTCAGAGTAATGGGGCGCCTGGGGGGCTCAGTCGGTTAAGCGTCTGCCATCGGCTCAGGTCATGATCCTGGAGTCCCAGGATCGAGCTCCACATCTGGCTCCCTGCTCAGCGGGGAGTCTGCTTCTCCCTCTCCCTCTGCTCCTTCTCTCTCTCTCAAATGAATAAATAAAATCTTAAAAAAAAAAAAAGGATGGGGTAGAGTAACTTGATCGCTCATCAAACTACTGATTGAAATCTCATATGGGACAGTCTTTCTGGGAAAGAGTTTGGCAGGATCTTAAAAAAGTAAACATGCTGCGATGCCTGGGTGGCTTAGTTGGTTAAGCATCTGACTCTTGATTTCAGTTCAGGTCATGATCTCAGGGTCCTGGTATATATCCCTGCATCGTGCTCTGCGCTCAGTGCAGAATCTGCTTGAGATTCTCTCTCTCTCTCTCTCCCTCTGCCCCTTACCCCTCCCCCTGCTTGTGCTCTCTCGCTCTCTCTAAATAAATAAATAAATAAGATCTTAAAAAAAATTAAACATGCAATGACTACAAGCCAGTGATCATACTCCTGGGTCTTCATCCCAAAGAAATAAAGACTTATGTTCACACAAAATCCTGTATGTGAAAGATGGAAGCACTAATAATGTTTATTAATAACAGCCCCAAACTGGAAACAGTCCAGATGTCCTTCAATGGATGAAGGGCTACATAAGTCGTGTACCATGGAAGATTATTCAGCAACAACAGAAAAAGAACCCACTAGCACACGGAACAGCTTGGATGAATCTCCAGGAAGTTAAGTTGACTGAAAAAGCAAATCCCCAAAGGTTACATATTGTCTGCTTCCATTTCTATGACATTGGTGACATGATGAAAGTATGGAGATGGAGAACAGATGAATGGGTTCCAGGTGTTAAGGAGAGGTCAGAGTGGGAAAGATGGTTAGTGTGGTTATAATGCACACCATCAGGGATCCTTGGAGTGATGGAAATGTTCCCTATCTTGACTGTATCAATATCAGTATCTTAGCTGCGATATTGTAGGATAGTTTTGCAAGATATTATGGGGTGAAACTGGGTAAAGCTCACAAGGGAGCCTTGTCTTATTTCTTATAATTGCATGGGAATCTACAATATCTCAAGATAAAATGTTTAATTAGAAAAGTGAATTTGAAGCAAAAATGGCAACGTTAGTATTTATAAAAATAGTACATGAGTGCTTATTACATAATTTTCTGTATTTTTTTATGTTGGAAGTTCCTTTATTTGAAAAAAAAAAGTGCGTTGAGACTCAGTCACAGGTCACCCGTACTCAAGGCTGCTGTCAGTTAGAATTATAGGAATTGCTCTTTCTCCCTGACTCTGTGGGGATAGAATCAGAATGGGAGCATCTCACGTCTAGCACAGTCTAGCCATCTTTCTATATACTTCCTCTCATACCGCTGCATTGAGTCCAGTGCCTTGAATACAATTGTTATTCTTATTGGTACTGTTAACATGACACATTTACCTGGGTTCTAGGGTTCTCTATTAAAAGGAAAGAAAAAAAAAAAAACCCACACAGTTTGAGTCTTCATTCCGTAAAGAAAACAAAACAGGCCAAAACAAACACAATAGAAGTATAGAAATTAAAGGAAATCATAGGTATTCCAAAGGACTCGCAGTGTGCTTTTTTTTTTTTTTAAGCAGTTTCTTTACCCAAGAGGACAAAATACGGTTTGTGGAGTGGAAATTCTGTTTTTGTTCCTTTGAGGCTGGCTTCTCTCTCTTTGTATCATTCTGAATGCCTTCGGCGTCAAGTAGCAGATGCTGAACTTAACCAGCTTAAACAGTGAGACCCTGTCTTGGTTCGCAGGCCTGGAGAGTGGGTATGGTGTGGTCAGGGCGGCTGAATCTATAGGTGTAGTCTCAGTTCCCCAGGCTCTGCCACCCTTGTGGGCTAACATTGAGAAGTTCTGGGCCTCATACCCTCGGTGACTGCCTGGAGAAAGAAGGGAAAGACCTTGTTTTCTCCTCAGAGTGAGGAGACTTCAGGAAAGCTCTCTTTTTACCTGGGCTGCTCACTGGGCGTTGCCAAACCAGCTGCTGACAGTAGGGCTGGGATTCTGAAGATGGAGGCTATCTCCCTATCAACCCTCACTCAGCTGCCATTTATTTATGCCTTTCTCTTTCTGCAAATTTATTCGGTTTTAGTTCTATTAATGGGGTGGTACCAGGAGTTTAAAATTCTGGACTGATTTGAATTTAAGAGAAGAGAGGAACTTTCTTCTACATGTTTTCTGCTCATGATGATATAGGCTAAAAGGCTAGGGCCAGATGGGGCATGTTACCCACTAAACATCACAAGGAGGGATCCCTAAGCTTGGGGAGAGAGGACAGGTGGAGTTCTGCTTCCAAGTGGATAAAAAGCCAGAGAATGCCTGGCAGGTGACAAGAAGCCAGGGGCCTGTCACTCTGTGGCAGTCCCTTAGTGGCTTGGGTGAAGTTGGTGAGTTTCCCTAAGAGCAGACTTTCCCTAAGAGGCCAGAAAGACTCCACCAAGATCCTCGCGGGCAAGCCCAGATACAGTAGTGCATATCTGGTGTGTGTTTTTAAAAGCACAAAGGTTAAAGGTACGTCCAGGGAGAACAGGAAACCAGCCCGGAAGATAGCTGGGAGCATGATGTGCTCCTGTTTTAAGATTTAAAGAGACTGGTTAGGGTCCTGCATCTTGAAGCAACAAGATATTCAAGGTCTGTGTGTCCGCTAATGGACATCTTAGTTCCACGTGGTCTCCTTGGATTTGCAGGATCAGTGTTAGTTTAAAGCTCCACTGCATTTCACTAAATGAGGCCCTTTTTGTAATTAGGGAAAAAACAGCTACATAATTCAAAATGAACTTGGGAACTCGGATTAAAAGCAGAAAACAGAGAGAAAACCCAGTGAAGGCTAGTGACAATATTGTTAAAAGTCTGCCTCTAATATTAAGAGATTATTTTCTCTAATTATCTCTTTCATGTATTTGGAATAGCTTGAGATATTTATGGGATTGGCCTGGTAAAGATTTAGTGGTGATATAAAGTACTGTGAGCTCTGGAAATTTAAAAAAGAGAGAGAAATGGAATTGGGGCATAGAAAAAAATCATTTTTTTTTCTCTCTTCTCCTCTCCAAAAATTTCTAGGAGAACACATGAGAAACTATTAATAGTGCCCGTTTCTGAGGAATGGAGCTGGAGGTTGGGCAGGTAGGGAAAGGAAATTTTTTCACTACCACTCTGTGAGGTAGGCATTTTTTCATTCACTATGAGCTTAAATGACTATTGCAATTTGTAGAAATTAAGTAAAATAGAAAGAAGGGAAAAGCGTTTATTAAGTGTATTCTGAGTTTACGGAGAAAGTTAGGACTGGAATTTTCAATTCTCAGTTCTGTTATGATCCTGTTATTGTCTTCCCTGTGAAGAATTCATGTTTGAATTATCCTGGGCAGCCTCATTCAGGAGAGGAGGATTGTAGGCAACTGATTTAAATAACAATAAAGAACTAAGATTCTAGACTGTACCCTGTGTAAAGATGCTTCATGTACTAAATATCACCATAAGAGACACTTTTTAAAAAAAAATTTTTATTGTTATGTTAATCACCATACATCACATCATTAGTTCTTGATGTAGTGTTCCATGATTCATTGTTTGTGCATAACACCCAGCGCTCCACGCAGAACGTGCCCTCTTTAATACCCATCACCAGGCTAACCCACCCCCCCACCCCCTCACCTCTAGAACCCTCAGTTTGTCTTTCAGAGTCCATCGAGAGACACTTTTTTTTTTAAAGATTTTATTTATTTATTTGAGAAAGAGCAAGCTAGAGAGAGAGAGAGCGCGCGAGAGAGCGAGAGAGCCCACAAGCAGGCGGAGGGGCAGAGGGAGAAGCAGACTCCCTGCTGAGCAGGGAGCCTGATGAGGGGTTAGGTCCCAGGACCCCAGGATCCCATGACCGGAGCGCAAGGCAGATGCTCAACTGACTGAGCCACCCAGGCACCCCCACCATAAGAGACTCTTAACTGTAGGAAACAAACGGAGGGTTGCTGGAGGGGAGGTAGGTGGGGGGGATGGTGTAACTGGGGGATGGGCATTAAGGAGGGCCCATGATGTAATGAGCACTGTTACATGCAACCGATGAATCCCTGAACTCTACCTCTGAAACTAATAATACACTGTATGTTAATTGGATTTAAATAGAATAAAATTAAAAATAATTAAATTAATAAATATCACCATGAAGTCTCCGCTAAGCCTTAGCTGTGCTATTGTCATAAATACCCCAGGAAATGCCTGAAGATCAGACACAGTTCATTAGGAAATGTAACAAGAGTTGTAACTGAATGCAAGTGACAGATTTTAATTCAAGTTAGCCCAATAATGCAGAAAAGTCCACCCTTGATTCTGTTTGGGGTGGGGGAGGGGGAAGAATGTCATAATCAAGGCACAATTTCAAGGAAAAAATGACTCAATGGGTTACAGAGTAAATGTCTTTTTTTTTTTAAGATTTTATTTATTTATTTGAGAGAGAGAGAAAGAGAGAGAGAGCACAAGCGGGCGGGGAGGATCAGAGGGAAGAGGTAGAGGCAGACTCCCTGCTGAGCAGGGAGCCGGAGATGGGGCTCGATCCTGGGACTCCAGGATCATGACCTGAGCCGAAGTCAGACGCTTAACTGGCTGAGCCACCCAGGCGCCCCTGAAGTAAATGTCTTTAATATTTCACATGCGCACGCATTATTCTGCTACCCATCTCAAAGAGTTAAACAAAATCCCATGTTATTTCACAAGGATTTGCAGGGGATTTGGCTTGCTCCTCACACTTCCAAGACATCAGAGCTAACCTGGAATTTGTAACAACTCTTTGGTCTTCAAAAATATAAACTCAACTTAGATTCCCCAAAGCAGAAACTCCAAGCAAGCAAAAATATTATGACAAGTGATAACCTTAAGCCAATGTATTTATAATGCTGCTTCCTTTTTTGATGCTAGTGTTTTGGTAACGGTTCCTAAAGTAAATTGTTTTATCCATTTTTTTTCCCTTTATAACCTCTCCTGACCTGTAGTTTTCAAATCTGCATTACTGGAGGTTGAAGAGCTAACCAGGAACCTTTGGGCCACCAAGGTCCTTCCAAACCTACACACACAAAACTTTGTTATGTCTCCCCTTTCCTTCTGTTTCTTCTTTCCTTTCCTTACTTTGCCCTTATGCTACTGCCCCATCCTAGCTTATATTCTCTTTTCCTTTCTTTCCTTCTAAGGGAGAATGAATGCTGGATATGATTTGGGGTAAGGGCAGGGGATAGGGTATCTATTGAATACTCAAGATATTTGCTTGCTACCAACAGGTTTTCACTTTAAAGATCTACCCTGCCTATAAAAGCGTATGCTCAAAGAATACGTAAAATATATATATATATATATATATATATAAGCTTCTGATGAATAATAGGGCTCTAATAATTTAGGAAGTATGACGGTTTCTTTTCCCTCAAGGCTCTTGAGTGTGATTTACCTGATCTGGAGTCTTATGAAATTCAACAGTGTGACTCTTGAAATAACTAGAGAAGGTGTTTTGTTTCTCTGTATGATTTTTAATACTTAAGCTGGGACTAAGAGCCAGAATTAGTAAGAAACTGTTTAAAATGGTTTATTTCAGAATAATGTGTACTCCTTGAAGCCAGGAAGCCAAGGAATCTGTTTTGCTTGGGGCTGAGTAAACAGTTAAAGACAACGGGGAAAAAAAAAAAAAAGCATAGGAAAAGACCTAAACCAGTTTCTCAACCTTGGCAGTGATGACATTTGGGGCTGGGGAATTTTTTGAGGTGGTGGAGGGGGATGTAATATGGGATGTTTAGCAGCATCGCTGGCCTCCACCCAGTAGATATTGGTAGCGCCCTCTCCTCCCTCAAGCCGTGACAACCAAAAATGTCTCCAAATATTGCCCAATGTCTCCTGGGTGGTGGTGCCTGGCGGTGGGGGGGGGGGGGGGGGGCGGGTACACAATCCCTCTCCATTGAGAACCACTAACCTAAATAGAGTAGTGTAACTGTTTTATGGACAGTCTCTGGGAGTTATTTCAGAAACTTGAAAAAATTAAAAACTGTAGCAGGGTAAAATTGTACACGCCTCTTCATTTTCCTTGGTCATTTGCCTAAGATGGTGTGTCACTGCCTCTCCCAGGGGACAGTGGCCTGCTCCAGGAATGGGCTTTGATGACCTAACAGATCTTTTCCTGTCTCAGGATTCTGGCTAATGACAGCATAATCAATGTGCTGATGCTGAAAACATGCTGAGAAAACAATGGGAACAGGGTCAAATTCTCCTGAAGAAATTTTTTTTTTTTTTTTTTTTTTTTTTAGTAGCCTGGGCCAAATACAACATTGCGGTGTACATTTTTCATAAGGCAGAAAACGTTAGAGACTCAAGGCAAAGTAAAAAGTCAGCCTTTTTAGTGTAGTGAGGTCCGGCATATATTTGTATACAGATGGAGCTAAGATGTAGTCGCAAAAGGAGAAATCTTGAAATATGTAACCAGGTGGCTTAAAAATCACAGCCAAATCTAGATATTCTGTTTGGCAGTAAGACACCTTCTTTCCTTTTTGGGAGAGATATCACACTCTGCCTCCTAGATTCTGCTGAATTATGAAATGCAGAAATTGAGACGCGGGGACCAAAAAACCAGTTCTTCCCTGTCTTCTTTTCTTCTTTTTTTCCATGATGGTGTTCACAGATAGAAGAAAAGTTGACTCACCACATCTGGATTGTAAAATCAAGCACGGGGCATGGATGTGTTAGTACAAGCACTGAGTACCACTAATGTGCAATTGAACATTGAAAGTCAAGCATCTGCCTTAGCCAGCCCCGGGAAGAAGGCAGCGTGGATTTTGCTATCTTCTCCGTAGCTTGCAGAACTTTTCCTATTGTATGAACCCCAGACAGGTCTTTAGTTGTAAAAGCAAAACATTATTCCATGAACTGCTTTCTGGTGGGTGGCTGGACAACCGGCTCAACCAGCCGCAGGTAACTTGAAGCTCCTGAAAATGTCTTCTGCTAGGAGAGGTATGAGGGGGTCAGACAAGTGACTGGCTCATTGATAGGAATTTCACTTTATGGAAAGACACCCCTATTCATGTTTCATAAACCTCATCAGTAGAATTTATCATTAAAAGTCTGACCTTCCGGCATCCTACACCATGAACGGACCAAATTCCCGATGCTCTGTCCGCCTCCTGGATTTTCCCACTTCTAGCCTTAGTCCTGGTTGTTTCCCTTGTCTGGGATGGTCCTTCATCCCAGGGCTGAGTGCCCTCCAAAGCCTGCCCATCTCAACTGCCACCTACGTCCTCCGTGAACGCTCTTGTCCCTTATCCTTTGAGACCAAGGAAATCACGCCTTCCTTTGAGCTGCCTTAGCACATTATCTCACCACGCCTGTGATGCTTCACTTTCTGTCTCATTTTGAGATCATTTACATTTCTTTTCCTATTATACAGAAAACCCTTCCAGTGAAGGATCTATCTCTGGTTCCTTGCTCTATTTCTCCTACCATGTGGCTGAGGGCACGGCTTTCAGTATACAACACGTTAAATATATGGCCCTGTAGGTACCACATCCATGTCTGATATTTGTTCTACCCTAAGTAATTAGGCCTTGAGGTCAAGAGAATGGAGTTAAGCTCCTCTCCAGCCCCATCAGGTGAAGAAAGGCAAATAAGAGTTTTAGTTCAACTCCCCGATCTAATGTTGCAATAGTTCCCTTTGCAAACATGTGTCAGCATTTTTGCTACCATTCTTTCTACAGATCTGGGATGAACAAACTCCCTAGTAAACAGGGGCTGCATCCTGAAATGGGGCCGCTTACTAAAGACACAGCCATTCTTTTTCTGTCTCTGTTGTGTAACACACCAACCTGCTCATTCATATCCAGAAATATAAAAACAATTATGTCACCCAGTCCAACCCCTTTGCAGGGGTCCCACTGCAGGAGAGACGTTGAAATGACACCATGCCTGACCCTTTGGAAAGACAAGAAAGAATGTTCTAGAAGTGAATTCTTCGGACAAGGAAGGACGACGTTTAAGAGTTCCTAAATCCATTGGCTTGTTACTTTATATAAATTGACGTTTGGATTAAAGGAACTATTTGAGCTGAATATTTCTTCCCCCAGAATGAGAATTAGATTTCTTTAACTTGGCCTGGCTCAGGGTTTGTCTGTCTTCCTCCCTTTGAAGAACTGAACTCTGGCAAAACAGTTTCACGTTTTCTGCCAATTTGTGGCCATTGCCTCTTTTGCAGTATTTGAGATTCATATAAAATTTCTTCTGTCTCCAAGATACCATTGGTTGGTGCCATTGGTTGGATCTCAGATGCTATTGGGGAAAAGGTAATGGTGTTCTAGTGGGCAGTATATGGCTTTGTCACCATTGGCGATTTGGTTTGGGGAAAGCCAATTAACTTCTCCTCCTCCCAGTCCCCTATCTGAGAAGTTAAGACCATAAAAATACATATCTTTTAGAATTGTTGCAAGATTTTAATGAGATAATGCAGGTGAATTGGATATGCATTGGAATGTCGTTCAATGTTCTACAAACGCCAATTCCTATATCACCAGGCTCTCTGGTATCCGAACCGTACGTTCATGTCAAATCAACACTTGGGTGTTTACAAACACCTTCTCCATGTGATGGAGACAGAAAGTGAGTAAGAGTTGCTGACCTTGCCTTTGGAGGACATTTAATCTAGAAATGAAGAGGAGGAGGCATGTGAGTTTGGCCATGTTTGCTTTGTGAATCTCACTTTGGTGAGGGTTGGTTTCCTCAACTGAAAATGAAAGTAATAATACCTACTTTTCAAAAACAAGTAAGAGGATACACATGAAGTATTGAACCCCCATGCCTGACACATCTAGTTGCTCGGTCAATGCTACCTTTCCAAGGGGATAAGAAAAATGCCAAGCTAGTATTCAAGGCTTCAAATTAGTAAACAAGAACCAAGAACCATTACATCCGGCTGAAAAAATCTGGCCAGGCTTCACATAAGATTGACATCTGGCCTGAGGCCTGGAGGATAAATACATTTCTGCATTTGAAGATCATGACAACAGGGGGTAATATGTGCCCCACGTTGTTCAGAGCACTTTACATGTGCTGCCTCATTGAATACTGGCCAAAACATGGTTAGTGTTGTCATCCACTTTGCAAATGAGAAGATCGGGGCACAGGCAGGGGAGGCGGCTAACCAAAGTCCCATGCATGGTTGGGGGCAGAGTGGTAACTAGACCCAAGTGGCCGGGTTCCTGAGCTTGAGCTCATAACCTTGGCACGGAATAAGATAGGGGGCAGGTGGGAGGTCAGAGGGATGGGGAAGGCAGGGCACGGGAAGATGTATAGGAGCAGAGAGAGTGAATGAAAAACTCAGGGTCTTCCTCTCCTGAGAAGCAGCCGTGTGAAGAGGAGAAAGAGGCAAGGTCAGGAGGAAAGGGTGTGTGATGAGGAAGTTTCGGGATACAAGGGCCAGACGACACTGCTGGGCACTGTGGCCACAGAGAGGTCACAGAGAATGGCCTGGCTTTGAGCCCCGCTAATACCTGTTGACTTCGAAGGCAGCAAGAAGGACGGTTCCAGATTTTTGCAAATTCAGGCCAGATTTAAACACAGGGCCTGGGTTTTCTTAGGAGGCTACCTGTCTAGGAAACCAAGGTTAACCCCTTCCTTCTCTGTCCATGAAATGCTGCTGACCTTTGACTTACACCAGGGATTCATCTGCAAAGCTTTCCTCTGGTGTCACCTCTCATCAGGTCTTAGCAATTACGTATGCTTTTTTAAAAGGTTAGAGTCGCATTTTTTTTTTTTTAAGATTTTATCTATTTATTTAACAGAGATAGAGAGAGAGCGTAAGTAGGCAGAGCGGCAGACAGAGGGAGAGGGAGAAGCAGGCTCTCCGCCGAGCAGGGAGCCCAATGTGGGGCTTGATCCCAGGACCCTGGGATCATGACCTGAGCCGAAGGCAGACGTTTAACCAACTGAGCCACCCAGGCACCCCGAGTCGCAATTTTTTTATGCCTGCATAATAGAATGTTGTTGTGCTCCCATTTAATCAGTCATGTTGGCATCTAGACTGTGAAAAGTACTTCGGCAAGGTACAGTGAAGGAAACAAGACACACCTGTCAGTCTTTCAAACAGAAACTGCTACAAAAATGTACGTTTCCCTTACGAAGCATAAAGCCTCTGAGTACATCTAGTTTGTATCATTGTTTTGCAGGAGATTTCCTCTCCTCCCTCAGATTCAGTTTTGCGGACACAATTTCATGGGGCCTCCGATGTTGGACTTTCTTTTAAAGAGAATCATGATGTCTTTATATAGCCCAATATTGTTGGCATTTAGATTCAAGGTTGCTTCCTCTGCAAAAGTTAATTGGATGGGATGACGGTTATTCTATGATAATACATTACACTGCCTTAGTGTTACCCTTGGGCCTGGAATTTCATTAACAGTCCAGAGAGCTTGTCTCGCTAAGGCTTTTTGGCTCCTCATTACATGAGCTCACCTCTGCGTGCAAAATTAGAGTCACTGAAAGGTAGTTAGCATAAATTATTCCATCATTCAACCACAAAAGCATCTTTCTTTGGGCAAAATACTTATGACTTTTAAGCCACTTCCTTGTACGTGCATTTCTGCTTCCTATCCAATGAAGGGAAACCTAATGTTCTGTCAGAGTAATCTAAGCAATAGTTTGTTTTTTGGCCCAAAGATCTGCTGGGAACTTCTTCAGTTTAAAAATAAAATTACTGTAAAAACTACCTGCTGGAAATTTTGTCAGTTTTGTTCCTATAAAAATAGGTAAATACCACCGGTGAGTAATATATCAAGGAGAAGGGTAACTGCTATTATTTGTGTTCGGTCTTTCTACAATGTTGATTTTCCCCTCCATTTCCTTACTTCAGAAACCCTTTAAAGGGGATTTTTTTGCCACTAATCAGTATGCATCCCAGAACAAAGGCTTTATTCTCTCGTTTATTTCCTCATTGAACCATTTATGCATCAAATATTAACTGAGAACCTCTTAAGTACCTAGCACTATTCAAGTCCCTTGGAATGCATTAGTGATAAAGAAAATTAGTGAAAAAGATTCCTGCCCTCCTGGAGCTTATATTCTCATGGGAGAGAGTCCGATAATAAACAGTAATCATAATAAGTAAGAATGATATAGTACCTAGGAAGTTCAAAAGTGCTTTGGGAAAATAAAAATAAAGACAAAGGGACACCTGGGTGGCTCAGTCATTAAGCGTCTGCCCTTGACTCAGGTCATGATCCCAGGGTCCTGGGATCGAGCCCCGCATCGGGCTCCCTGCTCAGCGGGAAGCCTGCTTCTCCCTCTGCCACTCCCCCTGTTTGTGTTCCCTCTCCTGCTATGTCTCTCTCTGTCAAATAAATAAATAAAATCTTTAAAAAAAATACATAAATAAAGACAAAAAAGGAGGGTAGGCTAATGGGGATGGTGGCCTAGAGTGTGCATATGTGGAGACAGGTTAAACGGGGCCACCAGGATAGGCCCTGTGGAGAAACCAGGATGAAGAGAAGTGAGGCAGTTGGCCAAGGAATACCCAGCTTAAGGCAGAAGCAATAGTTAGATAGGGCCCCAGGGGGGGGCTTGGTGTCTTTCTGCTGTGGGCAAGAAGGTCAGAGTTGCTGGAGCAGAGGAGACCGGAAGGAGAGGAGGCTTGTAGACAGGCCTACGGAAGTGGGGGCGGGGAGTGGGCATTATAGGATTTTGAGGGGCAATTGGGACATGAGCTGAAAGTTTAAAAAGACCCCTCTAGCATTGGGTTGGAAAATGGACAATGGAGGAAGGAGAGCATGGAAACAGGAAGACCAAAGGATCGCTTGAACAGAAATCACATCAGAAAGTATGAAAACCTCTTTGGTTTACATTGTTTTATTTATTTGATTAAGATCTTATTTATTTATTTGAGAGAAAGAGCAGTGAGGAGGGGCAGAGGGAGAGAGAGAGAGAGAGAGAGAGAGAGAGGGAGGGAGGGAGGGAGGGAGAGGGAGAAGCAGACTCCCTGCTGAGCAGGGAGCCCAGGGCAGGGCTCAATCCCAGGACCCCTGGAGATCATGACCTGAGCCAAAGGCAGACGCTTGACCCACCTACCCACTCAGGCACCTCTGGATTACACTGTTTCAAACCGGACTTTGAACTGGAAGACCAAAGACACGATACCACCTCCGGTTTGGCCCCTCTCTTGAGCTCCACCTCTTGCGCAGAAAACTCGGCCACACTCCCCCACACAGGCTGCAAGGTTCCTAGCACGTGGCTTCCTCCACTTAGGCGGAGCATTTCGTTTGCGCTAACTTGGTAGTTCCCTTGGGGGGCAGTACAGTTATATCACAGAAGACAAATCATCAAATTAAGGGGCACTGCGGCAAACATAGGATTAGAGGTTTCAGAGTAGTTCTGGAATGCTTGGTGACACAAGGAAAGAACGGAGTCACAAAAGGAGGCCAGCCCTGGGCTCTAGGGTCAATGTATCTAAACTATATAGTGGATACATACAGATGCTCTTGTTCTTTTTTTATTTTGTTTTGTTTTTATTTTTGTTGAGAGAGAGAGAGAGAGTGCAAGGTTAGGGGGGTTGGGGTAGGGGTAGAGGGGAAGAGAAAATTTTAAGCAGGTTGCACACGGAGCACAGAGCCCAACATGGGGCTGGATCTCATGATGCTGAGATCATGACCTGAGCCAAAATCAAGAGTTGGACACTTAACTCCCTGAGCCGCCCAGGTGCTCCAGAGCTGCTCTTCTTTGATATTTAGAGTGACAAGATGGTAAATACCACACCGTTCTTTATCTGTCATTGTCTTTGAATTTCGTGAGGTAGCTTAGACTTGTGTCTTCTATCTTTTTCTTTTTCAATATCTAACATCAGGGCATTAGGGGTGTAGTTGAGAGAGAGAGGCTAGAGATCACTGTTAGAAAAGAGCATCAAAAACCAAGACAAAAGACCTATGGGCAATAGTAAGGTTGAACCTGATACTTGGAAAGAACTGTCTTCATAGCCCATGTCAACATCAGGAAGTCCGTGAGAATTTTTAGGGCCCTCTTCATCATTTCACATGACAGAGGATGTAGGAGCCCAACTATGAGAAGAAATCCCAGGAGAGATCACTGCCCTAGAAAGGGAGGTCTCTAGACCTCTGCCGAACCAAGTAAAGCCATCAGAAAGTTTAAATGGGACTACAGGGAAATATCTACTCACAAGAGACTAGAAACAGTGTGGAAGGTCATTTAGCACTAGGATGGCAAATAGATTGCAGACCTCATTGCCTGTCGGGAGTAACATCTGGAGTGCTGAGGGGGAGGATTCTGAGACCACACCTGGTGTTGGTGTAGACATGGTACCATGTGGACGAGCAATGCCTGCTCCAGGCTAAGGGAGTGGGAATGCTATTTGCAGACCACGTACTTATTTTTCCTGACTACCCTGTCCTCTTGCCTTCATATTTATCTACATTTAAATCATCGAAGAAAAATGAGGTGCTATTCTATTTTTAAGAGGTTTGCAGAGGACATTATATAAACTTCTTTCAGAAATGCAAAGATTGTTGCTTAAAATAAATTCCCCTTGCATTATCCAAGGTTTTGTTGCTTTAATGTAAAGTTCTTCTCTTTTTTCTTGGTCTCGGTGGAGAGTGGAAGAGAGCCAGGTCCTGGGAACCCACTGTGGTGTCCTGGTCACCACCTGTGTCAAAGGTGTAGACCTCGGACTCTCTCCTTGCTCTGACCATTGGCTCCTTCAGTCTGGGGCTTCCCCTCCCTAGGTATCCTCTCCCCCATTTTTGTCGCCTCTGCTGGCAAACGGGGGTCTTCAGACTGAGAGACAGAAGGAGCCTCAGGGAGATGGTGGGTCATGGAGAACCCACGCTCTTTTCCTGGATTTGCCACAGATCCCTTTGAGGACTATTTTGCTTTATCTTTCAGAGGCTGATATTCCTCATCTGCAAAACAAGGGGGATTTTAACCTCGGCACAAGGACGGGACTGAGATGATATATTATATGTTTGGTGCACAGTTCAGGAATGGGGAGTTGGCCTCTTTTACCAGATTCTCAAAAGGAGCGGTAACCCCCACACTGTTAAGAGTCAGAAGCATAGGTGATTTCTAACACTTGTTCAATTTGAAACATTGCATGTAAAGATCCCTTGTCCTGTATGGATGGATCACGGTGTCTCATGCTCACAGCTGCAAGATGGGACCAAACCCTTCAAAGGGCAACTTCCAGTTCTTACAGAGAAAGGACCCACTTTAATATTAAAGGACCTATATTAATCAACTTTGTAGACTAAGTGAAACGAAAAATGTAACCTGTGTGAGAAAGAGGAAGTAGTATTGTTAAAATTACCTTGAAAGCCCATGAGTTATGAAAGAAGGAGACATTGTTCTAGAGGATTCCCTTGTCTTTTAAGGTCGTGAATCAGAGGCAACATGCATGGGGGACGGGCCATGGTCTGTGAGGTACCCAGGATGAGGCCGTGGTGGCGGCAGACCTTGTCCTGGCCATGGTCCGGGGGGGATCTTTGGTTTTACTGACTTGTATTCGTTGGTAGGGATGCTAGTTTCACAAACTAGGTGGCTAAAAACAACTGGAATTTATTCTCTCACAGTTCTGGAGGCTAGGAGCTCAAAATCAAGGTGTCAGCAGGGCCATGCCCCCTGCAAAGGCTCCAGGGAAGAATCCATCTTTGCATCTTCCAGTTTCTGGTGGGCCCAGCCTTTGCTTGGCTCATGACAGCATCACCCCAATCTCCGCCTCCATTATTACATGGCCTCTGTCCCTGTGCATCTGTGTGTATCTTCTCATCTTCTTTTTTTTTTTTTTTGAAGATTTGTTTATTTATAGTAGAGAGAGAGCTCGAGCGAGCAGGGGGAGGGGCCGAGGAAGAGGGAAAGAGAGGAGGAGAGAAGCAGACCCCGTGCTGAGTGTGGAGCCCAATGCCGGGCTCGATCCCACGACTCTGAGATCATGACCTGAGCTGAAATCCAGAGTCGGAGGCTAACTGACTGAGCCACCCAGGTGCCCCTCCTCTTGTTTTCTTCTAAGGGCATTGGATTTAGGGCCCGCTCTAAATCAGGATGATTTCATGTTGAGATCCTCAACTAATTACATCTTCATAGACCCTATTTTTTTTTAAGGTTTTATTTATTTATTTGCCAGAGAGAGAGAGAGAGAGAGTGAGTGCACAAGGAGGGGGAGCATCAGGCAGAGGGAGAAGCAGGCTCCCTGCTCAGCAAGGAGCCTGATGCAGGACTCGATCCCAGGGTCCTAGGATCATGACCTGAGGTGAAGGCAGACACTTAACTGACTGAGCCACCCAGGCATCCCTTTAGACCCTATTTCTAAATAAGATCACATCCTGAGGTTTCGAATGGAGGATGCCACTTAACCCACCACACCAGCATTGTTTGAAGCTTTTTTTTTTTTAATGAGATTGTACTCCTGTAGTACTTAGGATATTAAAAAAAACAAATGAAACAATCACAGAAAAGAGTGTTCTAGGCAGCTAGTACATGTGTACACATGCACATATATTTGCTTGCTTACCTTGGCTGAGTTGCAGGTGGGGCGGATGATGGGAAGAGAAGGGAATATAATAATTATACCTAACACTTGTAGAGTGCCTACTCTCTGCCAGATACTGGTTTAAGTGCTTTTACCTATTAAATCACTTAATCCTCAGGGCAACCTTATAAAGTAGGTGATATTATCATTCCCATTTTACAGGTGAGAAAACCGAGGCACAGAAAAGTGAAGTTACATCCTCAAGCTCCCCAGGGAAATCCAGGATTGGAATGCAGACAGTCTGACTCAGAAACAGTGCTCATAAGTGCCCTCCTGTCCTGCACAAGGCACACGTAGGGGACGTAGGTCTGCTTAAAGAAACTTCTCACCACTTCCTCAACACACACAGATGCGCACGCTCACTCTTCCAAATAGAACAATAATCAATGAGCGGGTAGCTTCTATGGTTGGACGTGTTTGGAGCATTTCATCTGCAGAATCTATTGAACCAGATACAGTCAGACATTTACTCAGAACAGATAAAAGCCAGTATGGGCTGAGTAAAACACAGTTGTTCAAGCGTATCACCGACTGCCTTGCAGATTCCCCAGACCACACGTGATTACCACTAATTAGAGGGTGATGTTGCCTGGGTCAAAGAGGAGCCACAAATTAGGTGGGGGGAGGTGGTTCATTTAGAGCAGCTTCGAGCAAATTGCTGTTCAACTGCAGTTGTGGTTGACTTGGTGTCTTACAAGCAACACACACCGAGTGAAGGAAAGGGAATTCGTAGGCATATTTAAAATAATAAGAAGAATGACTGTAGGGCTTACATAAATGCCAGGTGCTGTGCTGGGTATATCGCCTCATTCAGTCCTTACCGCAACCTTCTGAATCATCAATCGCCCCAGGGCTGGGACGGTGACTAATAATAAAGCGGTACATTATTATCCTTATGATAAAAATAGGTATGGGCTTGTTCCTGTAACTTGCTCCAGGGGCTCCCCAACCTCAAAAGCGGACTTGGCTCTATGGAGCCCCATGCACATTCACTGAGGACCAAATCTGTAGGGCAACAATACCTAAATGAACATTCAGGAGGTTTTCACTGTGGGAGCTTGGTGTATGTGGCTTTTCAGGTAATTTCCCTCATCTAAATAACTTCTTGAGAGAAGACAGTTCCTTCAAGTGCACGGCCCAAAGCTCTGAGGGGAAGGCCGCATCCTCATAAGCAGAAACCTGGGGCTAGTTATGTGCCAGTTATGTGCCGGGCTGTTCGGACCCTCAACGGCCAGATTGAGGGCAGGAAAGCGCACATACCTCCTGATTTTTCCTGCTTTCCTGTAGGATCGGGCTTGGTTGACAAGAGCATCCCACCAGACACCGCAGCGCTGACTGTGGAGGCTGAGTCATGGGCTCTGGAGACAAAGGGCCAACTTGCAAATCCCAGCTCCATCACTTCCCAGCTATATGACGTTGGCAAGGTGCTTAACTCAGGAGTCTTAGTTTCTTCATCTGTAGAATGCGCGTAACAATAAAACATCCCACCCAAGGCTGGTGTGAGGATTGATGGGGTTACTTTCAGCATGTGCTCTGCAGAGGGCTTAATGCCTCAGGACAAGAAATGCTAGTCATCATTACTGGGATATCAACGGTGGAATCCTGGGCAATTGCTTCCCTTCTGGAGGTGAGGTGTGATGGCAACATCATTGGACTGGGCTCAAGAGAGTTACTTTGTGCTCAGCTCACCTCCTGTTGTACAAGGAACCATGACCCATCTGCCAGCATTAGGTGAGAAATAGACAAGGAAGAGGAAACTTTTCAGAGACCCACTTTTAAAATGTCTCCATCTGACCACTTCCTAACGGAGGGCTGATGGGGAAGGGTCCATTTTCCTTTTCTGTAAGTCCCATAGGCCCTGCTGGCTGTTTCTTTTCTGATAACTAGAGGTTTCTCTCCCCACAGGGGCCCCTTTCTTTCCCCTGAACCAGAAGGGAAGGTCCCCTTTCTCTCTTCAGTAATGGGCAAGAACAACGTTCCATTGACAACTTGAATGGAGCATTTCTTACCCTGGGACTCTTCCTGCTGCAGAGGCAGGGACCTTTTCTCTCTCCATTGGCTTCCAAAGATGATGATTCCAGCTCTCCAGAGGCGGCCAGGGCAGGGCGGTTCAGGATTTCTGATTCCGGCACGATCTGAGGAAGGGAAGCTGCTCAGTTTCAGGGTCTCTGTAACAGGCCATTTTCCTTATGATTTCTGACATGCGCCAGTGCCAGAATTTTCCCTGTGTTGCCTGCCTCTGGGCCTGCCCTGACCACCCAGCAACATTCCCTCCTTTCACACCACCTTCCCTCACTCTGCTTCATTTTCCATTAGAGCGCTTAGCACCACCTGGTCCATTTCTATTAACATGTTTATTGTTTGTTCTTGCTCTTGTGGGAGCAGGAGGTCCAGGAGAGTAGGGACTCTGCCTTGTTCATTGCCCAATCCCTAGTGTCCGGCACAGACCCTGGCAGCTGGTACGTGCTCAATGGAGATTTCGTGAATGAATGAATGAATGAGTGAAGGCTGAAAGGTATTTCTGGTTTCCCTCTAAAATCCGGAAAATGACTTTCTGATACATGGATAACTGGAGTCTAGCTGCAATCGTTCTTCCAGAATGGCCTGGGGTTGGATCCGTCAACCAACTGGCATGATCCTTCTAGGGCCTGGCAAACTAGAGACACAGGTTATGACCTGATCCCTGCTCTCTGGGCAGACAGAATTTGGCTGGTGAGACAAAGCTCACAAAGGACAGGGTAAAATGAACCCCAGCAGAAGAGAAGGTCTTAACAGCTTGGACAGCTATGGAGGTAGGTGGGGTGGGGTGGGGGTAGGGGACAGGTCTGCAGCCTCTCTGTTTATCCCCGTGTCTTGAGAGAGAAGGAAGCCAGGTTGACAGCCAGGTGCTGAGGGGCTTGGGTCCTTCAGGTGTCTAGTTTCTTGGCGCTCTCTGCAGAGACTACCCAGAAACCACACCGATGTTTCCAGGAAGTGTGCACTAACTGCATGTCTTCTGTAGGTTTTCTCCCCTCCTTCCTTTTCTATCTCACTGCTTCTTGCAAATTAAAAAGCGAATCAGAGAGCAATGTTAAAAATAATCAAACCACAGCTAAAGGAAGGCGCTATCAACAGAAGAAAGGGGGAAAAAATGGAGTTGAATATTATTCCGCAATGCTTTATACACAGGCCCTGTGATTATTCATTCTGTGAAACCCTGGGGGCCTGGGGGGAATTAATGGGGCCACCATTACTTGCCTTTTGCATTGCTTAAACGGGCCATAAGAATGAGCATTGGTTTCAGGGCCACTGTCTGGAAAAAGTCATGCTATGGGGAGGGAAGTTGTCAAGAAAGAGGGAAAACCCACAGGTCCAGTTTTCCTAGATTGTAAATTCTCACTGTCATCTGGTTACGCCTCTCCTAATCAAAATCAGCTTGGGGCATCAGGGGGTCCTGAAGGAAAAGAAGATATGAAGACCCTAAGAATGTAGACTCGAGGATCCCCAACCGTCCAGGCTCACCAGCCCGAAACTGGGTGTCTGAGGGAGGGCCAGGAGCTTCTGAAAGGTCAGCGCTCCAAGCCGGAGCTGGGCAGAGAGGTGGGGAGTGGGTTTATGCCCCTTTGGCGTTTTCAAGGCTCCCAGTATATGAAAACATGGGGTCACAAAAACTGTGGCATATTTAAAAATAATTATACTTAACAAATGAGACGTTTGAATACCCAAGCAAACCAAGAAAACAAGACAATGGTGCTATTCACAAAGTAAATCCAGGACTTACTAAAAGTATGAATTTGGCTAAACGGGTGATGGGGATTAAGGAGGACACTTGTCGTAATGAGCACTGGGTGTTATAGGTAAGCGATGAATCACTGAACTCTACTCCTGAAATGAATATTACATTATATGTTAACTAATTAGAAGTTAAATAAAAATCTGGGAAAAAAAAGTATGAATTCAGGATGTGTCGCATGCTGCTGGTGGCAGGGATGGACATGGGACACGCACGTGTGTCTGGCAATATCTTCTTTCTGTTCTGTTGGTGGATCCCCTTGACCCTGTGGGTAACCCAGAGAATACTGTTAAGTCTAAATTTGAGTCCTGCTTCAATGGGGAGCCCTCCTTTCCTCACTCTGATGCTCTGGGCAATTAAGTCACTTCTACCTATCCTTTGATACTTGTTAATGCTTGTCCTGCTCTGCTGTCTGGGAAGACATAGAAGGGCCTCCTTTCCGGGCTTGGCCTCCAGGCGCTGAGGGTGGGGTAGCCTAGGATGAGTTGGCAGCTCTGTCGCTGGCTCCTTGGGGCCTCTCCCAATGTCACGGTTTGTTCAGGACATTTTCTCTGAGTCACCCTTGGTGATAAGACGGGCGAGAGCCTCTAAGCAAGTCAGGTTTTGGATTCTTACCATCAGAGGCTTGATTTCAGAATTTGCAAGTTCTTTAACAAAACTACAGGAGCTTGGGCAGAGCTGTAGTCATTCCAGGAGCCAAAACAGCCGAGACAACAATAAACAGAACCCAGAACCCACCGCATAAGATTGAAGGAAGCTTTATTCTCTGGCTCCCCACTGCTGCCTTCACTTACTCATTCAGCCAATACTTACTGAGCCCCTTAGCCAGGCACCATGCTAAGTGCTGGAGGAGTAATGGTGAGCCGATGCAGACCTAGGTCCCTCCTGAGTGAAGTCCACTGTGTCGTGGGGGGCTAGGGACCCTAAATGAAAATCACAAAGCATTGTAAATAGCCATAGCAGCAAGTGCTCCAAAGGAGAGGTACATGCTACTATGAGCACCTATATGGGGTCTGGCTTAATTGGGAGGGAAAATGAAGGATCTCTGAAGCCAGATATTGAGCGGGATCTAAGGGAGGAGAAGGGAAAGAGAGAGAAGTCTCTTTTTGGAACCAACAATGCATGTACAAAGGCCCTGGGGTGGGACAGAAGAGAATATAAAAACCAGAGAAGGAAGTGGGGCTGGAGCAGGGTGGTGGAGATTTAGGGTCATGCCTGAGGCATGTTGGAGCTGGGGCAGGGTGGGGAGGCCTAGCATGGTCTGCACGAAGGAGGCCACTTTCAAAGGGCTTCTGGGCCTCCCAGATTTTCTTTCAGCCTCAGAGCAATGGGAAGTCACTGAAGGGCTTAAAGCAGGGGGAGGAGACTGGGGAACGCCTGAATCACATTAGCATTTTGAAAGATCCCTCTGGCTGCGGCACTAAGGTCTCTGAAGGTGATTTCTGCTTCATAAGCAGGGCCAGGATTCAGTTACTGGAAGGGGAAGCTGGGGTGGCGCAGCCCGATGTGAGTTTGAATCCCAGCTTCTTGCTTCATTTCCAGCGTAGCCTAGGGCAAACCAGCATTTCAGACTCTCAGTTTCCTCCTATATAAAGTGGGGATAATAATACCTCCTTGCGCGTTGGTGTGAGGGATAAGCAAATTTCAGTAAATAAATGGTCTGGCCTGACACACTGCAAACTTCCCTTGGGATTTTTAAAAGTAGAAACCTGCTGTGATATTATACAGAGTACGAAAAAGCCAAGACTCAGCCCATCATGACTTTCAGCTTTACATGTAGGACATATTTTGGACGTCCTCTGAACTTCACCTTCCTACAGATGGATAGTCTGGAAATGCAGCTGCTGCTTCTTTAAACAACAGGACAATAAAACAACCGCGTAGTAAACTGTTTGTACAAGGTGCTACGGCCACGCCTTCTGATTTTGGCATTTATCAGATGACAAACCATGGAGAGATGAACCAGAAAACGTACACATGACAAGGGAGCATCACAGAGCAGCAAGTCACTGGCTGTGGGTTAAGTGCGTTTGTTGGTGATGAGTAAGAGTCTGCTGGGCGTCTTATATTTAGCTGGAGTGGGGCTGGTAAGTGAGCCTGTTTTGTTCAGGCCTGGTTTGGACATTCCAGCCCTGTCTTCTCCTAAACAGCCCAGGGCCCTGGTGTAAGGGTGCTCCAGATGACCTTAAGTCAAGGGCCTTGTCAAAAAGACTCAGGAGCCAACTTGAAGAGGCTCTCACTGGCCAGTGATGAGACAATGTGAGTACCAAGGATATGAAACATATCAATTACGTTTAATTTCTTGAGTCGCTCGTGACATTGACAAACATATTGATCACCATTGCAAGGTGATAGGAAACCAATATATTATTTTGAAAATTTGTGAATAAAGGAAAGGAATCAAACATTTAAACTGTCTTTCTGACAGAAACTGTGCCAGAGAGTAGCTGAGGGGAAGTTTATCCTTATAGGAATATTTCACCTGACAAACAGAGAAGGAATGACAGAGTTAGATTATCACCACTCTGTGACCCTTCATAAATTAAGGAATCTAGATATTAATCATCAATGTCTGCTAATATCATAAAACGATAGAAAGGACCTCCCTCCCCCTCCCCCCATCATGTGCTGCCTGATGGAAGCAGACAAAGAAATAAAATTTTGCCAAGAACAACAACAAAAACTGAACTGGAAACAAGTGAACTAGACCCAGCCACAAATTTTAAGAAAGGCAGGGGTGTTAAATAACACAGGCTGTGGGAAACAACATGGCAAAGGGCCCAGTTCCTAAAAAAACCAAAAAAACAAAAAGGAATTACAAGAGAAAAGGAGATAGACAGAAACACACTTTAGTACGGTATATTACCCAACTACAATGTATGAATTAAAATAAACTATAAGCATCTTTTTTAAAACATCAATGAGAAACTTCAAATCTTGCTGGGATATTTCATGATTTTTAAGGAATTATTAATTTTTTAGGTGTGCTAATGGTATCATGGTTCAGTTAAAAAAAGCTTGCTTTTATTTATTTATTTATTTATTTATTTATTTATTTATTTATTTAAGCAATGCAACCTAACATACGTGCAGATGAATGATATGCTGTCTGGAATCTGCTTCAACATAATAGGAGGGATGAGGGTAGGATGGGGAGGGTAAGAAAGCCTATTAGCCCTGAGCTGACAATTGATGATGGGCCACAGTCTCACGGGAGTTTGATATTTCCCTTAATAGAAAGTTAAAAAATAAATCCATTGACCAATCCAAAATCTGTGGATCACTTTCTTGTAATATTTAGCTATTACTGATAGCATTATATTAACAGGAAGCCTCATTTGGGCGTTTCGTCCAGTTACTTTCAAGGGATGTCTGAGGGCTGGCCTTGGCAATTAGGAAACGCGGGCTCTAATCTTACTTTCCCGTTCACCAGCTGAGTGATTTTGGAACTTCAGCTCTCTGGGTCTCCCTGCACTCCTCTGGGAAACGAGGGGCAGGGATGATTTCTAACATCCTGCTGGCTGTGTTTGCTGAGAGCGGTGAAGAGATTTGGGGCCTACAGTCTGTCTGGCTTGGAATCTCAGTTTTCCCATATGTATCCTCGGTGAATTTACTTAATCCCCCAGAGCTTTAGCTTCCAGATTTGTGAGATGGAAAGAACAGTAATGCTTACCCCAGAGGGATCTTGTGAAGATTAAATGAGATACTGAATGTATTCATTCCATGAACACTGAGCACCTAGCTTCCAGCTCTGGGAGGGGCAGAGGGTGGAGCAGTGAGGAAAATGCTGGAGCCAGGCTGTTTGGAGCCTAACCGGGGATCCCAGACAACACTCAGTAAACACTAAATAAGAAGCAGGATTTCAAACAGCTAGAGCTAGGAAGAAAACCCAACACAGCTATTTCATGGGGGGCTACTTTCAGGAAGGTGGGTCGCAAATTTAAATAGGTTGGTTGGGTTGAGGAAGTTTGCCCGCCAAGCGTGCATAAATGAATTGACTACATCTTTGTCTACCCTGGCTCCACATTTGGCAATGTGTGGGCATTTCTGATTGCCACACGGAGGGCGTGGGGAGGGGGTGGTTCTGGCATCTAGTGGATAAAGGCTACCAGGGATGCCATGCAATATCCCTCAACCCAGTATCCCCCACACCAAAAAATTATCAAGTCCGAAGCGTGAATAGTGGCAGGATTGAGAAACCTTAATAGAGAAAGAACAGCAGGGCAAGGGTCCTGGGTCAGAAGGGAGCTTGTCGTGTGTGGGGTACAAACGGAAAGCCAGTGTAGTGAGAAACCAGGATGGTGACAGAGGACACAGAGGGAGGTGGGGTTAGATGAAGGAGCGCCTTTTAAGGCACAGTGAGGAACCCCAGAATTATGAATTATCCCCAAAGCAGGGGGCAGCCCTTGGAGAGTTTTGAGCAGGGGAGGAAGTTAAGTCAGGTAATGCGCTTAGCACATATAAGCTCTCCAATAAATACTGTCTATCATCACCAGCACCTTTGCATCTTTGCTACTTGGCCCCCGCCCAAATCCAGGCCTCAGCGCGGCCGCAGTAACTAACTCCTCCTGGCCAGCAGGGGGCGCCGGCCGACACTTGGCCTCCGGCCGCCCAGGGCGGGCCTCCTCTTGCCGTCCCCCTTCCTCCTCTTTTCCCCTCAGGAGAAGTCGGGAAGGTGGCGGCGGCGGCGGAGGCGGAGGCGGCGTCGGTTGTCCCGGCCGGGCCGGTTGGTGTGACCCGTCAGCCCGCGCTCCGCAGCGTCCGCGCCGCGCCCAGCGCAGTCGAGTCGAGCCGAGGCGGCCAGGTCCGGCGCGGGCGGCGCGCGCTGACGGAGGGCGGCGGCCGCGGCCAGGGCGGCCCGTGGGACCGCGGGCCCCCGGCGCAGCGCCGCCCGGCTCCCGCTCCCGGCCCTGCCGGCCTCCTCCCTCGGCGCCGCGGCCATGGCGGCCAGCGCGAAGCGGAAGCAGGAGGAGAAGCACCTGAAGATGCTGCGGGACATGACCGGTCTCCCGCACAACCGAAAGTGCTTCGACTGCGACCAGCGCGGCCCCACCTACGTGAACATGACGATCGGCTCCTTCGTCTGTACCTCCTGCTCCGGCAGCCTGTGAGTGCCGGGCGACCCGGCGGGCGTGGGCCCTTCCCCCGGGGTGGGGGGCGGGGGAGCGGGCGGCGGGGCGGGGCGGGGGCGCCGGGCGGCGCGGGAGGAAAGCGGGGGCGCCCGCGCGCGCCGGGGCGGCAGTTGGGGCGCGGGGGAGCGGGGAGGGGCGGCGGAGGCCCGCGGGTGGGCTGCGCTCGGCCCCTGCCTCCGGGCTGGGGATGCGCCTTCGTTTTCTCCGGGCGAGGGTCCCGACCCGGGGCAGCCTTCGTGGGTGGGGCGTGGGCGAAGGTGGGGTCAGGAAGGGGCGCCCGGGGCGAGCATCGCTGGTCCCCGCGGAGCCGGCGCCGCCTCCCTCGGGCCTCCGCTCTCCAGGGCGCTGAGCCGATGGGGCTGTAAGGGAGAGACCGGAGGAGGCTGGGGAGGGCCGTGCGGGTCTTTTGTGTGCCCCGCCTCTCGGCGGCCGGGGCGCGGAGGTCCCCTTCGAGGCACCTGCCGGGCGCCCGTGGAGGGGGTGGGGGAGAAGCTAGGGTGGGAAAGAGCAAGGATGCGTAGCCTGGGCTTTTTTTCCCCTCGGGTGCAGAGTACCTAGGTCACTGGGAGAAAGCAGGCACTTAGGAATAGTAGCGGGATTAAAATGTCTTGATGGCAGAGATTTGAATCCCAAGGGAAAAGTTCGAGAGGCTTAATTGCGAGAGAGGAAGAGAAGCAGATGTGAGGTGGTAGGGTTTTAGCCTCATGGTCCAAAGAGAGTCTTGAGTTTGGGAAAAGTTTTAATGGAAATAAGATACTGACTGGAAGCTGTGTCATTGTACTTGTGGTGGTGTCTGTAAGATTTCTCTGTCAGTATCGGTAGCAGGCTGTATACAGAAATTGGGAGAGATGGGAAGACAGCATTGCTTCAGAAAAATGGAGATTACCGTCTTGACTTATTGGGATGGTTTGTATTCTTCTTTGCTTCATTAAGCTTTATTTTGATAAGATTCTTGTTACTCTGAAATTTTCTTTGGAAAGTGTGCGGATGATTTTGGAACTGATAAGTTGCTTTTTATGTACTAATTATCTTGTATTTAAAGTAGTCGCTAAATGTTCTTAAAACCTTTGTTGCACCAAAACATCTACTTAGGTTCTTCATTTGTAGCATTCTTTCGTATAAAGTAATTTGGGTACCCCCCCAAAAAAACCTTTTAAGATTAATACTGAGGCAAAGTACCATAATATATTAGAAAATATTTGGAAAATGCAGGACATGCCCAGCAGTGCACGATTTGCTTTTTTTTCTTCATGTTGGGCAACAAGGCATTATTAGTCTTTGAATGTTATTTCCTCAACAAACATATACCGGGTGTCTGCTGTGTTCTTTGTGAAGCCTTGGGATGTGCTGATGAATACAGTAAAATCCCTGTTCTTTTGGTGCTTATATTCTACTACGGGAGATAATAATACATAAGTAATTAAATGAGAAAAATGTCCGGGATAAGTATGCACTATAATAGTATGATAGCAGAGATCTTGTTTGAGAGGTTACTTTTAGATTGTAGTTAGGGAAGCACTCTTGAGAAGTTGACAATTAGTGATATTGAATTACAGCAGAATCCTAGAGCTGGGTGGAATCTAGGAGATAGTTTGGTTCATACTTTTCACTTGCAGATAAAGTGACATGGATTAGGCAACTTTGGTTCTAGAAAAGCCAACAGTCCAGTGTTTTAAGTGTATTTGATTTTTATTATGTGCATAGTAAATATGTCCTTTGTTTACTAAACACGAGCTTTTGGTACCTATGAAATACTTGGTTTGGAAAAAATGTATAAAGTTACTGTTTGGAATTTCTGATGTTTCTCTGTGGTTCTTACGTCTGGCAGGGCAACATTTAGTATATGCAGCAAATATATGAGCTCAAGAAATATTTACACTTTTCTTCCTAAAACCCACATTTCTGGAACATTGTATATAAGGATATTTCAGTATAATGACAATTGTTTATTTTAAAGAATTTAATCTGTAATAGATAGGGCTTCATATCTCCATTCACTGATGATTTTACAAATGTTTATTGCTTCACTGGCCTGTGTCATACATTGTGGGAGGGACTGGTGTTCCTTGGATCCTCCTATCTTTAAGGAGCCTGCATTTTAAATATGTAAACAGTGATGACACATTGTAATATTTCCTTTCTGTAAATGAGCTATCCCTGAAATATGTAAATGGGTAGAGAAAGCTTCACAGAAGATCTGATGCCTGAGCAAAGACCTTTAAAGACAAGATCCATGTGGCTGACTGCATGTTGTTGAAAGAACAAGTACTTGTGAGCTAGATAAACCTGGTCCTAAATGCTGGCTCTGCTTATTAGCTGTGTGGTATTGAGAATGTCACTCAAGTCTCCTTGAGTTTGAATTTTCTCATCCATGAATAGTGAGGATAAGGTTTACCTTGTAGATTTTGGATGTAGATTAGTTTTCAGTATTAGAGATAACATGTGTTTAACGTCTCACTTGATGCCTGGTGCATAATAGCTGTGCAGTAGATGGGAGGTATTAACAAGGGGGAAAGGATATTCCATGAGTAGGGAACAGTATGTGAAAGAACATTGAAATGAGAAGCACCCTTATAAAAGTCTATGAGTTTGCATTTTTCTCTGTTTTTAAGTAAGACTTCTTCCAGTGGCTTAATGATGTTGCCTAGATTTCTCTCATCCAAAGATGGCTGCTTCCAGCTCTTGGGGCTGCATATTGCCTTATTTTATATCGTGTCCCAACTTTTCCAGAAGTTCTGCGATTCACTCAGGTCATATAGCTACCTTTAATAGTGCCCTGATTGGACTCATATTCTACAATGACTTCATTGGAACAACAAAGATCCCCAAATAGAGTTCTCAAATCAGAAATCTGGGATTCTTGGGAAGTAAGGAATAGATGCTCGATCAAATGTCTATTGCAAAAATATTGAAGGGACCCTATTGAAGCTCCTGAGGATTTCTGTCCTTGAAAAGCAGTAATAAAGGAATATAATTTGAAAAGAATTAAGTAACTGTTGAGTTTATAATTATTATATGTTTGCTATTTGGATGATACCGTATACTTGGAAAAATAAAATTTTGAAATCAGATTCTGCCATTGCCACTAGCTTTGTGACTTAGGACAAGGTATTAAGCCAGGCCACCATGTGCCAGTTGACTTGGATCCATCTTTTCAGCCTTGGTTTCTTTTGTATTAAGAAGATAATGCCGTAGCTTAAGGTTGGTATGAGGATTAGATGGTACAATTTGAGTAGTTACTGAACATATACTATATGAGAAGATGAGGCTAAGCAGTGGATTTTCAAAGTATAAGGCCTCTAGCTATCATCAGGAAAACTTGATTGCCTAGAAAAGGCTCATATACAATAAACAGTATCTACTGTCATGAATTCTAAATTTTGGAGGTTAGTCACGTACCTTTTATCATTAATTTAGCAGTATCTTTGTTTAAACAAATTGAACAAGCATCTTAGTGTTTAGACTCAGGGAATCTTTTTCCCAGTGACTGTCATATGCTTGTTTGATGCTCATTCAGAGTATATAACTGAATTCAGATTGCGAAACTTTAAATTTAGGTGCAGTTATACTATTTATTACTGAGGTAGAATGGGGGTATTGTAAGAGATCTGTCACTTTCTTTCTGGTTCTTGCTACTGAAATACTTAAAATTATGAATGGATAACCAACAACAAAACGTTGCCTTCATGCCAAAGAATTTTAGTTGATTTAAAGACTAGTTTTAGACCAAATTATTTAACATTAGTGTAATCTGTAAATAAGAATTGTTCATCTTTAAAAAGTGATTCACAAGTTTTTCAGGGAGGGTTTAGATAAAAAAATACCATTTAAGAAACACTCTGTCTCAATACCAGCTATTTTATGTGGACAGGGTATTTGAAGTGGGAATTTCATGGGTGTATAAATATAGCCTGATATAACTTACACGTTATTAATTTTGTGTGCATTTTGACTTTTATAGTGAGTATTGCAAGAATTTTAACTTTAAAGTTAGATGAAAGGGCATTTAATCTGTTTTTATACATTTATTAGCATTAGAGTGGTTTGGAATCAAATACTGTTTTGGAGCTCTGTAATATTCAGGACCTCATGAGGTTACAGTGGGCAGTGATTTATATCTTAAATTCCTTTTTCATTTTTTTAGTACTCTAATGTTTGATGAGGTATTATATGAGGTATTTTGAAAATGTACAATTTCAATTTAGTATAAGTGGGAAAATTACTTGATGCTTCCCCATTATGAAGGACAGAATTTTTTTTAAAGCAAATAATGAACTTCCTGGCACTAGTACCTGTGTTGGGGATATAACAATTAAAGTATTTGTTGAAATGGAAAATATAATAATAACTATTAGTCACATTTATTGAGTGGTAGCTGTGTGCCAGGTGTGATTCTAATAAAAATCTTATGAGGAGGGTGCTGTTATTCCTCCCCTGTCCCCCAGCTTTAAATTGTAAAATTAGCATAAATTCTTAATGCTTTGTTGTGATACCCTGGTTGATGTTGAGATCCAGAACTAATGATGATTGTACCACTAACAAAGGTATAAAGGTTTCCCATGAATTATTGTAAATTATTGTGAATTCTGTATTTTGGGGATTTAAATAGTAGATTTTAAACTTCATTGGATTTTAAAAGCAAGACAGATAGTTTATGGATGTACGTGCATTTTTGCTGTATAGCGATGCTTATTAAAAAAAAGGAACTTAACTTTTCTTAAGTTTGTGTTTTCTTTTGAATTTTATTCAGAAATTGCTGTTGTGTATTGTGAGTGTAATGGGAATTTGACGCTGACTGTTTTGAATTTGGCCCATCTATATACACTGCCATGAATGAGTTCTCTTGCTATTTTCTTTATCTGAGTTGTAATTAAAACCTCTCATCCTGTGCACGTAGAATTGATAGTGATCAGATTTAAACTGAGGGTTCTAGATGGGAGGGGGTGGGGGGATGGGTTAGCCTGGTGATGGATATTGAAGAGGACAGGTACTGCATAGAGCACTGGGTGTTATACGCAAACAATGAATCATGGAACACTACATCAAAAACTAATGATGTAATGTATGGTGATTAACATAACAATGATAAAAATAAGATAGTGATCAGATTTAAAAGTCAATTATGTATGTATGCATATATATGTATGTTTTTATATACTTAGGTTTTTTATTTTAACATAATTGTTAATTTGCCAGTGTTTTAATGTAACACCTAGTACTTTTCTTTGAGAGTGGTTCCGCTGGTTAGATTCTTTGTCCCTTTTATATAACCCAGACTCTCATTGTGTTTACAGTGTTTAGAATTCTAAGTTACTTTTTAAAGTCAGTTGCTTGCAGGGCGCCTGGGTGGCTCAGTCTTTAAACATCTACCTTCGGCTCAGGTCATGATCTCAGGGTCCTGGGATCGAGCCCCGCCCGGGCTCCCTGCTCCACAGGAAGCCTGCTTCTCCCTCTCCCACTCTCCCTGCTTGTGTTCCCTCTTTCACTGTGTCTCTCTCTGTCAAATAGATGAATAAAATCTTAGAAAAAAAAATAAGTTGAGTGCTGGATTGTTCTAGATCTTTCAGTCTTTTACAATTCTTTTCTACAGTTAAGTAACAGCTTTTCATGGTAATTGAATTTAGTTGTCTCTAAAATACTTCGTTTTTGTGGAAACAGTTCTCACTTGTGTATTTTACAAAATATTCACTTCAACTATATATTTCCTAAATATTATGCCAACTGTATTACCAGGTTATTATATTAAACAACTCTTGATAAACATAAAACTCAGTTGGAAGGAGCAGGAGAGAGTGGCTTCCTAGCTATGTTTGTTGTGCAGTAGGGATTTGCTGTAGGTTTTTCGTCAGGGAGGAGAAAATGGATTCATCTTGCAAATTGATTAAGAGGGACTCTTCTGTAGTGCTATGAACATCTTCTTGTCCTGGGAAAACTTTTAAGCATGTGTGGTATGGTGACATCATATTTTCACTCTTTTCTATACAACATGCATAATGCTCATATTCTTGAGAAATTCCTATGGAGATATTCAGGACTAGGTGGTGTTACCCTTCCTATTTTCCCCCTGATTAATGCATTTCCCACTTCATTTTTTTTTTTTTTTAATTTGAGTGAGAGAATGAGAGAGGGAGAGAGAGCACGAGAAGGGGGAGGGTCAGAGGGAGAAGCAGACTCCCTGCTGAGCAGGGAGCCAGATGTGGGACTTCATCCTGGCACTCCAGAATCATGACCTGAGCCAAAGGCAGTCACTTAACCAACTGAGCCACCCATGTGCCCCTGCATTTCCCACTTCATATAGTCAGAGTGATAATTGGTTAGGAATACCCATCATGGATTCTCTAATGTATATAGAAAAAGGGAAATCATTCATAACTTTGGGTACTTAATTAATAGCAGGTTCCTTGTGACATCCTTTATAGGCCCACACATGAGAGCTCTTTGCCTTAAAGACCCCTGATTGGGTGTGATAATGAAATTCATTAACTTACGTTACAGTAAGGATGGGAAACTTGTTTGAATTGTTCGAAATATGAGGAATGATAGGATTTATTTATTTATTTTTTAAGTTAGAACATATTTTTTTCAGAGACTCCTGAGTAAGATGTCTCTTTTTGATTGGTACCATGCTGTTTTAGAGGGAGGAGAGTCATAATTACACCTTGCCTTTATTCTGGTTGCTTCTTTTAAGAGGTATATTAACTGCAGCATACTCTAAGGAATTTTACCAGGATGATAAGGAGACTTAAAACTATATATGAGAAGAACATTTGCAGGAGCCAGAAATGTTGTTAGCTTAAAGAAGGAAAGACTAGTGGATGTGGGAGAGCTGTACATACGGTCACTACCTCTGGGTAATTTTAAGGCCTGTATGTGGAAGAGGTAATAGATATATTCTCTAGGGGGAGATAGGAGACAAGTGTATGGAAGTTACAGAGAAACATGCATGTTTACAAAAGGAAGAGAGGAATTTTTCTTGTCATTGTCAAGATTCTAAAAATTCTTGTTCTTCCCCCATTTTTTGTTAGACTCTGCAAGCTCTTTGATGGGGAGAATTAAAATCAGTGGTACTAAGAATATGGGAAGATGTGAAAACTCTCTTGTCTTCAAAGCTTTATCTCTTACTCATTGAATCTTGGTGGCTCTAATTTGGAACAGTTGTGTTCAGTAGGTACTTCTACAAAAAAGATCTTTGGTGTCTAGTAAAGAGACTTGATTCCTTGGAAATTTTAGAAAAATTCCTCAAACTTTTTCATCAAAGATAACAATCTGTAAGTGTATGTCAGTTAAATTTAGTTTTGAAGAGCAAGAACTGTTTTATATCCATTCTTGTTTATGCTCAATTTTTAATTCAGTTTTAATTTTTGTCAAAAGAATACATGCACATAATTTAAAAAAGCAAAGGCTTTAAATGAACAATAGTCACCTGTTCCCTTCCTCCATTTCTGATTGCCTTAGATAGTGACTGTCAACTCTTGTGTATGCCCTCCTTCTATGTTTACCTTAGTATTTCTAGCTAACACACTTAGAGCTATTTTTTTTTTTAAAGATTTTTTTATTTATTTATTCATGAGAGGCAGAGACAGAGAGAGGGAGAGAGAGAGAGAGGCAGAGGGAGAAGCAGGCTTCCCGCTGAGCGGGGAGCCCGATGCGGGACTCGATCCCAGGACCCCGGGATCATGACCTGAGCCGAAGGCAGACGCTTAACCATCTGAGCCACCCAGGCGCCCCACACTTAGAGCTATTTAAAAAAATTTTTCAGTTTTGGCTTTATATATTGGCTTCTGTACAAGGATTTGGTCCCCTTAACACTTCCTTCTCCTTTTCCACCTACTGTCTCTACCTCTTCTGTATAATGTTATCACAGTTGTTGGTTAAATCACTAGTCAGTGTTTGCCTTATTGCAAGTATATATATATAGTTCTCAGCCGAGTCGTACAGTAAATTACTATTATTATTTCTTACTTGTAAAACCTTTTCCCCCCTGAAGTTTGTACTTGTATAGTTCTCTTCATTTGCTTTTTCATGTATGTATCATTAATATATCCCCAAATAAATAGTCTCTATCTGAGGCATAAAACTTCTTTCAATATGGTCAAACACATCAGGTACCTTTTTATTTTTGTTTTAAATTGATAAATCTTTTCTGGGTACTTTTGTCATCTTCTAGTCTGCAAATGCTGCTCTCCAGACCTGCTATGCAGTGGTCATCCTGGGACTGAAATTCTTTTCATGCCTAACCTGTGTTGGACCCTCTCTTTCCAGGACCCAACCTCTCCCTTAGCCTCCTGATTAAAGGCCAGTGGGAGATCGTTTTGAGAGGTGTATGGCTGTAAATGTCTCATTCTGCCCTCATTTTTAAATTGATAGTCGTCCCCATTCATAAGGGTGGAAATACTTTATCCTTGAGGTTTTAAGGCAGTGCTTAATTATCTTCACACCCTCAGTATTGATGTTGGGAAGTCTGATGCTATTTTTTTTTTTTTTTAAGGATTTATTTATTTGAGAGACAGAGAGTGCAAGAGCATCGTGGGGGTCAGGGGGAGAGGGAGAGAATCTCAAGTGGACTCCATGCTGAGTGCAAAGCCCGAGTTGGGGCTCCATCCCAGGACCCTGGGATCACGACCTAGGCCAAAACCAAGAATCAGACCCTTAAATGACTGAGCCACCCAGCACCCTCTGATGCTATTCTTATTACTGATTCTTTGTGCCCCATTTTCCCCCTCCCTCTTTGGGAGTATTGTAGCCGTTCTTTCGGACTCATTGGTTTGGAAGTCATGTTTTCTTTTCTTTTTTTTAAGTTCAGAGATATTTTCTCCAATATTCTTTCTTGTTGACTAAAAAAGCCTGGCTGCCATTTTTCTAGGATCCTGAGGGAGGAGACTAGGGGTACATAATCTATCATTCAGCAGGTAGAGTCTCAGTTAATTCCTTGATGTGGCTTACTTGTCGAACACTTTTATCCAATAGTTATGACTAATGTCGTTACAGTAAAATGTTTTATAAACATTGAATTCACATGACTGCTAGACTAGACTTAGGGGTACCTAATAACAGTCCTTCACTATGCTTGAGTCCAGAGTCTATTTGGATAATCTCTGCAGATTAAGTTTTCATTCAGACTTCTGCCTAGGGCCTGGTAGGGGTAGTCTTCGGTTGTAGGGGAACTGGGAGTGTACTTTTGACCCTATGTAAATCCCCCTAACCTGCCTCTTAATTTCTTTCGTGAATCTTTCAGAGGTTCTGTAGTAGGAAGCAGCTTCTAGTTGGCTTTTCTCTGAAGGAGCTTCTGTTTTGCTTTTCTTTACTCTGCAAAGTCAGTTATTGCTCGTATATTCACTTTTTATCTTCCAAATTTTGTTGTTATTATTATTTTTTAAAGATTTTATTTATTTATTTGACACAGAGAGATAGTGAGAGAGAGCACAAGCAGGGTGAGCAGCAGGCAGAAGCAGAGGGAGAAGCAGGCTCTCCGCTGAGCAGGGAGCCCGATGTGGGACTTGATCCCAGGAATCAGGACCTGAGCTTGAAGGCAGCCGCCCAACTGACGGAGCCACCAATGCTTTTGGCCTCCTCCCTTATTCTCTGCCTCTCTGTCTCTGTGGATTAATGCCTTTTTATTCCTTTGCTTTCATTTCAGTGAGGTTTGGAGAGGTTTGTGAAGACATTCTTGGGTTTTGTCTGCTTTTTTTTTTTGAGAGAGTGAGCATGCGCAGGATGGGTGGAGAGGGAGGGGCAAAGAGAGAGGGACAGGAAGAGAGAGAGAGGGACAGGAAGAGGGAGAGAGGGAATCTTTAAAGATTTTATTTATTTATTTGAGAGAATGAGATAGAGATAGAGAGCATGAGAGGGTCAGAGGGAGAAGCAGACTCCCCGCTGAGCAGGGAGCCCGATGCGGGACTCGATCCCGAGACTCCAGGATCATGACCTGAGCCGAAGGCGGTTGCCCAACCAACTGAGCCACCCAGGCGCCCCGAGAGAGGGAATCTTAAGCAGGCTCCCCACCCAGTGTGGAGCCTGGAGCTTGATGGGGTGGGGGCGGCTCAGTCTCACGACCCTGAGATCATAACCTGGGCCAAAATCAATAGTTGGAAGCTTAACTGAGCTACCCAGGCGCCCCCTCTTTTTTGGGGGGCACATTTAACTGGAATATCTTAATTAGGTTTAAATTGTTATTTGAGTATTATTTTTTAGATGTTTCCCCCAAGTGTTACAAGGACTTTACAGTGTAGTATTTGTGACTTTCAGAAAAACAAATGAACAGAAAAAACCCACAGAAATAACAGATGTGGTTTACATCGTGTGTGTGTGTTTTCAGTATTTTAAAGTTGGGTTCTGGATACACTAATATTTTGGACTATCCTGTACATATAGCGCCTTGACGTCAATAGGTTTAAAATCTTGATGTCCTGTTAAAGGCATCTTCCATCTGTTGTAGATTTTAAGTATATAATTAAACATTATTTATATGTAATATTTTTACAAAATAACTAGGATTGGTATAGATCTAAATGTCAGATTACCTTTATTACTTTATGTCAAGATTAGCAACCACATAAATTTCCACAGTCTATTAAAATATTTTAACCAGCTTCTCTCCCAGCAGGAGAAAAACAGTGAATAAAACTAAACAAGCCTTCTTATTCACCTAGCACACATCCTTATTTGAGTTGAACAAATGGTTATTTGCAAGATTGTTTGAGGCATGGTTAAGAGCAGCATACTGGTGGACATATGGAATGAGTCACACCATCTGGTTACAGTCATACCTGGGTGGTGGTCCTTAAAACTAAAGTGCCTGGGGATCTGCATATGACTTAATTATACTGTGAAAACATATTGGGCTCTACCAGTAGGTGAGTTTGGAACTTCTTGAAACCAATTAACTGGCAAACATGCTTTTAAAATAGCAATACTGTTGTTATTAAGTGAGTCATTATTTAATTTTTTTTTTTTTTTGCACTAAATTGGAGACTTAAAATGTGTATTTTAGGATCTGGAATGGGTGGTAGTTCAGTATTGGCACTATGAAAATAATGTGGCTTCCTTGTCCAACACTTTCATCCAATAGTTATGACTAATGTCATTACAGTAAAATGTTTTATAAACATTGAATTCACATGACAGCTAGACTAGACTTAGCAAAAAAAGGGAAGTGGCACCAGCTTCCACGAATACACCTTTGAAATAACTAGATAAAGAATTCAGTTTTGATTAGATTTCATTCAGTTAATTGATCAAACTTCGTAGGTAGAGGAGAAGGGTAGGTCCACTAATGAGAAAAAATTTAGTGTGAAAATTGTGGTTACTGTGACTAGTAACAGAATCAAGACTATAGTGTTTTATTTCTTAAGTTAACCTACATCAATATTAACTTTCTTGGTATACAGCTGTATGAGTCTTAATGTGTATGGATTCGTGTAACTGCCACCACAATCAGAACATGGAACTGTTCTACCACCCCTGAAGACTTCTCTTAAATTAACCCTTATCTGTTCCTAACTCCTGCCAACTACCTTTAGTTCTCTCAACACTATAGTTTTTCTTTCTGAGAATGTCATGAAAATTCTATCTTAAGTATGTAACCTTTTCGGATTGCCTTCTTCACTCAGCATAGTATCTTCAAGATTAATCCAAGTTAGTTGCATATTCCAATAGTTCATTTCTTCTTAGTACTGAGTAGTTAGTATTCCATTGTTTGTGAATTTATCCATTTCCCATTTGAAAGACAGTTGGGTTTCTAGTTTTTGATTCATATGAATAGAACTGCTGCAAATATTTATATACAAATTTTTGGGTGAACATAAGTTTTCATTTCACTTGGGTAAAAACTAAGAGTGGGATTGCTAGGTCGTATGTAAATTGTGTGTTTAATTTTATTTCCCCCAAAATGACAGTTTTTTGTTTTTATTTGATTTTCCCTTTATCCTGGTTTGGAAGCTGTAAATTCCATGTACCTTCATGGTCATCATTGAAATTTTATCCTCCATATTGACATTCTAGAGTTAATCAGTATTTTAATCTTAATAATACAAGGTCTTTAAAAATACAAAGTATCCTCACTTAAGGGCTACTGTTGGTGAGATGTTAAATTAGTCCCCGTTCTTCCTCACAAATTGGACATTTTAAAATTAGATGATATTTGTTTAAATTTACTTAAACATGTTTACCAGTTTCTTTCCTTACCTCTTTGCATTTCAGGACCTTCCTGGGGTCATTTTTCTTCTACAATCTATTTCTTTAGTGAGGATCTCCTGGGGTAAACTCTTGGTTTTTGTTTATCTGAAAATATTATTTTGATCTTATACTTTCAGAGATAGTTTTGCTGGGTTCACAACTGTTATTTTTTCTTACTACTTAAAGATAATGTGTTATCTTTTGGTTTCCATTGAGAAGTCTACTTTTAGTCAGATTTTGTTTTCTTGGTCTTTTCTTTCTGACTGCTTTTAAGATTGTTCTGTTTTTGAAGTTTGAACAAAATGTTTCTAAGTGTGGATTTTATTTATCTTGTTTTTGATAAGCTGTAATTCCTGTATCTGTAGATGCATGTGTTTCACTTGATCCAAAAAATCTCAGCCATGATCTCTTCAAATATCACCTCTTCATTTTTTTTTCATTTGCACTCTCAAAAGTAAGAGTGTTGATTAGAGGGCACCTGGGTGGCTCAGTCAGGTTGAGTGTCAGACTCTTGGTTTTCAGCTCAGGTCATGATCTCAGGGTAGTGAGATCCAGCCCTCAGTGGGGTCTGCTGGAGATTGTCTCCCTCTGCCCTTCCCCACTCCCCACTCCCACTCTCTTTCTCTCAAAATAATAAATCTTTTTTTTTTTTTTTTTAAAGATTTTATTTATTTGACAGAGAGAGACACAGCGGGAGAGGGAACACAAGCAGGGGGAGCAGGAGAGGGAGAAGCAGGCTTCCCGGCCGACCATGGAGCCCGACATGGGGCTCGATCCCAGGACCCTAGGATCACGATCTGAGCTGAAGGCAGACGCTTAACGACTGAGCCACCCAGGCGCCCCTCAAAATACTAAATCTTTAAAGACTGTTGATTAGATATGTTAGACCTTCTAATACTCTTTTTTTCTTCCTTTTGTCTTTTCTGTCTCCTTAGTCTGTGCTGCTTTCTGGATTGTTTTTTCTATCTTCTAATTCACCAATTTTCTTTTTTGGTGTGTCTAATCTACTCTTTACCTGCTTTGTTGAGTTTTTAATTTCCACATTTATAATTTTTCATTTCTAAAAGTTCGGATTTTTAAAGTTGCATGGTTATTGTGATTACTACATATATCTTGTTTATTTTTATGCCCTCTTTTATTTGTTACAATGTTTCCTGTGAACTATATTTTCTATTTTGTATTTGATCACTCCAATATCTAAAGTCTTTGGGAGAGGTGGGTCTAAAGATGTTTCTGCTGACAAGCTCAGTGTCGTGTTTTGTTGTTGTGTGATGATTTATTGAACCTAATTTTTCCAAATCCTGGTAGCATAGATTGAAAGTGCATTCCTTCTGAGAGGATTTGCGTATTCTGGTGGGACCCAGGGATACTACAGCCTGAAGCAGCTTTATTTCTCATCCAGGATCTTTAGGTTTAATCTCATGTTCAGCTCTTTCATCTTGTCTTCACTATTGTTGGTTGGTATTTGCCTTCTGAGAAGTACTAAATTTTGGATATAACATGTATCACTCTTCTGGTTTCAGCTCAGTTTTTAATTTTTTTTGTCTTTTTTTTCCTTTTGGGAGGGGATCATTAGAGATTTCCTTTACTTTTTAGAAAGCTCAACAATATGTTAACAGTTAGGATTTTTTTTGTTTATTTTGGTTTGTAACTTACAGAGTATCTCTCATATTTTAGCAGAGGAGACTTTTCAGAATTTCTGGTCTACTATGCAATTGAAAGTAGAAATTGGATGAGATTAAATATGCCATGTAGGTACTTTATAAATATTAATTTTGTTCGGCCTTATTAACTTATATTTTGCCTACGCATTTGTTTTAAGCATGTTTGACATCATATAGTTCCATGTTTGGATATTTTTTGTGGACACTTTCCTTAGTCTTTTCTAATTTAAATTTAATATGTACTATACAAATTTTAAACTTGTATATTTATTTTGTTATTTATCATTTCATAGAAAAACTGTTAATTTCTATTTTCTGTTCTTCTGAAAGTAATAACTTTATGGGAAAATTCAACTTTTTTTTATTGTATATGGGGTGAATGTGTAGAGTGTTTTGTAGAAGATTGAACCTAGGTAGGATTTATATTCAGTAAAGATCCAAAGGAATTCCAGTAATTTCTTTTGCTTGATAATTAACATTTGGCATATTTAGAGCAGTGATTCTCAACTAGAGGGATTTTGCTCCCTGGGGGAGATTTGGCAGCATCTGGAAACATTTTTCATTGTCCCTACTGGTTTGAGGATGCTACTGGTTATTTAGTGGGTAGACTTTGGGGATGCTGCTCTACATCCTACAAGGCACAGAGCAGCCCCCTCCTGGCCCCAAATGTCAATAGTGCCAAAATTGAGAAAACCCTGATTTAGAGAAATAACGTGAAGATAAGGTGTTGATGCTGGTGGGTATATTTGGGAGGAAAGGCTTTCCAGGTTTTTTAGAAAAACTGAAGGAAAGCCTTAGAAAGGAAGATTGTTCTCCCCTTCCCGTATTTTCTTTCTCTAATTCTTCAGCCCAGACATTCACATCCATACAGCCAGGACTTAAAAGTCCAAAATTTTTGACTACTGCTACTAGTCAGTTGGACTCTCTGTTATTTCTTTCTGTTTCTTTTTCCTGTTATAGAATAATGCATATTCATTGTGGAAAACTTGGAGGGAATGGAAAATTATAAATAGAAAGAAATCATCCTATCCTTTCATTTATATGCAAGAACTGCTAACATTTGGGGGTATTTAGTTTGTCTGTTTTCTTTGCAGATACTTTTTATGTAGTTCTGAGAATACTGTATAATTTTCATCGTAAAAAATTAAAACATAACCATAAGTATGCATAATGTTTACAGTGTTATTGTGATTTATTTAATCACTTCCTCTTTGATATTGAGGTGTTCCTGATGTTTTCCTGTTGTGAATCCTGTTCAATGAACATCTTGTACGTAATTAGTTAGCTGTGTTTCAGATTCCTTTAGAATAGATTGTTAAAGGGTACTAGTGGGTTAAAAGGTATGAATGAGATTCTTGACTTGATACAAATTGGTGAATTTATCCTACCGTAGTGGTATGAGACTATCAATTTTCACTTTGGATTTACCACTTTTTTTAACCAAATTATTTTATAAGCATGTAATACCTACATAAAGCTTTTGGAGGCTAAAAGAAAAATCTGTGTATATCCTTGCATTGAGAGTATGGGTAATCTGCCTGAGTAAATGGGATATAAAAGGGCAGTTAGAGAAGGCAACATGAACAAATGTAAAATTTCCTTGGAGTTATGTAATTTGTGTAATTATTGTGGCCTGGCAAAATTGTATCTTGCAGTTGTGTAAATTGAGTCCTATTTTATTTTATTTTATTTTTTATTTTTTGTAAAGATTTTATTTATTTATTTGAGAGAGAGAGGATGAGAGATAGAGAGCACGAGAGGGAAGAGGGTCAGAGGGAGAAGCAGACTCCCTGCTGAGCAGGGAGCCCGATGTAGGACTTGATCCGGGGACTCCAGGATCATGACCTGAGCCGAAGGCAGTTGCTTAACCAACTGAGCCACCCAGGCGCCCAATTGAGTCCTATTTTAAATGCACCGAGTCAGCTCACTTACAGAAGTCCTATAGTAAATGTTTTTGTTTTTTTTTTTTAAAGATTTTATTTATTTGAGAGAGAGAGACACAGCCAGAGAGGGAACACAAGCAGGGGGAGTGGGGGAGGGAGAAGCAGGCCTCCCGCTGAGCAGGGAGCCCGATGCGGGGCTCGATCCCAGGACCCTGGGACCATGACCTGAGCCGAAGGCAGACGCTCAACGACTGAGCCACCCATGCGCCCCTAAATGTTCTTGTTTAGTGGGAAAAACTGTCTTTTCATGGTTTGGTTATGAGTTCATTCTGGTTGTATTTGTTTTGTAAGTTCAAAATATTGTCATTTACTTAAATAATATGAATGCTTTCTCTATGCATAAGTAGACCCTGTGATACCATAGGACCATGAGCTCTGTGAGTGAATAAGCTATACACTGAACTGTTCTCATGAGATTACATCTGTATAACATAACTAAAAAAGAATCTGGGGTTTTCTCATTTAATGATCTGAGAAATATTAGGGGCATAATTCTTTGCTCCAAAATTTCTTATCCAAAACATACATACACTGTTGTAATAGTGTTTGACATTTCCTCATTAGAAAATTATTCCTTTGCCTTTTCCTTTTTTAAAAGGATACTGTAAGGGAGGTGGAGAAGTAAATGGTTGGCTGGAATAAGGAAGGGAGGTATTAGGAAATAAGGAAAGATCAAGTTGCTAAGTTAGAGGGAAGAGTAGTGAAATTTAAGAGAATAATATGGTAATTACTTCTTACGTTATTTTGGAACAAGGTAAGATGTAAAGACACATCATAAATTAATAAGCTTCCCTGAAAATGGTGAATCTAGTCTTGTTCTCAGAATACAAATGAATTGAAAACAAAGTGTACTGCTTTAAATGAATAATGACTTTCCTACATTTTCACTTTTGGAAATTTAGAAGATATTTTTATTTTCATTAATTTTTAAAGATAGATTTATTTTATTTTAGAGAGAGAGAGAACGTGTGAGTGGGTGGAGGGGTAGAGGGAGAGAGAGAGAGAATCTCGAGCAGACACTCCACTGAGCGCAGAACTGGGCTGGGGCTTGATCTCACAACCCTAAGATAAGGGCCTGAGCTGAAACCTGAGTCAGATGCTTAACCAACTGAGCCACCAAGGTGCCTCCTAGAAGATATTTTTAAAGCCTTACTTTGTGATTGCAAATTAACTTGAAAATAATTCATTCTGTAGTTGTTTTTCATGGTTAAGTTTGGAAGTTTTACAAGGATGAAATTGCTGTGTTCAGTTTCTTCTGTGCAGTCTTTATTTCTGTATCTTATAACTTAACCAAGATCTAGAAGTAAATGAGTTAGTTTAAAATTTAAACAAAACAAAACAGCAACAAAACCCAACTTAACGTTTTCCGTCTTCAGAATAATGAAACAGATAAAGTGCTTTGCCCTAATTCAAAGCATGATTTGGAAGATGTTCCGCCTATCTCTGACAGTTGTCAGGGAGAGAGGAGGAGTGGGATATGATAATTGAGGACCTTCTGTTAATTCTGAATTTCCCTTATTGTTGAATTATAATATTGTGAATTTCTAGGATTATTACACACCGTATTTAATTATTCAGAAATGTTTCCAGGTTATTTTTAAAAGACTTTTGGTTCATTTATTATTTTACGTCGTTGTTAAATCTCTCAATCAGCATGGATGACTGCAAGATGACTATGACAAATTATGTAAAAGTACTAATAATCTGTTCTAGAACTTGGATTCCAAATGAGGCCTTTGGCAGAGAACCTGACTCAAACAATTTTATGAAGCTTTGCATAGATTGTTACTTTGCATAGATTATTTAACCCTTATTTTTGTGGGTGGTGGAGTAGGCCACTTTGTGATAATTAGACAAAATGTAAATAGTTTTTTTTACTCTTCTCTGAGTGCATGTCTATCAGTTTTTAATGTGCATTGTAAACATCATCAAGAAACATAGATATAAAGTTCGCTTAAGGCCATCTATACAGAAAAGCCTTCAAGGTTGTAAAAGAACTTCAAAGGCATTTAATCATGTATCCAGGTATTTCTCGAATTCCTCATGTCTCTTCAGTTTCTTCTTGAACACTTACTGCCTTCTGATGTGATTGAAATGTCCTTTATTATAAATTTTTATTTTAATTGAAGGAGAGGTGAGACTTTTGGGTTAATAATTTCTAGTTTTCTTGGGTTAGTTTTCGGTTTTCAGATCAGCCTCAAGCTTAAAGGTAATGGCTGTTTGATTAGAATATTTATATAGCTCCAGACTTAACAAATCATTGTCATTTTCTTAGGAAATGTGAAAATATTTAAGTGGTTAATTACTTTTTGAATTCTTTACCATGGAGTCCTTACATAGTCTTCTCCTTCTACTAGAAACACAGGAAAGTAATATTTGTATTTCCTAGAAGCTCATGTGTTACAGGTACTATGTGTTCCTTACTAGATAGTTACCTGAATTTATATTTAAATGTATTTTTTTTTAAGATTTTATTTATTTGACAGACACCGCGAGAGAGGGAACACAAGCAGGGGGAGTGGGAGAGGGAGAAGTAGGCTTCCTGCGGAGCAGGGAGCCCGATGCGGGGCTCGATCCCAGGACCCTGGGATCATGACCTGAGCCGCAGGCAGACGCTTAACGCCTGAGCCACCCAGGAGCCCCTAAATGTAGTATTTAGTGTGAACCTAACTTACCTTGACATATCTATTGTGGGGATTAATAGTTTAAAATAATTTTTAAATACTTTTAGTTTTATAGAGTGAACACTGTTCCACGTTTAAATGTGCTAGTTAAAAATGTTTTACATTGATGTGTAATTTTTAAGGTATATAATAGTAAATTTGTAAAATATTTTATCTTTTAGGAGAGGGTTAAATCCACCACACAGGGTGAAATCTATCTCCATGACAACATTCACACAACAGGAAATTGAATTCCTGCAAAAACATGGAAATGAAGTAAGTGTTTTTACAATTTTTAACTTTTTTGTTGGCAGTCATTTTAATAAGATTTAATAAGTTGTTTAGAATGGTGAATTTCACTGTGTAAAAAGTTATCTCTCTATTCCATATTTAGATATTTTAGAATGTAGTCGTTTAATAATGTACTTAGAATCTTAGAATTAATAGCTACTAAATATCTAATAAATACCTTTATTCTGAGGTGAAACATATCTCTAAAATTCATCAACGTTGAACGTAAAAGGCATTTTTGGAGGACATCTAGTATTGGAGTAACTGTTAGTCTTTGCTTTAAAAGGCCAAAAGAGAGAGAGAATTAACTTTGTGGTACTGTAGTGAACTTCTGTTAGGCCGTTGTGTGATCAGCTTTTACTTGAGGTCCCCTCATGCCTTTTTATTATATGCTGAACTTTGTTTTGAGCAGGTGCTGGGTAGGAAGGAGGCTGGCAGTGCTGGGGGCAGCCCAGCATTAAGGGTAACCCAATAAGAATTTGGAGAGGAGCATTTTCTTCTAATTCTGCTTTAATGGGTTTCCAGTAATTTCATTCTGTTTGTTTGCTTTCTTGTTTTTAGTTCTATGTTTTTACCATGCTGTTGGTAAGAGTGGTGATCTAATTGAAAAAACTATAAAAGTGGACATTTTGGGATAAGATTGAGCCCATCATCCTAATTGATTAAATAACCAGTATTTCATTATTTCATGGAAAGGAAATACTACTTAAGTTATACTATTCTGCTTGCATATTTTTGATATAATAGAAAAAAAGTTGTTTTAAGATTTTATTTTTTTTTCATCCTTTTCACCCTGAGAAGATATATGTAAACATTTTACAATTTGCTTATCTTTCTTCCTTAACATTTTGAGAGTAATATCTTAAACTTGCTTGCCTTCTTGTTATGCACATGTGTTTTTGGCTCTAAAACAGTGAAGTATAAATTAAAAACTATGAAATATTTTTAATACATGATATAGAGAAGTGAACACGCTATTTTGCTGAAAAAATTATTTTGCATAATCAAGTTCCGGACTGATGTCGGAAAATCTAAAGCTAGGGGAAAGGGCAGAAGATTTGTAATGGCTGTAAGTATAGAATAATATATTTACGAGTTGAAATACAACTTGAACTATTTATATATAAAGTTTGGGATTAGACCAGTAGTATAAACTTTTAGTTGCACTCTTAGAATGTTGGCCTAGTATGCAAAATTTTGGACATCAGAATATGGAATCAGAAATAAACATTATTCTGTTCTTAGATTAAAAATCTAATGATAGTAGATAAATTCAGAGTAGTAGAACTTAAAAGGATCCATTGGAGAAGTAAGTAAAAACTTAATGTTTTTTACTTCTGTACCTGTCAGGAAGTAGCTAAGGTTGAGTGAAGACTGGTCTCCAAGTACTAAGATTGAAGGAACTTTTAATTTTGGTTAGGAACACTTAACATAAGGTCTCCTCTCTTAAAAAATTATAAATGTCAATACGGTATTCTCTTTTTTTTTAATGAAATTTTTTTTCTTTTAAAGATTTTTATTTATTTAATTGACAGAGAGAGAGAGAGGGAGCACAAGCGGGGGGAGTGGGAGAGGGAGAAGCAGGCTTCCTGCCCAGCAGGGAGCCTGATGCGGGGCTTGATCCCAGGACCCTGGGATCATGACCTGAGCCGAAGGCAGTCGCTCAACCAACTGAGCCACCCAGGCGCCCCTCAATACAGTATTCTTACATAGAGGGACAGTGTTGTACATTAAGTCTCTAGAACTTATCTTGTGTAAGTGAACTTTATACCCGCTAACTAGCAACTCCCCATTCCCCCTTCTGAGCCCCTGGCAACTGCCATTCTGCTTTCTGCTTCTATGAATTTGACTGTTTTAGATACCTCATGTAGGTGGAATCATACACTTTTTGTCCTGCTGTGACTGGCTTATTTCACTTAGCATAGTGTCCTCAAGGTTCAACCATGTTGTCAAATATGGCAGTCATTAAGATTGATATCAAAATAAATTTAGAATATGTACAAGGAAATACTTGATTTTAGGCAACTCATATCAAAAAGTAGAAACAAAATATAAACTTAGAGATGACTGGAATGGGTTCATGCATATTAATCCTAAAAAGAGTCATGCAAATTGCTAGGCCGCTTAAAGCACTCACCAAGGCAGTCTCTGTGCTAGGTGCTACGGATGCAGTTATAGGCATTTCTCATAGGCTTAGCTAACAGCTTAAAATCTAATTGGGGTGACAGATATGTAACAGTGATAGCGTGTGTTAGATAATTAATGGTAAGAATAAGAGGTTTCAGAAGTAATACGGAAAGAGAGACTCAACTTGTTGGTGAAAAGGAGAGGATTGGGAAGATCACATAGAAGTAGAACTGGACCTAAGCTGGCAGGAAGATACTGGTTCATTTGTTTTTAAGTCTGTTTGTTTGTTTATAAGTAATCTCTATACCCAGTGTGGGGCTTGAACTGAACGACCCTGAGATCAGGCTCTTTCGACTGAGCCAGCCATGTACCCTGTGGCAGGAAAAGATACTGAAGGCAGAACAAACAGTGCACAAAGAAAAAGGGAAATTTATTGTAGTTCATACTGTTAGAAAATATACTAACTTTTTAAATGTTAAAGAAGACACACATACTTTCTGTCCCTAAGAACAACTAAGAACCAAAGTACTGGGCTAGGTATATTTAATTCTGAACAATATTAATAGTATCTTAAAAACTTAGAGATGCATAGAAGATGAGGATTGATATTATGAAGTGCAGGATGGTTAACACAAAAACTTTAGACTTCAAACGCAGGTGCTTTATTATCAGTTTATCTTATTTAAACATTTAAGTCTTAAGTATAACATGCATAGAAAAAAGTATACAAATCTTAATTTTTCATTTCAAAACATGTTGCCATATTCTGTGTATCTTCTGTCAGTAGTTTGGAAAGGACCATACTCAATCACGTATATTTTGGATTAAAAAGACACTACTGTCATACATCTTGTGCATGAATGGGTCATGCCTGAAGAGGAGTGCATCACCAGTTAAAAGAGAGTAAATTGACTGACAGCAGTCTGGGATCTTCTACTCCCTCCAGGGGGCTTAGTGTTCTGAGGGGCATATTTGGTTCTTGATTGGGGTATTACGGGCTTAAGCAGGTAAGTGCAGTGGTTGTTGGATGACTCACAGAGTGTCGAACAGAAGTAATCTACATTCCACATGCTTTGAATGTTTCTCCAGACATTTATATGTGGGAAAACCTGTTTACAGTCATCTGTGTGTGTAACTTAAATCTGTTTTAATGCTTGTATTACAGTTGTGAACAGCTTGCCAAAGAAAATCATGCTGCCAAATTCAGAATAAAGAGTAGGAGGGGACTGCCAAGTTACAGGGCAAAGGACATGGATACAGGGAAGCCATTTAATTCACAGTGGCCTAGCACATGTGTATATCTAGGGAAGATTCAGATTTCATTCAGAACTATGTTAAGAATTGTTCACTGTTTTTGGAAAATCACAAAACTGATGGCAGTGCCACTTATGGTATTTGAGTCATTAAAAAGTACATCTGTATTAGTCTGTAAGCAAATAAAGTTATTACTATTTATAAGCATGTGTCAAGGACATGCTTAATATTTATAACAATACATCATTAGTTTCTACAGATGTAGTTTACAAAGTACTTGAATATTACTTTAGTATTCGCAGACTCCTATGGTGTGTTCAGTGGAGCAGATATGTCCATTTTTACATTATAGACCATAGTGTGCCAGATGTTAGTAAAATATTTTGCAGTGAAGCACTTTGTATCATTTGAGGAAATTGTTTTGACATTTTTTTCAAAAGTAAAATATTTTACAAAAAAAAATTCCACATACTTATCTTGTAATACTTTCTTTTGTATTGTGATGTTAACTTTAAAAAAAAATCTTTAGTAGTTTTCTCCATATATCCTCTTGTGATATCGTGGGTAATTCATGGTCCTCTAGTTGAAGGAATTTCACTCTTGGGTTAACTTCTGATTATTAAAGTTAATGGAAGGAGGGCTGGTGATCAGTGCTATAGATAATTCAATAAAAAGAAAATGTATTAGTAATTTTATTTTGAAGCATCAGTTTTTCTTTTCTGGTAGCAAATTAACTCTTCATAGTTATGTTTTAGGCCTGAGAATGAAAGAGTTACTACTGATGCTCCACAGGCATACAGTCTACATGGAGAAATAAAATCATGCATTGATTGACATATTTGATTATCTTTATGCTAGATTATCAAAATAACCCCCCCGGAACAGAAACTACTGCTTTTTAAAAAATCCTTCTAAAGCAATAAACCCATAAAGTAAGGTGCTCTTTTCTCTGTTAACATTTATGATGGATTCATTTTTCATTTTTGAAGCAGAGATTTATTAATCACCTATTATATACCATGGACTATCCCCCTTGGGTGCCAGAGATACAGTGATAAGCAAAAGCAGATATGATTTTGCCTTCATGTAAAGCTTAGAGTTTAGTTGGGGGGAAGAGAGAAAAGGAAAATCATTTCTGTCAATTCTGTTTTGGTTTAAGAGTGAGAAAGGGTTTCAGTTGGGAGCTGCAGATGCTCTGCGAGTGTGGAGACATAGTATTTTTCAGGAAGTTATACTTATGATTCAGTAGGCCTTATGAGACAAGCTATTCAGAGCTTTGGGGCAATTAAATTGCAACTTTGGGAGAGACTGGAGCCATTTATAACCACAAGCAAGCACTACCACAAAATATTTTTGTTTTAAGATTCCAAATTCACATGCTCTGATAGTTTTGCTGGAATATCCATGTATCATTTTGTGATATATTATATATACCTAGTCTATTACGAGGCTAAACAGAACACTAGTGGTTATTTCTCAAATCATCCTGTGTAAACTGTAGTATGTGATGGTGGTTCTCTATACAGAATCATGGACTCTGAAAAGTAGAAACCCAATATCAGAAAGAGTGTTTGGGACATTATCAGAGCAAAGACAGTGGACCTTTGAATGAATCGTGAATCAGTATATGGAAATATCATGTAGCTTCAAAGTATTGTATTCATTCCTTTTTTTTTTTTTTAAGATTTTATTTATTTGAGAGAGGGAGAGTGCGCAGGAGCGCACAAGCAGGGGGAGTGGCAGAGGGAGAGGGAGAAGCAGGCTTCCCGCTGAGCAAGGAACCTGATGCGGGGCTCAATGCTAGGATCCCGGGACCATGACCTGAACCGAAGGCAGATGGTTAACCAACTGAGCCACCCAGGCACCCGTAAAATACTATGAAGTCAGGCAACCTATGAAAGTTCCTAGTGTAGTTCTTGTAGAATAATGTAGATACTCAGGTGTTTATTGAATCAAAGTCTGAGATAGTAGAAGTTATAGGGGAAGGATTATCAATATTTTTACTCCCTGCACAGAGTGGTTTTATTAGAGGGATTTTTTAGTTTTCATAGAATATGAAAGTGTCATATACATTAATATTTGGTTTATGTATTTAAACTCTTGGAACATTTTAACCTTTATGCTGAGCTTAAATAATAATAGCAAAAATTGGCTGTTATTTTAGTAGCAACATATTCAATGTCATTATTGAGCACAGAGCTAAGTTAAAACTCATTACTCCAGGATCTACAATTATTTTGTTGCTTTTAGCAGAGGTTGGCAAGCTGTTTATGTAAAGGACCAGTAAATATTGTAGGCTTTGTGGCCACCTACATGCAGTCGCTGTTGCGTATCCTTGTTTGAAAAAAGCATTTATCCTTTAAACATTTAAAAACCATTTTTAAATCAGGGGCAGTGCAAGAGCAGGCCAGTGGCCCAGTTTGATCTGCAGGTGGTTGCCTGAAGACTCCTGGTCTGTGGCATTCCAAAATTTTCATTTCTCAGTATGAATCCTTTTATAACCTTCCTAGTTAATCTTCTTGCTTCATTCCGGCAGAAATGTTTTAACTGTAGTGAATCTGTTTTGTTTTCCATGTTTGCTGTCTCTATTCTAGTTTTCTTGCTATTTTGCCCAGTGCTGTTTTATTTATTGTGAATCTCTTTTAAGTCCTATCAAATTTTTACTCTCCAGTCAAGTCTTCCAGGAATATTGTGGGTGACAGGGACTATAAAACCCCAGTCATACTTGAAAATTTATATGCACACACACACACACAAATGCACACACACTTACGTGTGTGTATCTTATTCACTATAAGATACTGCATGAATTTTTTTAAGATTTGTTCATTTGAGAGAGAGCCAGAGAGAGAACGTGCATGAGTGAGTGGGAGGGAGGGGCAGAGAGAGAGGGTGAAGGAGAGAATCTCAGGCAGACTCCCCGCTGAGCAGGGAGCCCCATGAGGGGCTCTATCCCGGCACCGTGAGGTCATGACCTGAGTGGAAATCAGGAACTAGTCACTTAACTGACTAAGCCCCCCAGGTGCCTCTACACAAAATTTTTTTTTATTGCTCTTGTAGTTTCTTCTGTATTGGTTTTACTACCCTTGAAACATTATAGACATTTCTGTAGGATAATCTTATATACCTTTTCATTACACTTAGAGCAGTGAGAATGTACAAGAGTATATGCAAGGAAGTTTGAAACTTAAGATCCATGTGAGTTTCTTTGGAATTACTCGTAGTAATTTATTCTTATTTTTTATTTTTTGTGTGAAAAGTCGTGGGCTTCACTCCCCAGAGATTCTGATCCTGGATGTGGGGTGAGGCAAAGGACTGTCTGTTTGCATTTTTGGCCAGAACCCCACTGTGATTCTGAAGCTGAGGGCTACAGACCACCTTCTGAGAAAACCACTCTAACAACTAAAGACTCCTGCCTAGGACTCAAAATAATTTGTGGTCTGGTTTCAACACCACTAATAAAATGAATCTTGTCACTTTGGGCAAACTGCTTTTCCCTTAGCTTTGTTTTCCTTTGTAATCTGTGAGAAGTACCTGTTTTGTACCTTTGTTTTGTATATATTGTAACATGGTCTTTTTCCATGGTGACTGAAAACCCAGAGTATGTAGAAAGAGCTAGATGTTAGGTTGTAACTACTGTTCTGAGTATTTAACTTTTTTTTTTTGCAATGGTATCCCAGGTCACATGATTTATTTCCTTTTAGTTTATTTGCCTCAGCCATTTATTTTTTATTTATTTATTTTTTAAGATTTTATTTATTTGACAGAGAAAGAGAGATAGCCAGAGCAGGAACACAAGCAGGGGGAGTGGGAGAGGGAGAAGCGGGCTTCCCGCTGAGCAGGGAGCCCGATGTGGGGCTTGATCCCAGGACCCTGGGACCATGACCTGAGCCAAAGCCAGATGCTTAACAACGGAGCCACCCAGGTGTCCCTGCCTCAGCTATTCTAGCTTTTATCTCAGCTTTTTGTTTCTTTCTTGTTATTAGTGTGTTATCTTTTTAAAAACTTACTTGGATCCGATTAAAAATAGAAATTGTTAGTCTTTTTTTCCTTTTAAAACTTTTTGTTATGGAGATATTTGTATATCTATGCAAATAGACAGAATAATATAAAGAACTTCCACCAACTCATGGTCTTGTCCCTTCTTTATTATTTTGAAGCAAACCCAAGACCTGTAATTTCATCTGTAAACTCATCAGCTGATGTTGTCTCTAAAGCACAAGGACTTTAAAAAATATATAATCCTAGTACATACCATTTTCACATCCATAAAAATTAACAATAATCTAGTTATCTAGCCAGTATTCAAATTTCTTTCATTTCATAAATTTCATTTTTTTCCTTCTCTTAGGAGTTTGTATAAATCAAGATACAGGTAAGGTCCACATGCTGTGAGTGGTTAATACGGGTTTTGAAACTACTGCTGATAAAGGATCAGAGGCTAGATGATCACAATCTGACCAGGCAACTTCTTGGGGCCTGTATTGCTTGGACTGTGGGAAAAAAGCCAGTTTTGCATCTGAGAGTGGGGGCCTCAGACCAGTGGGGCTGGATACCCTTTAACCTGGGGGGGGCCTTGCCATTGTAAGTCCCTGGGAAACATAACAGCTCAGATGACTTTAGGCCTTGCAATCAAACCTGCAGCACAAGTACCATGTAGTACACACTGAGGCATAGTCCCTCACCTATGTCTCCTCCACTGCTCCAGCATAAGCTGCTCTACAGGCTCCTCACAATTGATGTTTAATTCTTATTACAGAGCAGGAAATCTGTTTGTCTTCTATGACAACAACTGGCATTCATCTTCGTAACAGAGGATGTCATCTGGTTGTGGGGTACTTTATAAACTGATAAGAAAGTTGAAACAGGCTCTGGGCCCATAGATTTTTAAGGAATTGGTGATGACATTGAAGGTTTCTTCATCTATTTCATGAAAGTCAAGCCATCCTGCACAGGCAAGATCAGCTTTGGGTAGAAGTAAGCAAAGGCCATGCCCAGCAAGAACTTCTTAGAGTTTTAGATGGTGTCTTGTCAATCTTCTACTGGACCGTGGGCTCCACCAGTTCAAGGACAGTCTCATACTGGCCTGTCTAGGATCTTTACAAGGATGGGGTAGTTGTGAGCAGTCATATTCTGTTGCAGAACTTGTTGCAGCATGGTCCTCTAGGTCCTACTGCAGGTGAGTGGGTTCTCCCAGTAGTGAGAGTGCTGTGATGCATTAGCGGCTCTGCTTGGCAGGGTGAGCTATATTCTCTCAGAACGCTTCTCATGGATGGTCATGGCAAGATCTGATCTTGGGCAGAGGCTGCTCAAAGCCACAGCACAATGACCAGATCTGCCTGTCTTCTGCCCCCTCCACCTCCTAATATTCTATTATGAACAATTCAAGTATACATAAAAGTGGAAAAATTATGCAGGTACAGGAAATATTGTGCTGTGTTTGCTTTAGCACACATCTATGTAGCTGTCCATTATTCAATCCATCTTATATTTTTTTTATATTTCAAAGTAGGTTGCAAACATTCGTTCACATCACTTAAATCTTTAGGATATCATTAATTGGAATATTTGTTAAAAATTATTTGAGGTATAATTTGCATAGACTGAAATGTAAAAATCTTACCTTGTGGAAGAGTTTTAATAAATACATCCAATTTGGCACTAGACCCCTGCAGAGATGGAGAGCATGACCATCTTCCCAAAAAGTTCCTTCTTATTTAATTTCTCCCCCCTCCAGAGGCAACCAGTGTTTTGATTTTTATTCATATTCATATAAATAAAATAAAGTGTGCTTTTTTTGGTAAAAGTTCTTTTGAGAGTTATGCAGGTGGATACATGTAGTTCTTTTTTTATTACCTGGTACTTTTCTATTACATGAATAGATCAGAATTTGTTCATTCTTCTTTGTAAGATCTGTGATTAGTGAGTATTTTCTTTGAGTTTGTGGCTTTCTCCTTTATTTTCTTATTGGTGTCTTTTGACAAGCAAATGTTTGTCTTTTTGATGAATTTTATCAATATTTAGTTTTATAGTTACTGCTTTCTCAGCTCCATCTTAAGAAATCTCTGCCTACTCCCAAATCATCATAATCTCATTTTATTTTAGAAGCTTTGAAAGCTTTAGCTCTTACATTTACATCTATGATCAATCTCAAATTAATTTTAGTATATGGTGTGCTAGAGGTTGAGGTTCATCTTTTTCTGTGAATATATAAAGTTGTTCCAGCTCCATTTGTTAAAAAACACTTTTGTCAATGGATTACTTTGAAACCTTTGTCAAACATGAAATGACCATGAAAGTATGAGTATGTTTCAGAGCTCTGTGTTCAGTTTTATTCATTTATTTATTGGTGCTTACACCAGTACCATATCAGTGAGTCTTGAGGTCACGTAGCGCAAGTCCTCCAATTTCCCTTTCTTTGAAGATTACATGCCTAGATCAGGAGTTGGCAAACTGTGCCCCCTGCACCCCCACCCGAATTTGGCCTATTGCCTGTTTTTATATGTCCTACTTAGTGATCTGCTGTTGTTTGACATAGGGACCAAGCCCAGGCTGCCCCCCTGCTGTCCCCCTGCTGTCCCCTTGCTGTCCCTGTTCCCCTTTCCCCTGTTGGCAGGTTCTGTACCAAGTGCTGGACTCTTTTAACGTGGGAGTGGATGACTCCATCGTCTTTAGCCAGCTGCTCAAGTTGAGATGACCCCGGCTCTCTAGGACAGAAAGGAATGCTGGGATTTGAGTGTCACTGGGGCAGAGAATGAAAGTGACCACTGTGGTTTTTCAGATTATCTGTTTCTTGTATCAGTTTTGATGATTGGTATTTTTAGGGAATTTGCCTGTTTCATGTAAGTTGTCATATTTATTGACGTTAATGAAACCCCCTCTTTTAAATGTGCATAGATTCTATAACAGTTTTGCTTTTTATTATTTCTTCTATTTGCTCTGTGTTATTTGTTCTTTCTTTGCTTAAGGTAGAACCTAAACTCATTGATTTGAAAGCTTTCTTTTCTAGTATTTTAAAGCGATAAATTTCTCTCCTCTGCTTTACCTGCTTTGCAGAAATTTTGATATGTTATATTTTATCATTCAGTTCAAAATGTTTTCTGGTTTCCCTTGTGATTTCTTCTTTGATCCATGGATTATATAGGAGTGATTGTTTAATTTCCACATATTTAGGGTTTTTGTAGGTCTCTTACTCTAGTCAATTTCTAATTTACTTTTGTTTTTGTCCGTGAACATTCTCTGTTCTCTCAACCCTTATTTTTTGAGACTTGTTTTATGGTCCAGCACATATAGAGTCTGTCTTGGTGAACATATTATATGCACTTGAAAAGAATGTGTTTCTGAAGTTGTTGGGTATAGTGTTCTATAAATGTCAGTTATAGGTTTGTGATTGATAGTGCTGTTCAACTCTTCTAGGTCTGCTTTACTGATTTTTGTCTAGGTAATTTTTCAGTCACTGATTCAGCAGTTAACAAATGATTGTGGGTTTGTATATTTTCCCCTATTTTATTGTTTGCTTCATTTATTTTGAAACTTGTTAGGGGCCAACATACTTATTATTACTGTGTTGTCTTGATAAAGGTAGCATTCTGTCATTACACAGTCTCTTTATCTTTGGTAATACTCTTCCTTGAAAAGAGTACATTATCTGATATTTTTATTGTTGTTGCTCTGTAGTGATAGGCCATTTTGAAGTCGTTGTCTTTGTTTTCTAAATATGACTGTGATGTACCTATGCATGCTTTGCAGGCATGTGTGTGTGTGTGTGTGTGTGTGTAGTCATGGTGTTTGCTGAGCTTTGTGAATCTGTGAATTTGTCTTCAAGATTATTTATTTATTTTTGAAGATTTTATTTATTCACTAGAGAGAGAGAGCACGAGTGGAGGGGAGAGGCAGTGGGAGAGAGAGAAGCAGACTCTCCGCTGAGCAGGGAGCCTGACCCTGGGCTCGATTTCCAGGACCTGGAGATCATGACCCGAGCCAAAGGCAGACGCTTAACCATTTGAGCCACCTAGGCGCCCCCAAAATTATTTTAAAATTGAGACTTCACCTGCAAATATGTTACACATTTTAATATTGTCCCACAGGACCCTGAAGCTCAGTTAACTTTCATTCTTCAGATTTCTGTTAAATTATGTGTTAAAGTTTACTTAACTACTTTTTTCAGCTCTGATCTCGTCATCAGATTGGATAATTTCTGTTTTTTCCCACCTGACTCTCCTGTTATCTCCGTACTCTAGTTTTTTGTTTGGAGTTAATTTGATATTTTTCAGTTCTAGAATTTACATTTGGTTCTTTTTTATAGTTTTTATTTCTCTGCTGAGATTTCAAAGTTGTATTCATTGTAAGCGCTTGCATATGGGGATCCTAGCTGCTTTAAATCATTGTCTGCGAATTCAAAAGTCATCATCTTTCTCTCCTGATTGCTTTTCTTTTGATTGTAGGTCACACTTTGCTGTTTCTTTGTATATCTAGTGATTTTGGATTATATCCAGGACATTGGAAATGGTAGGTTGTAGAGCCTCTGGATTCTGTTTTGTCCCTTAAGGGTATTGGTTTGGTTTCTTTTGTTCATTTTTTACTTTAGCAAACTCTGCTTCTCATGAGGATACCAGTTAAAATTTATGCTCAGTTCTTTTAGTCTCTAACTGATTGCTTGGAGTCAGCCCCATACATGCTTACCTTAAAGGTGAGCCAGAGATCTGGGTAGAGTTGTTCTGCAGGTTTTGTGGCTCCTATTCTCTGATTCTCTCCCTCCCTGGATTTGCCCTTCACTTTCCAGTTACTATGGTTGCAGGGATCTCCTTTTTAAGATTTGTGGATTTCTGTTCGAGTTTTACCAGCTCTGCTTGGCACTGACTGGGTCCTGCTTTCTAGTGATGATCTTTAAAAAAAAAAACAAACCAGAAAATACCTAGTTTCCTCTCCAGTTTCTGTTCGCTGTGGTTGCTCTTTAGTGTCTTCTTTTTTATAACAATTTTAAAAAAATATTTATTTATTTGACAGAGATAGCGAGAACAGGGATACAAGTAGGGGGAGTGGGAGAGGGAGAAGCAGGCTTCCCGCTGAGCAGGGAGCCTGATGTGGGGCTCGATCCCAGGATCATGACCTGAGCCGAAGGCAGACGCTTAACGACTGAGCCACCCAGGTGCCCCTCTTTAGTGTCTTCTGATAGTTTTTACTGTTTGCACAGAGTTTACAGTTCTCATCTGCTGGAGAGTTGGGTGTTAATATGAGGTAATCTGACATTACTGGAAGTGAAAACTGCCTTACTTGCCTTTTAAATCTTTTTTTCTATAAGTTTCTATAAGTAAGTAGTATTTACTCCTATTCTATCTCCTTCTCTTCCTTCTTCCATCTCCCCTCCCGTTCTCCTCTGCTTCTTGCTTCTCCTTTCTCCCAGCCCAGTTGTTTGTTCAGTAGTTTCCAGTGTCTGGATTTGCTGATTCTATCCATGTTGTAGTGTCATTGTTCCTCTGTCATCATAGTTACCTGTAAATTGGTAGCTGGATCTAGTAGCTTCTTAAGATTCATGTTTAATTTGGAGAAGGGAAAGACTCTGTTTCATAGGTCATCAGGTGGTGTATTCGTGCGTGGTAGACATTGTTGGGGGGATATGTTAGCAGCTCTTATTGCAGTTCTCTATTCCTACGTCCATTAACTCATTTTGAAAACAGTTAAATATTTGGGCTGAAAGTGGTGATTTCTAACTTAGCAATTTTCCAAGTGCAGTCTGGGGACCTGTTGGGGATCCTTGAGACCTTTCCAGGGATTGTGTAAAGTCAAAAATTTTTAATAATGAAGACTTGATTTGCTATTTTTACTTTCATTCTCATGAGTATACAGGAGAGTTTTCCAGAAGCTGTGTAACATAAAGATGCAGAAGCAGATGAGAAATCAGCTAATGTTCAATCCAGCATTAATGAAATTTGCAAAGATGTAAAACAGTGCCGCTTTTTTCACTAACGTTTTTAGTTTTAGAAAATATAGCTGTTTTCATAAAAGTTATTTATATTAACATGCAATACTTTCATTACTCTTTTAAGTACATCAGAACTACTTCTCATACATATCAGGTATAGTGCACATAAAGCTATTTATGGTTCTCCATATTTAACTGTTTCCAAAATGAGTTAGCTCCATAGCATCTTCCAACAGTGACCAGCTAGGTGTGTGTTTTTTTAAATATCGTTATGAAATTATTTGATGTGTTTCAATCTGTTGTAGTTATTTCAATTGATGCTCAATTTGTCCTCTTTGGGCATGGAGATAATGTTTTGGAAACCTACTTAAAACTCAACTCTTCTGCAGCCCTAATGTCTGCTTAGAAGAGCTTTGCCTGATTATTCCTTCTCCTTTTTTTTCTTTTTTTTTAACCTGTGAGTCACCCATGTATTCGTAAATGTTCAAAGAAAATGAAATGTTTCTTCTCCAGATCATTAATTTACATAGAATATGGTACAGATCAGGTTTACTTCAGAGGCTTGTTTTGCATTTGGGCCAGTTAGTCTCTCTATTCCTCAGCCAAAGGCTACATTCCCAGCCTCAGTCAGCTGTCTGGCAAATGCATGCCTTTAGTCACCAGGCCAACCAGACAATAGAAGTGTCAGTACAAATCGATTATTATCATTGAACTTTAGATTGAGTTAAACATTGAATGAGTAATGTTCTTGTTAGCAGTGGTTCGCTGCTATTGATGCTGTCTTTAAACCATTGATAATCCACAAACAGTTCTTTTTTCATATCATGACAAATAAATAAAACTGTTCTTAATATTCAGTTCTAAAGGAAATATGATTAGGTTAACTTGCCCATTCTGCTCCTTTGCTCCCTGTTATTAGTTACATTCTGGAAAATGTAAAAAGTGAAAACTTTCTCTGTGGAGAGAGAGAAACCAAAACCGTTGGTTAATTTGTCCTTCTTGGCAGTTTTGCATATAAGATTCATAACTGTCTTTGGGAATGAGAATGCTGTGCTTTAAGAGGTTCACAAATTAAGTGTAGAATGATTGGAACCAAAACACTGGTGTGAATTTTGTTCTCTTTTTTAGATGGTGATTCTAAAGTTCATCCAAAAAAACGAAGAAGTAAAATTAACTAGGAAGAAATTGTAAACCAAAGAGGAAATAAGATTGGCTCTACTCAGATACTAAATATATCTGTTTATAGGCAATAATTTGCAATATAAACGTGTGGCAACTACAATAGTCTGAAACTAGAATAGGCACAGATCTGTAGACTAAATCCTGAGATACGCTATAATCTTTATATATATTAGGTATATGAAGTTATCATAAAATGAATGAATTTCAGCAGTTCAGTGTGGAAGGAATTGGTTATTCAGTAAAGGAAAAGTCAGAACGTTAACTGACAGTATACCAAAATAAATTTCAGAAGTATTTTATTTTTAATTTTAATTTTTTTTTAAAGATTTTATTTATTTGTCAGAGAGAGAGAGCACAAGGAGGGGGAGTGGCAGGGAGAAGCAGGCTCCCTGCTGAGCAAGGAGCCTGATGCAGGACTTGGGACTCGATCCCAGGACCCTGGGATCATGACCTGAGCTGAAGGCAGGTGCTTAACCGACTGAGCCACCCAGGCGTCTCCAGAAGTATTTAAAGTTACAATTTAAAAGCACAAAAACAATAAAAATATAGAAAATGTCTCAGAGTGTCTCCCTACAAGGTATTTTTTAATCCCAAAGGGAAAAATTGTGACTTTATTGTGGATAAATCTGGCATATGTCACTTAATATCACTCAGGAATGGGACAAGTTGACATCATGTCTCCTGATATAATGCATTGAGAAGGATACAACATGGTTTACATGCATGACAAAAATTTCATTTTTTTTTTTTTTTAAAGATTTTATTTATTCATTCATGAGAGACAGAGGGATAGAGAGAGAGAGAGAGAGAAGCAGAGGGAGAAGCAGGCTCCCAAGGAGCAGAGAGCCCGATGCGGGACTCAATCCCAGGACCCTGGGATCATGACCTGAGCCGAAGGCAGACGCTTAACCATCTGAGCCACCCAGGCGCCCAAAAATTTCATTTTGAGAAAACCAAAATAAAGGAACATACTACAAAATAACTAGCTGTAGTCTTCAAAGATGTCAAGGGACACATGAAGGAACCGTTCCAGATTAAAGGCAACAAGACGGTTATGGATTCTGTACCGGGTGATCCTTTTCCTTTTGCTATAAAGGACATTATTAAGATAATTGGCTAGTCTGTGGATTAGATAATAAAACAAAATGTTTATTTCCTGATTTTGATAATTTTGCTTATGGTTATGTAAAAGAATGTCCCTGTTTTTAGGAGATACACATTTAGGAAGAGATCTAAATGGTTCAGAAAAAATTTTGTCTCAGAAAATGGTAAAGTAAATGTTAACATTAACGACTTTGGGTAAGGGGTATATGGGAGTTCTTTTCTACTACACTTGAAACTTTTTTGTAAAACAAATTATTTTGTGGCTAAAAGGCAGACTAAATTGTAGTGTTTAAAGTTGTATACGCTTGGGGTAGACAATAAAAAAAACCATAAGCGATTACCATAAAAATTAATAGAAAATGTAGCTTACTGTTTAACATTTAAATGTGTAAGGACTTTATATACTAAAAGCAATGGAAAAATCACAGAGTAAATATTGATAAATTTAGCTAAAACCAGGAAGATTTTTAAAGACATAGCATACAAAATTAAAAGACCAATTGTTTTGTTACCCATGCAGCCCTACAGGGTAATTTACATATGTCATCTTAGTTTGAGAAAGTGGGGCAGTTGATAATCTTTCTCCACACTAATGTGACTTGACTAAAGTAGTAAATTTTACATTTATAAAGCTTTCTGTAATTTGCAAAGCACATTCATGAATCAACATGTATTTTGGGTTGGGGAGTCCTTACCATGCTCATGCTCCTTGCTGATGGAAGAAAGGGGGAAGACTCCCTCTCCCTGTCTTGGGAAAACCACAAAATAAAGACACAAACGCACAGTTTATTGGACCAGGAATGGACAGCTAACCCTGGGGGCCAGTGACTAATCAGAGCCTCCCTCTTTTAAGAAATTGAATTCAGGTTCACAGAGGCTAGATTCAAATGATGAATCACTTAAACCAAAAAAGACAGTATGTACTTGGGCCATGTGCAGTCTTAACAAGTAAACAGGAAAGAAAATCATGTATTAAGATAAGAGCAGTGACTTTATAGACATGCTCTGAGAATCAGAGGTGATAAACTCTGTGTTTGGTGGGACAGGTGTGGAGAGGGGCTTTGGAAACAGATACTCAAGACTACCTAGTCCCAAATGGCTTTCTCTTTACAGGTTCCCATAAAGTTTATGTTTTCTTGAAGTGTTGCTGTATGCTTCCTGTGAACTTGTTTTATCTGAACTGTTGTGGCTGGGTTTCTCTTCTTTGAAACCTATCTGAAACACTATCTGACATTAGAGATTTTAAATAAAATCCGCCATGGGAATGTGCTGTGTATTGTGTACTGCCTTTTACTAAGTGGCCATGGTAGGTTTCTGAATTAAAGCTGGTCTCCTTCACAGACATAGATATTTGTAAGTAAGTTTTACTGCGGTTTCCACTGCGTTTAATTTCTTTCTAGTGTTCTAAATATTTCCTGCCTTTATCTTTTCTATTCTTTATACTCATCAGTTATTTAGAAAACAAGTGTTAAATACGTATTAATCCTTACGTGAAACTTACTCTGGTACTTTTTCACCTTTATTCTCTAGGGAATAAATTGACCGTTAGGTAGTCCTCATTCTTGGAAAGTTTTTCCTCCAAGGAAAGGCTTCTTTCATTTTAGTTTCATCTGTTACTCCCCATGCACAGTATAATACCTGCCTCTAAAATAGGCTTTTATTTATTATCCTATTTAAATTGTTATTATTTTTGGCTGCTGGGATGGTATCCTAGTAAGTCCATACTTGCAGGTTAAGTCAGGGGTTGGCAGACATTTTCTGTAAGGGGTCAGTTAGTACATATTAGGTTTTGTGGACCATATGGTCTCTGTTGTAGCTACCCAACAAAGCACCATAGACAGTAGATAAACAAGTGCACGTGGCTGTGTTCCAATGAAACTATAGCTGCCTAACACAGACCATAGGCCAGATTTAGCCTGTGAGGTTTAATTTGCTAACCTCTGGTCTATATAGAATGTGAGAATTTGGATCAGTGAATTTATTACTTCTGCATGAGTAAGTTGGTAAGCTAAATGTTCTAGGTCAGCATGTATATTTTAGATGGAACAAAGGGAAACATAATTTCTGCAGCACATATACTTCAATGCTGATAGGAAGTTGCTTTCACTCATGCACAAGCTTATTTATTTATTTTGTGTCTGCTATGTGTCAGGCACTGAGAATACAAATAGAGGTGATTCAGAGAGAAGGTTCCTGCCTCATGAAATTTACATTTAGAAGCTGTGAGATAAAGGGGGTGAAAGTAAGTAATATGTTGTAGTAATGTATATATGAGGTTTGGTGTGGGGGATGTTGCCCCCTTTGGATTGTATGTTCAGGGAAGACTTTCTGAGGAGGCCTGTGTGGCTAGAAAGAGTGAGGACAGAAGAGGAGTCTGTAGAGTTAATCAGGGCTTGGCTCCTTTGGGGCCTAAATTGAAGAATTTGATTTTTATGTTAAGGAAGCCATTATAAGGTAGTTTGTGCTTAAATTAAAAAAAAAAAAAAAAAGAAAAACCTAAGATTAAATAAATTGGATTTGATGTAAGTCTTGTTCCCTCACATATCCATTTATGTGTCTGGTTCACAGAGGCTCTGGTCTCTTAGTTATCTGCACATAAAGTTTGTGAGTGCCTCTTCAGTGAATCAGTTGCGTATGTTCTAATTCTTTCACATGTTTTAAAACCAGATTTTAAGATGGAATATACCATATATTCCTAAAAAGGTATATACATGGAGAACTATCTGTTTCTCTTGCATAAGTCCTATGAATAGTGTCTTTGTTTCTCTAAGTATTATTAATTAATATATATCCTTTAGATAGGCTGTCACGGGGAAATACCTACCAGTCTAGAAATATTAGAATAGTCATGCTAATGTAGGTTGGATGGGTATAGGAAATGTTAATAATGTACTTATTTTTCCAGTATTTAACTTGAGTCATGACATGTATTTGAGATATTTTTCTGATTTTGGATTTTTAGGGCAAATTAAGGCAAAAAACTGATTTTTCTTCTTTTTAGGGTAAAATAATATATTGATGATAACATGGTCTCTCTCTTGAGAGCTTCTAATGGGATTTCCTGTTTGTTAATATTTATTTCTGTTCAGTTTTTCTGTGTTCTTAGAGTGGCTATTAGTTACTTGTTCATGAATTTTTCATTTAAGTCTCATTTCTGTATTTTATGGGCAATATTTTCAAATGCTGTAATTATATCTTACATGGAGTCAGTAATCCTCCATCTCTCCACTAAGGAGTGAAAAGACAAAAAAGTCTAGTTGGATGTATATAGATTGGATTAATGAAAAAAAGATTAATTCCAGAGCATCTTTCTGTCCTTTCCTTATTTTTTATCTTTTTACCTAGAGGTTGCAAACAGAGGCTAGTCACAATGTTTATTCTTTGCATCCTCTTTGTGAAAATAAGGGTTTGTCAGAATAAAGGTAAATTCCCTCTCACACAGATTTCTACTGTTTTGCTGTCCCATGAGGGGATCATAAAGGTGTAATCTCTGCCCTTACCTCTTTTCCTTCTCAAGCCTGGTGCAGCACTGTTTTCTTACCCTTCCTTTTTTATAGGAGTAATTGAGAATTAGTATGGATGTTTCCTATCTCTGGTGTCCGTAATTTAGTTTGTTAAATTGCTTGCACCGCATATATTTATTATCATGGTTTGGGTGCTGTGTTGGAGAGCTTCCATCTGCCTTTCTAGCTCTGGTCTTTACCCTGCTCTGGCTCCAGGCAGCTGGTTTATCTGGATACACAGATGGGCTTTCTTGATTCTTGGCTTCGAGTTGGGTTTAGCTGATGGGGAACATTGTCAGCAGATCAAAGAAAGGAAAGTAAGTATTACTTTCTTCTTCCCTGTGGGATTTCTTGTATTCTTTCTGCATCCTTCCATTGAAGGTCAAACTCCTATTAAGTAGCCCTCTTCCTTTTAAGGTTACTGACATCTTCCTCTCTTCCTCCCTTCACTGCCGGTGGGTAGGGTTGGGCCCTGCTCTTACTAATGCGGGGAACTATACTCATGTGATTTCCTTACAGCCTCTGTGCTTTGTAAATAGCCTATTAAACTTTTTTCAAATTTCACAAATTGAGTATGCCACCTGTTTTCTATGGCAACCCTGACTGATAAATATGCTTTAAAATATTTTAGGTTCTGTCAGTGACTATTATGATTGCAATTCTAAAGTGGATTAGCACTAGAATAAGGAAAAAATTACCCTGACAATTTCATGGGTTTATTCTTTTGGCTGATATGTAATTTTATTTTAAAATAAATGATGTGTGGTTTTGAGCATTATTGGTATATTTATTGAACACACACTGTGGCACAACCCATCTTTTTAAGCATTGTGGGGAATTCAGAAGTACACGAGACACGTGCAGTAATTTGAATATGAGGCAGTTGGTAATGAATCTCATGTGAGAGGTACAAAGTGCTATAGAAGTTTGGAGGAGAAGGGGCGCCTGGGTGGCTCAGTTGGTTAAGTGTCTGCCTTCAGCTCGGGTCATGATCTCAGGGTTCTGGGATCGAGTCCTGCATGGGGCTCCCTGCTCAGCGGGAGGCCTGCTTCTCCCTCACCCCCCCACCCCGCTTGTGTTCCCTCTCTCCCTGTGTCTGTCTCTGTCAAATAAATAAATAAAATGTTTTTTAAAAAGAGAAGTTTGGAGGAGGGAGATTATTTTATCAAGACAACTTTGATTCTGTCTGTAGCAGGAAAGAAGGGAGACTCATAGTTTCCTGTGTTCCTGAGGAGACCTCTACTTCCCAGCCCTTGCTCACCTTATTATTTCATAACCCACCTCTGAAAGTAATAACTAATACTAGTTAAAGTTCACATATATGCCTGTTCCAGAGTAGAAAACTCCTATTAACTCATTTAACCGTTCCACCATCCCTGTGAAGCAGATTCTGTGACTAAACCGAGTTGGAATTCAAATTCAGGCTGTCTGATTCCCTAGTCTATGCTCTGAACTACCCTAGCCATCACATTATTCTATAATTAGAACTGATTATCCACGTCGCTCAAAGAGATTATCAAAACTAATTACATCATGAGTGCAGCTCTTTCAAATGTTGGCTTTTCAGTCTCATTCTTGCTCCCCAGTGGTGTTTCTGGGCACCCAGCCGCATGCTTCTTGTGCAAGTAGATTTTATCAATTGCTGTGGCTTATTGCAGTCATACCTCTGAGGCCCCTCATTCATTATAGATTTTAGCTCCTTACATAATGTCTTTTTTTTACTAGTGTTAATCATTTCTGCCAATCTCAGTATCTGCATGGATAATCCCCATGATTATCATAATAATAGATAATTCGGCCTCCTGAATTCCTTGACCTCTTAACCTCCTATAATCTTGCATCTTATTTTAGATTTTTTATTTATCAATAACTGAATCAAGAGTTCAGGTTCAAACATCCGGTTCTCTGAGCACCCCCACTTCTTTCTTCCCAGCTCATTCCCTCTTAATTTCTTACTCCCAGCAACTTTATTACAACCTGAACCTAAACTTCTTTGTTGTCCATCATCCTCATCATATCTTTGTTTTTCTCACTTTAGATTCCATGGTCTGTTATAACCACTCCTTTTTAACTTCGGTTGTATTTTACCTTAATTAAAGCCAACACTTGACTACTTTGTACCTAAATAATCAGATGAGGCTGGAGGGAAACACACAACTTTTATGACTGGTTTCATTTTAATACTCAAGACCACAGGTCTCGGTACTGCTTGCCCTATTAGTAATTCACTCAGGATTTTGAGCAAAATAGGAAATTGTTGTTGTGGGGTAACACAGTCAGAAATAAGAACTGACCAATATCAAGGGGCTTTGATAGTGAGATGGCATGAATTTGTAGTGGACCAAAGCAGCCAGTTTTAATGGTTTTTCCAGTCGGCAAGCCGGAGCAGCACCGCAGCAGTTCGTTTAGAATTTTGAGTGGCAGGGCCTACAGGCTGCTAAGGCCAGCTGTCTATATATATATATAAAGTTTACCATCAAGTACGTCATCTTTGCTTTATTTTACCATGATGAGTGCCAAGACAGTAACTTAATGATCTCTCTTCAGGCCATCTTCTTTTGATTTGTGTATTTGTTATTTATTCACTATTTGTAGTTTAAAAAATTGTATATGGTAGTTAATGGGGATTTTTGGAATGTAATGACTTAAATGTCATAAAGTGTCCTGAACTAATTGTGTCAGTCACAGTTAATAATTCTTTGGCCTTGGGCAAATGATTACCATGTCTCTTGTTTTCTCATTTGGGAATTTTTAAGATAGAAGAATTAGAAACTTCTGATCCCCCCTTTATAAATGTAATTGTAAAGCCACAGCATCTTTCAAAAATTACATTTTTGGAGAATCATTAGGTTTCTGACTAAGGAGAGTCCCATGTGGTTCTTTTTAAATTATTAAATAGTTTTTGGAGAAACTGGCCCTCTACAGGGTTGATGGTATTTCCGGCAGTAAGTTGCATCACCATTTCTGGGTGACTGTGCTTGGTTTTTGCCACTGAAAATTTTTTATAATGAGATTGTGCCTTAGCCTAGACCTTATGTGTGTCAGCTGTCCTGCCTTAATGATGGTATAGTGTCTGTACTGAGCCTGGAGTAGGAGGGAACCATAGGAAAAGTTGTCTTGAAATGTGCTTGGGGTCCAGATAGAGGAGAAGGGTGAGTCCTTTTTCTGGTTCCCCTTTCTCCCTTACCCACTTCAGTGAGCAGGGTATGATTGAGAGGTGTGCTGCTGCTTTTCATCCTGATTCCTCAAATCTTGGGCTTTTTGAAGCTAGATACTGTTCTTTTCACAGTGTAATAATTGGTTGTTTTTTAAAACAATATAATTTTGGAAACTCGTGGACTAGTGTCATAGCTTTACTGAAGAATAATTACAATAACTTGTGCTTATTTAAACTATACAATTTTGATGAAGTTTGATATATGTGAAACCATCACGATAGTGACAAGACAACATACATTTTCATTATCCCGAAGAGTTCTTTTTGTGCCCATTTGTAATGTATCTGCTGATCTCCCTTCTGTCATTATAGATACGTTTATATTTTCTAAAATATAAATGAGTGGAATCATACAGTATATACTTTAGAGGGGGATCTGGCTTCTCAGTCAGCATAATTATCTTGAGGTTTATTCATGTAGTTGCCTGTATCAATAATTTATTCCTTTTAATTGCTGAGTAGTATCCTACTTGGATACTCCAAAATTGATCCATTCAACCTATTGATGAACCTTTTCGGTTGTTTCCACTTCGGAGTTATTATCTGTAAAGCTGCTGTGAACATTGTATACAAATTTGAGTGTGGACATGTGTTTTTTTATTTTTGTTGGGTAGATACTTTAGAAGTGCGATGGCTGGGTCATCTGGTAGGTATATATTTAGCTTTTAAGAAATCGTCAACAGTCTTCCAAAGTGGTTGTACCATTTGAACATTTTTGAGAGTTCCAGTTGTTCCACATTGTTACCAACACATGATATGGTTAATTTTTTTATTTTTAGCCCTCTAGTGGTATCTATGGGTTTCTATGTAGTGGAGTCTTGGTGTTGTTTTTATTTTCTGCATGATTGGGGCTGCTTATTTGTGATGTGTATGTCTTTAGTGAAGTGTCTGTTCAACTTCTCTGCCCACTCTTACAAGTTTTTTGTAATTGAGTTTTAGAAATTTTTAAATGTATTTTGGATTCATGTTCTTTTAGGTTCTGAACGCATTTTGCCAGTACTTTTTATCAGTTGGTGGCTTGCCTTTTCATTTTTTCTTTTAAGTTTTTTTGAAGAGCAAGAGTTGTAAATTTTGAAATCCACCTTATCAGTTTTTTCTTTATATTTCTCTGCTCTTTGTGTTCTGAGTTCTGCATCATTTTATTTCTGTAATTTTTATAAAAAGTTAAATATCTCAGATTCTTAGATTTTAACCATTAGGGGTAAGAAAGCATAGGAGGTGATTATAAAGCTAGAGTTGTATCTGCCTTGTATTTTTGTTATTGTTATTATACTTTAAGCTCAAATTATTTATGATTCTAGTACTTTTTATTTGGTTTTTTTTTTTTTTTTCATTTCTTCATCCAGCATGGGGCTTGAACTCATGACCCTGAGATCAAGAGTCACATGCTCTAGAGGCACCTGGGTGGTGGCGTAGTCGGTTAAGCATCTGACTCTTGGTTTCGGCTCATGTTGTGATCTCAGGGTCCTGGGATTGAGCCTTGTGTCTGGCTCCATGCTCAATGCAGAGTCTGCTTAAGACTCTTTTCTCCTTCTCCCTCTGATGCTCCCCCCCCGCCCCCCGCTGTTCATGCACAGGCATGTGTGTGCTCTCTCTTTTTCAAATAAGTAAATAGATAAGTCTTTTTTTTTTTTTAAAGAAAGAGTCACATGCTCTACTGACTGAAATCAGGCGCCGCTTTTTTGGTTGATTTTTTAATCTGTCAAAGATCCATGAAATTGCTGCTGGTCTAATTCCTCTGTTTTATGGGTGAAGGAACTGAGGTTTATAAAAGTATACGACTTAGTTCAGGGCTTACAGTTTATGGTCATTTCAAGACCCAAAAGTCCCAAATCCCCTCAAATCCCATTTCATTAGTTTCCCTGTGAGATGTTATTTTTTATAATGCTGTTGCTAAGATTTTATTGCAGACTGGAATATATTAAAATAAATTTACTTCATTCGTTGCTTCTTCATTTTTCTTTGTGGTAAATATTTTCATTGAAAGGAGTGGTATTAAGTAGGTTAGCTTTTTGAAAGAATCCTAATTTTCCCTTAAAATTTCATTAAGTTAAGATGTTGAAATTAACACTTTTGTTTTTTTAATTCTTTCCAAAGGTCTGTAAACAGATTTGGCTAGGATTATTTGATGATAGATCTTCAGCAATTCCAGACTTCAGGGATCCACAGAAAGTGAAAGAGTTCCTACAAGAAAAGTATGAAAAGAAAAGATGGTGAGTGAATAGTTTGTATTTAGAGCAAAGGCTCCCAAACTCACATTAATTATGGGTAAGATTAATCTGAAAAGGAAGGAAGGAAGGAAATAGGTAGATAGGAAATAAGGAAATAGGTATGTAGGTAGATAGATCCTCATTATATTCTGGCATTTTGTTGGATTTGGTTTCTAAAAGCCTTGACTTAAGTCACCTGTGCCTAGCAGCAACTTGTTCCTTAATCCCAGGCCTCCTACCCCTTTTTGGAAAGTTAGGGATCCTTCCTTCTAATCCTTTTGTAGTCCTATTAGCTTCTCAAGACATTCTAGTTTTATACAGCCTCTTCCTTAAAATTGTCATTCGTTTAGCAAGTATTTAGCATCTTTTATATACTAAGCACTATGCTAAAGCTCTTGTGTAGTAATCCATCCACTTAATTGCATTTTGCAGTAAGTCTTTGATCAAAATATCCTCACCTCTCACCCAAGAAATCATTTTACTACCTGGTTAAGAGGGGAGTGTTTATGCTCCCCTGACTAAATCCATCAGATGTTAATTTTTACAAAGAAGTTAAAACAGGTTAGACATATGGCTAGTAAAGCCCTTTAAAAAGCAGAGCAGGAAATACGTCTGTAAAACTATATTCGACTACTCTGGAATCATCATTTTTAACTATATGAACACAATTCAGTGTACTAAGACTCTTTATTCAGTGGTATATATTTCCTTCTTGGGGGGTTAAGAAAATTAAGGAGAGAGTCACAAATAGGTGGAACAGATAAGGAGGAGGTAAATGGTTTCTTGTTTTCCCGAGGAGCTGTATTTTAACTCAGGGGATCCTGAGGGAGTACTTGCTATGGTTCATGGGTGACATATCTCTACTTTATTTCAGTGAGCACAGTAGAAAGAAGTGGCTTTGATTTGTGTGCTCTGTGAACTTTGGATTCTTATTTTCTAGAGGAGACTACTTTTTGCAAGGCAAGAATAGTCACAGCCAGGGCTACGTTCAGCGGCACTAGATGCGTTCAGTATGAATGGAGATAAAAACATAGTGGTACAGTTTTAAAGATTTTATTTATTTATTTGAGAGAGAGTGAGAGAGCATGAGAGAGCATGAGAGCCGGGCGAGGGGCAGAGGGAGAAGCAGATTACACACTGAGCAGGGAGTCTGATGAGGGGCTTGATCCCGGGACTCTGGGATCATGACCTGAGCTGAAGTTGGGTGCTTAACTGACTGAGCCACCCAGGCGCCCCCATACTAGTAAAATTTTAGATCAAGAAAGAAGATCTTTCAGGGTGGAGTAATAGTAAAAACATGGTGGCATAAATGATTCTCTTAAAATGGAGTGTAAAATTATCCTTCTATCATTTCAGCTCTTAATTTCCAAGATCTTGTATCCTGTAGTTAGACCTTTCTCCTTGCATAGCTATAGCCTGATTTTGATTTTCCCAACAGTTTTTACCAGCTCAGAAAGTTAGTTTGAATAGAACTTAGCTGGGATTTCAGATGGTTTATTTTTCAACTCGCAAAAGGAAAGTGTGCATGAGTAAGACTTAATAGATTTAAAACCATTGATTCCCTTCTTGCGTTTAGGATGGTAATAATTATAAAATTAGTAATTCAGACTATAACCCAAATAACTGTAAACCTCAAATAATTATAATTCATGTTACTTGCTGAGAAACAGGGTATTAATGAGAAGAATAATACAAAGACACACTTGAATGGTGGGCACCAAGAGGGAGTGACCCACAGTCAGGTGGGCCAGGCCCTGTGCATTTTAAACCCACACTTCTCCATCCCTGGGACTTGTAATGAGAGCGCAGTGCAGTGGGTTTTTAACATGACATCAGCACTATCTAAATGCAGTCTCCCTAAAAATCCTCACTGTACTTAATACCTTGAGGTTATTGTTGTCTTAGATCTGAAGGCGTTTTGAAATTGTTTGACCAGTTTTCAAACTCACTTCTATGCTACACAAGCCTAGCTTCTTTACTTTTAGTCAGATGAGTATTTTGAACCAAATAGTATTATCTGGTTTTATCCTTTGATAAAACGATATCCTCAGTGAATACACCAGATTATGGGAAAGCATAACTTCCTGTTTCCATTTTCATATCACATCTGTCCCATTTACTGGGAAAGCAGTGTATTGTTTGTCATTATTATATAATTTGATAAGAGCTAACACTTATGTAGCTAATACACGTGTACCAGGAACTGTTCTAAGTATTCACAAATGTTAATTCAGTTATACCTCCTAGCAACTATATCTCCATCTTATAGATGAAAAATTGGAGGCACGAAGGGTGAAGTAGTTTGCCCTAGGTTTCATAGCTACTGAGTGGTAGAGCTGGGATTTGATCTCTGTCTCTAGAACATATAGGTGCTCTTAACCACTGTGTTTTCCTACTCCCCCATGTGATATGGGGGGTGGGGGTGGAAAGAAGGGTAGAGTGGGACAAAACCTAGAAATAGAACTAAAGCTCTCATGTGATCCCAGCCCTAGAGATTAGCATTGACAGTGTTTGGGCATTATGTTTTTACTGCCTCTCTTTCCTTTCTTTACTCTCTTCCTCCTGTAAATCTTGTACTTACATGACTGAGATCAAACCTGCAAGACCTGTATAGTCTTAGGGACATCTTTCCATGTTAGAACAAGAGTAGCTATGTAGCATTCTATTATACAAATGTTAACAAAACCCCTTTAAGTATTTTTCTCCTGATGAGTGTTTGATATGTAGCTAGTTTTTTGAAATTATAAAGAGAGCTGTGATAACATGCATGCACGTGTATCTTTGTTACTTATCCAATTAATCCCAAAGGAGAAGTTTCTGGAAATTGTACTTCTGGGACACAGAGCATACCTATTTATAATATTTTAGTAGGAAATAACAAAATTTATAAAATTTTGCTTGGAGTAAATGTGAAATTTTAATTTGCATTTTGATGAGGTTACAAGCATTTTCATTTCTCTGTCTCCATTTGTAAATTGTTTCTGCTTATTTAAAAATTGCATTGTTGATCTTATTCTCCTAGACTTGTAACAGACCTTTGTATTTTAGACTGTTAACTGTAATATAATAAATATTTTCCCATTCTTCTGCTCTCTTCCCAAATGTTATTTATGATCTTACGATAGTTTAGTTTTTAAAAAATTAAGAGTTTTAACTGTTCATCATGATGACTAGCTGTAGGTGCTCTTTTGCTAAAAAAAAGAGCAGTTATTTTATTTATTTTCTTAGAAAAATTGTTAAGTAAATAATTGAAACAAGTTTTGTGGTTAGTCTTTATTATCCTTTCTGAGTATTTCAATTAAGCGCAGTCTTAAGCTATCAATTCTAAGAGGGTTTTGAAATAAGATTAGTGTTGAAATAGTCTCGTAAAAAAATGAGAATTAAGTTTATCATTTTTAAGCATAGTATTCCCTACATTTTTCTTACGTAACTGCCTGCTTAATTTTTCATATGTTTTAGGTACGTCCCTCCAGAACAAGCCAAAGTGGTGGCATCAGTTCATGCATCTATTTCAGGGTCCTCTGCCAGTAGCACAAGCAGTACACCTGAGGTCAAACCACTGAAGTCTCTTTTAGGAGATTCAGCACCAGCACTGCACTTAAATAAGGGCACACCTAGTCAGGTGAGTAGTCTTAAGGTCTTGTAGAGGCTTCCACGTAAGGAGGATAGTGAGTGTCATGAATTTGAGAATTCTTTAAGACAGTAGCATAAACCTTTATGCCAACAGCGTTCTGTCCTAAAGGTTTATAATACATGAAAAGGATCTTGGTTAAGTGGTTGGGAGGTGCATATTTTTGTTCTCTTTTGCTCTGCAAATTAGAGTTTCTTTGAATGCTCCACAGGTTTGTAAAGGTATACAGGAATGTTGTTAATAGCTAGCTATCATATAACTTAAATTTAGTAAAACCCGACTCTGTGGGGACCATCAGAGTTAGAGCAGTATAGTCTCTGTGATGGACTTTTACAAGAAGGAATTTCTTAAGCAGTAGAATTTTTTCCCTGCCTGGTTGTGAAGCATGTTTATCATCGAAATACAGGTGGCTTTGCATTACATACCTTATTTTAAAAAACTAAACAGACTGAAGTCTTTTCATAACTTGGTAAAAAAGTTAGTGTTTCTGCACTTTATTACAATTGACTGAGCTGTGACAAATTTTTTCCTGTCTGGCTTTACAATGTCTGCCCTACGCAAGAATGGTTCTGAGGCATAGTACTATTTGAATGAAAGCCTACCCTTTTTAATAATGCGCACTCGGGCATCTGGATAAAATTACTCAGTTTTCACAAGAGGTTTGAGTCAAAAATAAAGAGAAGGGTTAAGTCAGTATGTTGTACTCTTCCCATCATATAAAGGATGTGTTTTGTGACAGTCTTATCATTGCTCTCTTAGTGGTAAGTCTGTCTTGTGTTAGAAGGTGTAACAACTGTTGTAATACAGTGTTTTTTTTGCCTTTGACTTTGTACTTAGAATTGAGAGATAATTTGGAAATAGATGTTGAAAATTTGTGCTCTTCGGAAAATAGCAAAGTATTCAAAACTACAGATAAAAGATTATGTAATCTTTAAAACTGTGTGTTAAACTTGGTGAATTGGAAATAGTAGTAAAAAAATGTAGCAGATCTGACAGGAAGCTCTTTATAGTTAATATGTGGTTTATAGTCTCCAGTTGTAGGTCGCTCTCAAGGGCAGCAGCAGGAAAAGAAGCAGTTTGACCTTTTAAGTGATCTTGGCTCAGACATCTTTGCTGCTCCAGCACCTCAATCAACAGCTACAGCCAATTTTGCTAACTTTGCACATTTCAACAGTCACGCAGGTACGTGTATTTTTCCCCAACAGCTTTTTACCAGACACGTATATTAGCACTGAGAAACATCCATTCTTTTTAAAACTTAAATATCAGTAAATGTGTTCTATTGAGGGGGTGGGCCCTCAAAGCTGTTGACATGTAATATGTAGCCATGTAACTCTGGTGCTTTTTTAATCACAGAAGAGATTATACTTAATGTCAGATACTGACATGACCTCTTTCCAAAGAAAAATGGGGAAAGACTTTTTAATGTATTTTTTCACCCTTTTAATATGGAAAATTGCAAATACTCAGAAGTGACCAGGTAATAGAACCGTTGTGTACTCATTGCTTATGCCTAATCTGGTTTCATTTGTTATTCTACTCCTTACATTGCTCCTCTTAATTATTTTGAAGCAATTTTAGATATATTTGTTTATCCCTAAATATTTTATATGTATCTATAAAACAGAAGAACTTTGTTAAACATAACCACAGTAGTATTATCACTCCTTAATAATAATTAATTATTATTATTCATTAGTCGCTATTCAAATTTTCCATTCCAGTTCAGACAAACACACACTGAGTTTATTCAAATAAGGTGTACACACTGCATTTGTGAGATATATCACATAGTCTGTGGGTTCTTCCTCCATTTCTGTTTTCTCCTCTGTTATTTATTGAAGAAATCAGGTTATTTGTCCTATAGAGTATGTAGTTGATTTTACTCTGAATTTGTTGAGTGCACCACTGTGGGGTCCCTTAACAGGTTCCTCTCTCTGTATTCTCTATACATTGATAGTTGGTTCTAGATATATGATCTGTTACAGGCTATTTTTTTGGCGGGGTGCAAACCTGCTACTTACGGTTTCAGAGGCACATATTATTGACGGTTTCTGTTTTTGTAATGTGAGCTATTGATGCTCCATGCCTGGGTCCATTATGCAAAATGTTGATATTCTAGATTTTTTTTTTTTTTTTTTTGATATTCTAGATTTTATCATTCCTTCATTTATGAGCTGAAATATTTCTTCAAAAATCTTCAGTTATCCAATGGTATAATTTGTATAGGAAAGTTACTATATGACTGATTCTGACCAGTCACATATCAGAATGAGTTGAAACCCCACCATATTTTAATGATGATCTGTTTTTTGTTTCATATCATTATGGATTCATAGATTTAACATTTGCTACATCTCAGATCTGTTGTCATTATTATCTTTATTGATATTCATATTATCCCATCTTTAGAGTAGCAGTATCTTCAGGTTGGCTCTAGAAGATATGACTTCTTTTTTTATTCCCAGATTTCTCATGTTTGTTACAAAGAGTTAAATGTACTTTAGCAGAAATTAGAAATTATGGAGTTTTGTTTTGTAAATGAATATATAAACCTTGCAGTTACCTAAGTAATATTTAAAAATTGATTATTAAAGTATAGATGAATTCATTTGTGCCTTTCTAATTGTAATAGTAAATAATTACAATGGACAGTGAAATGGCATAATGTGAAAAGAAATAGGCTTTGGAGTCAGAATGGGAGTAGTCTTTAGAGTTGTTTCTTTATGCTTCCTTCTACTTTTTTAAATAAGGTCTGAAACAAATAATACATTATATGTTAAAAAAAAGAAGATAGTAGGAAGGGAAAAATGAAGGGGGGGAAATCCAGGGGGGCGGCAACCACGAGAGACTGTGGACTCTGAGAAACATTGAGGGTTCTAGAGGGGTGTGGGAATGGGTTAGCCTGGTGATGGGTATTAAAGAGGGCACATACTGCATGGAGCACTGGGTGTTATACGCAAACAATGAGTCCTGGAACACTACATCAAAAACTTAATGATGTAATATATGGTGATTAACAGAACATAATAAAATTTAAAAAAAGACAAAAAATAAGGTCTGATGTAAACGGTCTGAAAGCCTGCATTGTATATATCAGAGATATGTGTGAAATAATGTTTTGGATGCCAGTAAGCTTTGATGTGTATGTCACAGAAAATTTACCTGTCTGCATTTGTGAATGGTTGAGTAAGCATCAAACCGAATGTGGAGCACTAAAATTAAGAATTGATTTAGTCATTTTGTAGTCCTTTTATTTGATTATTTGAAACTTTGCTTTATATTTTTGCATGACTGTATGGGGTATTAGCTAATGTTTTTTATTGTTTCTTTGTCAGTCATTTTCATAATTTTAATTATATAATCAAGAAAAATTCACGACTATCTAAAACTTGTATTTCACTATTTTGTGAGCATAGCAGAAACTAGCACTTACAGAATTGATTTCCTATTTGTATTTTAGAACTTATTTTACGTTCTTTTACTCACCTATGAGATTGTGATGCTGTTCGTCTTTTTAATTTGATGACCTGGTTTATATAGTTGGATAATAAGGGTATAAAGTATAACATATATACATATATACACCCCCCCAAAATGTACTGCTTAAGATAGTTCGAAAAATTATGGAAAAGCTGCTCTTCAGCCACATTTCTTTCTAGCAAGCATTAAAGGAACTTTTTCTTTTAAATATTAATGAGAAAATAAATATTAATGAAAGAATTTTCTAAGGGCCTGCTACAGAAGGAAATTATGGTGTAACTTATATTATGTTTGTGTGTGTGTTTGCTTTAAAAAGGGATCCTAGGATGAAGAGGGGCTCTTTTTCAGCAAAGATTGTACTGAGAAGGGTAAGAAGTCAGGGAGCTTAAGATGTTGGGGCTGTGATGGCTTTCCCTTCTGTGTTAGCTCTGCAGCGAAAAGCCCAGGAAACCGGGAGAGACTTTTTCCCCTTCACCCTCCACGTCCGTAGCCAGTCTCCTCTGACTAAAGAGGAGCCCCAGCTCTTATGTTGCCCCCTGTTGCTTTTGAATGCTGGCAAAAGGAGTTGAAGAATCAGAGAATAGAATATAGAGTGAACCTTCTGTAATTCATGAACAGTTTGCGTTTATCTCAGTTTTACACTTCCTGATACATAATTTGAAGTGATTGATAAGTAACTACCAGGCTCTTTTGTAAATTTGCAACTTATTTCATGTTTCCCTTGTGTTTTTGTCTTTAAATGCAATTTGTGAATATTCACCATTCAGGGAATTAATGCTATACTCTTCCAGGTAGCCTTGTGAGCCAGAAGTAGCTATACAGGTCATTGCGGCTCTACAAGCTGCTTGGTACCATGATTTTACTCATAGCATCAGTAACTCCTTTAAAATGCTTGTTGAAAAATAATAGCCATTATTTAATTGTAGAATATGTTAAAGAAAAAAGGAAAGAAATGAAACCTGTAATTTTATCAGATTGTTAGAAGATAGTAGATCTTAACTATTTTGTCTCTTTTCCACATGTGATGGAAATGGTAGGAAAGATGGGTCTGTGAGGATATAGTTTAATAACCATGTCAGTTAGGTTAGGTTGCCTAAGAGGAGTAGTTTTTTAGCCTAAAGTTCTTATTTACGAATGCACACTTAAATCACCTTTTTTAAAAAAAACTTCATTTGATGGGCACCTGGGTGGCTCAGTCGTTAAGCATTTGCCTTCGGCTCAGGTCATGATCCCAGGGTCCTGGAATCGAGTCCCACATCAGGCTCCCTGCCCTGCAGGAAGCCTGCTTCTCCCTCTCCCACTCCCCCTGCTTGTGTTCCCTCTCTCGCTGTCTCTCTCTGTCAAATAAATAAATAAAATCTTTAAAAAAAAAAACTCATTTGATTCCAGAATAAAATATATACACATGCTACAAGAAGAAGCTAATAAAATTATTCATTTATTTCCTCTTTTTCCATTCTATGTCTTTTCCCCTAGCCTTTACAAGAACCCTGAATCTTTATTTTTCCATGTATGGTCCACAAATACAAAGTCATTGATAGCTGAGTTGGCACCCTGAAATTTTCTTTTTTTTTTTTTTAAGTTTTTTTTTTTTTTTAAGATTTGTTTATTAGAGAGAGAGGGCATGTGAGCGAGCATGCGTGCAGCAGGTGGAGGGGGGCAGGGAGAGCATCCTCAAGCAGAGTCTCCCAAGGGATCATGACCTGAGCCAAAACCTAAGAGTTGGACGCCCAGCCAACTGAGTTGAGTTACCCAGGCACCTCTTAAAAAACCTCTTTAGGTGAAAATTTTCTCGTGTACAGATTGATATGATGGAACTTTCAATAGCAAATGATAATTATTCAGATATGCCAATCTAGTTAGCATTATTTTATAGGGAAACCTGTATGTTTTCAGATAGTTTAATGGCTTAAAAGCCAGACGTCTTCACCCTTCCTCTGAACATCCTGGCTGACATGGTATGTGAAGATGTGTATCAGTGGTGGGATTATTGCTGTGTTCAGGAAAAGTCATCTTCTACAGAAGTACTTCTCAGTTAGAAACATAATTAACCTACAGAATTTAATAGTTACTTTGCTTGGTAATAAACCTCTCACAAACCTATGAACTATAAACTGTCATTGATTTTTGTCACACCTTGTACTAGGGATGGATGTTAAACTTCATTGTCTTGCCACCCATTTAACACAAGTGAGTAATGTAATGCATTGTGGAAGGGGGATGTTCTAATCCCCTGTTGACACATGGATATATAGGGTCCGGATTACCAGATAACACTGATTTTCTTTTAAGAGAAGTAAGAAAGCTTGTTTATTTAATGTGCAGTGTTTTGTTTCTAAGTGTTGGGGTTGATGAAAAAGAATTTAAATATGTAGGTGAAACAAATTCAGCTGAATTTGATGAAGGCAGTCAGTTTCTGTCTCTGGTCTCTAGGTTTATCTTCCTTTCTCATAAGTACCCTATCTCACTGGAGAGGAAAGACAATTCTCAGCAAGATTTAGGCTCATTAACTTTAGTGCCTTAAATTCTTAAACTGAGATTACTTCCTTGTGCTTTTTGAGGTAAGATTACATTTAAAAAAAAATCTTTACTGATTTGTTACATTCTGTTCAGTTTATATTTCTTTGTATAGAGATTGCTTGAGGTTCCACATTAGTAATTTTTGTTATTACTGAATTTATTAGTGTTTAATTTCCAGAATTGTTTCTAAAATGTCATTCGACAGTACTTATCAATTTTAAAAGTTACTATAACCATTTGTTGAAGACAACTGAGTAGATTCAATGTCTCCATGTAAAAACTGAAAGAAGTATTACAAAGTCCTGCTTTGCTATAATGAATAAATACTTGATTAACGTGTTTGGTGCTCCGGTTGGAAAACACCAGTGTTTACAAATGTGATAAAATAGACTTGACTAACAAAATGGATTGTTGAACTGATTTGTTTCCTGATGATGTTTGAAACATGTTAAATATATATTTTCCCTATAGTGGTCTAAATGTAAGTTAAATATAGTGTGTATTATTATAGACTGCATATTCACATATATTCGAGGTTATCAGTGATAAACCAGCTTAGGGACCTAATTCCTTTTTCTCCAATGTATAGATGCATTTCATTTATTCTCAGATGCACAGCTAAATTGTTCAAAAAACTTAGAACTTGTCTTTTGCAATATAACCAGCTCTAAATTTGAGAACTTCTATACCATATTCTTTTATTCTTTTGGTTGATAGTTATATTATCTGTATGTTAAATATGCGACTTCTTTTGTCTTTTAGTAGAATTTTCCTCTTCTGGGTCTAGTATTCCACAGTTCTTAAAAATTCATTCCTGTTGTCTTATAAGCTGTAGAGTCATACTGCTGGATTTACAAGTACAGGTCATCTAGTGAAAAAACTGGTAGAGCCTGAGGAATTAGGGGACTTGTCCAAGGCTGTACGGTTTTTATGTTAGGATGGAATTCTCTGATTATTTTGGATTCCCTTTTCACAAACTTATTTGATTATACTAAATGGTAACTGGGTTTAAACTTTATTTATTGTTTAAACTTGTGTTGATATTTCTTTCAAAATATTTTTCATTATATTGGTCCTTTATTTATTAGTATATCTTTCATTGTGTTTATTTTTGGGAAAGTAAAATCTCAGCTGATAAATTGAATCTTACTATGTTAATAAGAAATAATAAAAGATTTCAGAGTATCCAGAAAATACAAAATTTATTTTGTTACATGATAAGCAGGCTTTTAATTTAGATACCTCTGTGTAATGTTTGAGAGCCAGGACAAATGTGTTTAAGAACGGTTTTCAAGAACAAAGTGTGAGCAGTGATATGTATATAGAGCATAGCATTTCCACCTCAGAAGTGCTGGGTGTGAGGACGTAGGAAGGGCGGTGCCATAGGTGTCTAGTAAACAGAGGTCTATGTTAGGTGTACCCCCTGCTGCAGTCACACCCTTTCAGACAGACACAAAGGAATAACTACATGAAATGCTGTAAATTCTCCTGATTATCTTCCTAGAATAATATTTTACTTTGTTAGTAGAAAATTTCTTGTTTAGTAACTTTTTTGGTTTGTATAAATTAGAATACATATTTATTGCAAAAGCTTAGTAAACTTAAGCAAAGGAGAAAATGATACCAATCTGAAAATTCACTACTTTGAGTTAACAAAAATACCGATTTTCTGTGCCCGTGATACCATGCTAACAAAATTGGCAAATGAAAATGTATTTGGAATTTATTAACCTGTTTGTCTTATTTACTTTGTCATAAGCATTTTTGAATAGGACTACATATTCTATGTGTTTTTTTTTAAACGGCTGCCTTATATTTCTTTGTATGATATTTCATAATATATTTAAATGATCCCTCATTACTGGCCATTTGAGTTTTTAATTTTTTTCATTATTATAAAACACATGTTATTTAGCTGTTAGATGTAACCATATTCATTTACAAGATTATTCCTTTATGAAAACTTCCTTGAAGTGAAATTGCCTGCAAAGAATTTGAAGTGGCTGACTTTTACTATGTTAATGGCATTTAACCTTTATCTTTTGGGCATGCTTTTCATTCTTCCCACTTAGCATTCCCTTTCCTGCATACCAACCACTTCTCATCATATTCTCTATAAAAAGTTTATTCAGCATCCGTTTTTGCCTTTAAAAAAAATCTTTTGAATTATTTTACTTAGCTACATATTTTAAGTTTAGAGAAGCCTAAAAATTTGCTCTTATGTTGATGATCTGTGGGAAAATACCAGTTGGTCTTTTTCACTGAGTCTGAAGTACACTAATGTTATACATTTTTACTGTTTTCATCATTTTTCAAATTTTAGTATCTGTGAAGAATGGCAGGTTTCTAAACAGAATGTGGATATCTCTGATTTATTTGACAATCATGTCCTTGTTATACATTCAGTTTTTTAATTTTCATATGCCATGGTGTAAAATACTTGTAAACTTAGAAAAAAACCAAAAAGAATATTTAACCTTCTTTGTATCATTATTTTAGATTCACATAGCTGATGAATCACTTACTACCATTTTAAATCTGAATTTTCCAGAATGTAATCTATATGCTATATCTCTGCTTTACTGTAATTCATGTATTTAATGCTCTTAGAGTTTCCTTTAATAGAATCACTTTTACTGTACTATTCCTGAGGTTGTTCAAAGGGTATTGTGTATACATTATCGTTATACAAAGTGTTTTCGGGGAAATTTTTGGATACTTTCTAATGAATTGCTTGAAACTGGGTTAAATAAACACTGATAGGATTTAAGATTTGATTTCTAAATGAATTCTCTTTAAAGTGAGTTGTGAGACAAACTTTTCATAAAATTTCATTTGTCATATTTTTCATTTATAATTTTCATATTCATTAACATATATTGTTCCTTACCATTTACAGCTCAGAATTCTGCAAATGCAGATTTTGCAAACTTTGATGCATTTGGACAGTCTAGTGGTTCGAGTAATTTTGGAGGTTTCCCCACAGCGAGTCACTCTCCTTTTCAGCCCCAAACTACAGGTAGAGCTTCTCCGGCATTATGCTTTAATGTTTACTTTGAAACAAAACTCTCTAGATGTAGTTTGAAAAATTATTCTAAACTTAAATTCTATAATTATTTGATTTTCAAATAGTTCTATCCTTATAAAGCTCTGGGGAAACCTGAAATCTTTTTTTCTATGTTCATCTGTTTTGTGTGTTTTTTTTTTTTTTTTAACTTTCTGGTGTGTTGTCTGATTCACAGTGTCTGTTCTCTTCCTTTTCCTGCATATGAATTTTCCTTAAATTTCTTTATGCACAGGAGCATTACAGTGCTAAAAATTTAATTTTTTAAATTTTACATTTTTTAAATTCACAGAACACATTGAATAAAGGAAGCTAATGGATCACTTCCATAGAAATATAAATAGTTTTCAGGGCAGCAAGCTTGAGAAGATAAATACTAGTATACAAAAGGAGATGACTGAACAGTCACTCTCATCGGACTGGAAATAGTTTTCTGTGCAGGAATCGGTCTTTAAGCATTGAGTGCTCTCCCATAAACTATTGTTTTCAGAATCTCATTGAACCCTCCTTTAGATCTTTGGCTGATTATTTTTCTTTCAAGTTTTAACTCTGTATTGTCTTATAGACTTTTCTTTCAATTTTCTTTTTTTTTTCTTCTTTAAATTCCATCATTTACATAATTTCTGGCTGTCCAGCATTTAGAATGCTTTCATCTAGCTGCAGTTTTGGTGAATTTACTTCAGCTTTTCCTCTCCAGGCTTCCAACAGTAAGTTCTGTTGTCAAGTAGGCATCTTTTACTAATTTGTATGTTTTATGTTGTTCCATGGATTTCTCAATTATAGAATGTTACTCATCTCTTAATGATAATCATTCTGAAATTCTCACTTTTATTCTCTCTTCACTATTACTAAACTGAGACTGAGAGAACACAGTAGTATACAATAAAAGAGTTGATTTAATGATGTAGTTTTTAATAATTTGAAGTAAATTTCATCAGATTTTGAAAGCTTAGTATTATGTATTTTGTTCACCAGCTACTTGTAACAGATCACAATGTTAAATACCAACACACCTTACTTAGTTTGATTGAAAACAACTGGAGTTTAATTCCTGAAAGAAATTTTATCAGTATAAATTTTACAATGTCTATAATACTAGTTGATGGTAAAGTGTTTGTGTTCTCTTTTTTAAAATAGGGCTGTATCTTTCTGTTTTTTAAAATACCTGTAATTGAGCTTTGCTATCATTTATTATATAGGTATATGTATATACGATTTTGATTGCTGAAACTAATATGTAGGTGTAAAGAACTAATACCAACAGTGTAGCGTCAAAAGCATAGAATGAAATAGTCTGGCTTTAGTCTTTTGATAGTACTTCAAAAGTACAAAAGATAGGAACTTTCTAGTGTATAGAACAGTCTTTAAAATCTTAGCAGAATATATACAGTAGTGACCATTAGGTGAATTGTGATCTATAAATTAAAAAATTGGTATGATATTTAGATTATACATTGTGCACTATAACTTTTATTCCTTGAACTGAATAATAGGGCATGATTTTACTGAGGACACTCATGATATTATATGTACATTAAATTATTATGTGGAATTAAATATTAGCTCTTTAAGTACAAAAATAAGCCTAAAGCTCAAAGACCACTTTTTAAGATATTGTGGATCAAAATGGTACATCTTAAACATTTTAAATCTCTACCCTGGGATTTGTTTCAACCATGTCTCTTTTGGAGCTACAAGAGCTTATAGTATACTTTGCGTCTTGCTTATGGAGTCCATTTAGGGAGAACTAATAAAAGGTGATAGTATATAGATAGCTGAATAGTTTATAAAATAACTGAGTCTCAAACCCGGTAGCAAGGAGTTACTCTTCTGTGAATTATAGTCTTTACTTGAGGGTAGATAATTCCACATAGTAACCCTACGTGTTGCCAGGGCCTTTGAAAATGTAGTTTCCCAAATTATAAAAAGTTCTATGTAGATGATTAAAATTAAATGCCATTTGCCAGTAGGATTGCTTATAGAACACTTAATTAAGGAAGAAATCATATAATCTATCAAGGGATTTTAGGAGAAGTCTAGAAATTTCAAGTGTTTTGTTTATTCTGTTACAGGTGGAAGTGCTGGATCAGTAAATGCTAATTTTGCTCATTTTGATAACTTCCCCAAATCCTCCAGTGCTGATTTTGGAACCTTCAATACTTCCCAGAGTCATCAAACAGCATCAGCTATTAGTAAAGTTTCAACGAACAAAGCTGGTCTACAGACTACAGACAAATATGCAGCACTTGCTAATTTAGACAATATCTTCAGTGCTGGGCAAGGTATTAAAGTTTAAACAAAATAAATAACAAATTTGTATATTAAACAGTCCTCTAAATTTGGTTGCATTTATTACAGTTGAAGGTCGTTATGGTTTTCATAGTTGGGAAGAAATTTTCTCTATACTAAAGGTTCATGACTATTTGCCATATTTTGAATGTGAAATAATCCAATAATAGGCCTTTTGGAAGGCCTAGAAACTATTTGTAGACTTCTAATTTTAAAAGAAAGTAATTGACAAAATTTAATTTTGTCTTAGCATGCTTCACTGTTGGAAGGCCATAGAGGTCCAACAAATCCTATTAATAGTTTTGATTGGAGGGTTATATGGTGGTTTTTGTAATATGTTTGTTTGAACTATTTTTACTATTAATTTGGTATTTTAAAACCAAACCCATTATTTTTACAGTATATTTTTATACCTGGTTTTGATCTTAAGGCCAGTATTTTGCCTCTCAGAATGCATAGTGTGGTAGAGAACAGCAAAGGTCTGCTTTTGGACCGGAGTCTACATCCTGATCTCTGACCGTGCTTTCTCAGCTCCAAAATGAGGGTAGTAATAGCGTTGAACTCATATGTGTTATTGTATCTCAGTCATTTAGAACAGTGCCTGGCACATGATAAGTGCTGTGTAAATGTCTCCTCTTATTACTGTCTAATTTTTTATGGACAACCCTGGGAAAATGATACTGTTAATGGGTTCACATTGGGTGTAGCATTTTATAAATTTGTATGTTCACTCGAATGAGAATAACCTGTTCTGGAGATGTTAATGTAGCACTTTGAGAATATGTTCTTTATACATAAGCTAGACATGTTATTGGTACAGAGTGTTCGTTTTTGTTACAGAAACAGTATTTTGTCTCTACCACAGTGGTACCTGTAGCAACTAATCTTGTCCGATGGTTTCTAGGTAGTTTATTACATAAGACTGTAGAGTCCTGTCCATTTATTTACTTAGCTTTAAATCGGTTTTAAATTTACACGTTTCGTGGCAAATGTGGTTGATAAATTGAAAGCATAACTAAGTTTTCAGTGAGTGTAATTTGTTTTTGTTTGTTTATAGGTGGTGATCAGGGGAGTGGCTTTGGGACCGCAGGTAAAGCTCCTGTTGGTTCTGTGGTTTCAGTTCCCAGTCAGTCAAGTGCATCCTCAGACAAATATGCAGCCCTGGCAGAACTAGACAGCGTTTTCAGCTCTGCAGCCACTTCCAGTAACGCATATACTTCCACAAGTAATGCTAGCAGGTACCTTGTCTCAGTCAATGTTCCTGCTTCATGTTGCATCTTTTTTTTCAACTCTGAATAATAATGTTAAATAATGACTGGGGACATATTTTTTAAATTCTTAAATATTTTTGTAGTTTGCAGAAACTTGAGTTTAATTTGTTAATTAAAATATCCTTGAGTTTTTATTTAATCAAAGGTTTTGTTACTTTTCTTCCTTGAACACTAAAGTGTAATTGAGAGTATGTACACATCTCAGAGTGAGGGGTTATATACAGATTTAATTATACTGAGCAGAGACTCCATTTAGCAGATTATATACTTTTAAGGTACAGGTTTTAGTCATGAAGACTAAACACTGTAAGTAACATGTTGTAGCTTTAGCTGTAAATAAACATTTTTAGAAATGTTTGCAAGAGAACCCAGGACCCAATTCTGTATCTCGTCAGTGTCCAACTAGTATTAACACAGACATGTCCTTAACTGTGTTCAAATATATCTGATGTGAGGGAATTCTTGGCGGCGTGAAGTCTTTTTTTTTTTTTTTTTAACATTTTATTTATTTGACAGAGAGATAGCGAGGGCAGGAACACAAGCAGGGGGAGTGGGAGAGGGAGAAGCAGACTTCCTGCAGAGCAGGGAGCCCGATATGGGACTTGATCTCAGGACCCTGGGATCATGACCTGAGCCAAAGGCAGACGCTTAACGACTGAGTCACCCAGGCGCCCGGCAGCAGGAAGTCTTAACACATTATAACAGCAGTAGATCTTTAAAAACTCTTACAGTTGTAACTTCTACATTTCTGAAGCAAACAGATGCAGAAGTATAGGTGACTTACCATACAGTGCTTTATCCATCTCTTTGTTTTCCATCCTACAGACTTGTCTCTTTTTTCTTCTGTTATCTGAGTAGCTTTTTGTTTCCCTTTAGCATCTTTTCTAGAGAGAAATGGGAGGATTATAACACTAACTACTTGGACTCTCCAGTAGTTAATTTTCTATATGCCAAAAAGGAAAAATTGAATCCAAAGAATAAAGTTTAGAGTATTTATATATATATCTTGTTTCATTAAGATTGTCTGTGTTAGACATATATAATAGTGATCTATAGCAAGGTGACCATAAAGTCTGGAAACATAGGTATACATAACAAATGGTTTATTGATATTATATTACAGTGTATTAGTGGTTCACAAAGTGTGGTCCATGGAACATTTGGGGTACCTGAGACCCTTTCAAGGGGTCTTTGAAGTTAAAATGATAGTCATAATAATTCTGACAGGTTATTTGTGTTTTTAGTATTTGACATTTGTATTGATGGTGCAGAAATGGTGACAAGTAAAAACTTGCCAGCACTTTAGCACAAATTAAGACCACGACACCAAACTGTACTAGTAGTCATCTAGTAGTCATTGTATTTCTTACCACCACACATTTCAGTTTTACTTGTGAATAGTCTTGATTTAGTTTTTCTTATGAATATTCTTTTTTAATTTTTTAAAATGAGGTATAATTGGTATATAACATTGACTTCAGGTGTACAACATAATGATTTGAAGTTTGTGTATATTGTGAAATGATCATGTAAATGTAGTTACTATCCGTCCCCATACAGAGCTCACTTTTAGGATTTACTCTCTTTATAACTTTCAAGTATGCACTATAATATTATTGACTGTGGTCACCGTGCTGTACATACCTTCCCTATGACTTATTTATATATTCTTACAAATATTCTTGATGAAACCGTATAAAAAAATTAATTTTACTGAGGCGCCTGGGCGGCTCAGTCGGTTAAACGTCCGACTCTTGGTTTTAGCTTGGGTCATGATCTCATGGGTGGGATGGAGCCCCATGGTGGGCTCTGAGCTCAGTGGGGAGTCGGCTTGAGATCTCTCCCTCTCCCTCTCTCTCTCTCTCTCTCTGCCCCCCCATTCTCTCTCTAAAATAAATCTTTTTAAAAAATCTAATTTTATTAAATACTGATCCTTAAATAATGTCCTGACTTTCTATGTATTCAAGTAAGGTATGTATCAAGTAGTTTCTGCTGCATATTGAAGTATGGTGGGTGACTTGCGGACAGTCAAGCTTGTGTGGTTGTTTGAGTTGTGGAATGAACCAGCCACATATAATAATGGATATATCCGTTGTTTTATGGAACACTGGTTATTTTATGGAACACTGGTTTTCCTTAAAAGTAAGACTGATACACCATGGTTATTCAGATTTGGATATTTGGCAGACATTTTCTCAAAAATGAAATTTTTTTAAATGTTTTATTTATTTATGAAAGTCAGAGAGAGAGAGAGAGAGGCAGAGGCAGAGGGAGAAGCAAGCTCCCCGCCTAGCAGGGAGCCCAGTGCGGGACTCGATCCCAGGACCCTGGGATCATGACCTGAGCCAAAGGCAGACGCTTAACCATCTGAGCCACCCAGGCGCCCCTCAAAAATGAAATATTTAAGTCTGTCACTTTAAGGAAAATAACTGATAAAATTCATACTTCCAAGCAAATACTAGAATTTTAGAAAATTTATTGACTCCATCATGAACTTGACAGCTTCACATTACTTTTTGATGAGTGGTGATATTAATGAATGTAAGTTTTTGATTTTTACATAAGGAAATTGTTGGCATTTAGATTTGCATCAGATATTTTCCAAATGATATAAAATTGGTAAAAGATTCATTTGAAGTGCAAGATAGGTTAGTAGGTGTTACTTCAGTAGAGTGCAAAGGAGTTCATTGATACGATTTCAGATTCCATTTTGCAGCTAACCGTTGGTAAACTATCACTGTCATTTTGGGTATGATACCAAGGAAAGTATTCACAGTTACCTGAAAAAGCTATTCAGATTCTCCTAGTTTGTCTATGGCCATACCACCCTGAATGTGCTCAATCTCATCACATTCTCCTGGTTTGTTCAGCTAGGTGTCTATGAGCGCAGTTTTTCTTCTTAAACTTTAAACAGCGTATCACAACAGGACAATCTTCTATTAAGGCAGCCATTGAAGGGATTTGCAAAAATACCATTGTGGCTCTTAAGTTCCTTTGGTTTTAGAAAATAATTCTTTATCATAAAAATGCTACTATGTGAGCATGTAATAGCTTTATGGTTAATTTTAAAAGAATGAAATTTTTAAAAATTTGTTTTGATTTCTGTACTATACATATTATTAATATACAGCACATCTACACAAAGACTCTTTGGGGTTCTCAGTAACTTTTCAAAATGTAAATGAGTCCTGAGATGTAAAGTTTAAGAACTGCTGTGATACATGGTATGTTCAGTATTACCTGTTTCCACATTTTATGGCCACCCTGTAGACTGATTACCCTTGCTTTAAAAAAATAAAAAGAACTCTTTCTGTTTTTGTTTTCAGCAGTGTTTTTGGAACAGTGCCAGTGGGTGCTTCGGCACAGACACAGCCTGCTTCTTCAAGTGTGCCTGCTCCCTTTGGAGGTAGTGTTTCTGGTACATAGACTGGTTTTTATAAAGAGCTTGTGTGTATTGTATTGCATTTTCTTAGGAATACTGGAAGGCTATGAAAGCAACATTATTTTATCAGAAAGCTCTAATTTTCTATCTTCATAAATGTATGAATAAATATTTTTAATAATTGAATACAAATATATTAGGATTTTATAGTGTATTTTTGTAATTTTTTAAAGCTACGCCTTCCACAAATCCATTTGTTGCTGCTGCTGGTCCTTCTGTGGCATCTTCTACAAATCCATTTCAGACCAATGCCAGAGGAGCAACAGGTAGGAAATAAATATAGATTATAGAACAGAAAACTTTGGAAAAGCTGTCTGTTTATTGCAAAGACACCATGGGAAAAACATCAGAAAATAAAGTTCTTCTTTCTTACTGTAGTGAATGGGAGGAAGTGGATGGAAGAGCTTGTCTGTAAAGTGTACACTAGCTGAAAGTTTATAAAATCCTGGACTTTCATATTTGAGAGGGACCCTAGCAGTTCTCTAGTGTTCCCCACAGCTCAGTCACAGCTTTCGTTCTTCAGGTGAGGCAGCCCAAGCATGGAGGCGAGACTTCTTAGAGCCATGCAGCCACTTTGTGACCAAGATGGGACTTTTGAATACAGTAATTCTGACTCATTTGGTGGTCTGGTTTTGGAATTACTGGTTATTACTCATTGAAGCTTAATAGGAAAAATTTATGAGAAGTTTTTGTTTGTTTTCCTCCTCATGAGATGGCGAAAAACGCATTAGGTTTGTTACATGAGGTCTTAGCAATTAGGTCTTTTCTACTGCTTCTCTCTTTTAGGGCATTCACATTTTTTAAGTTGTATAAACCTGATTTGATTTGGGATATAATATTTGAATATTTTCTCTTGATAATTTTTTCATTCTCTTTATCCCTTCCCTTTTTTTCTTTTTGGTTCATGCTACAAGCCAGCCACATAGTTTTCGTATTGAGCCTCTTTGATTGTTGTCCTGTCACCCTGAACACCAGGACTGTTTGCCAGTGTTTTGGGGTGTCCACAAGTATATGTGGTATAGCTTGAGACCCATTAGGTTTAAAGTTGGCCAGCTTTGTTTTGTGTACGTGTCTCAGTGATTTTAGAACGAAAGCTTTAAGCATATAGCACATATTGATGGGAAATCTTGAAAGAGTGAGGTGCTTGTAACATAATTCGTGCCATAAGAATTGGTAATTATTAGCAAATCCGTGTCATTGGCAAGATTAGGAATTGTAGTAGGAGTTTCTTCAGTCATAATTTGTTGGTATCTCATGTAATAGATGTTTAATAAGTACTTTAATTTCACATAATTTTTTTAAAAAGTTTGTTTTTGTTTTAATTCAGGTATACCTAATCAGTGATTTAATTTCTTTTGTGTTTTGGATGGAAATACTCATCAGTTACGATATATGTAATGTTTCTATTTCTTAGCACATTATTTTGACTTGGTGGAATGAATATGTAGGATGTCTCTGGGCACATAGGATTCTGTACATTGTCTTACTTAGTCCTCTTAACTCTCATCAAATACAGGTTGACAGCTGAGGGAAATGAAGCTCAGAAAAGTTAAGTGAATTTGTTTTGGGTACAGCCACACTTGTGTTCAGATCCTGATTTAGTATTTACATGCTAGGTGATCCTAATTTAAATGTTAATTGTATATGAGTAGAGTAGAGTAAAGATGTTAGGAAGATGTACTAACATTTGTTGAGTGTTTAAAATTGTTTGCAAGATACTGTCACAATTTTTATAGCCTTTGTAACCCCATTTGACAACTGAAGGGTGGAAACTTAGATTGTACCTTGACTAAGCTTGTATTGATCTAACTTCTCTGAGCCTTATTGTCAGCCTTTTCTGTAGAATGTGAACAATATTCTCCAACTGGCAGGGTTTTTGTGAGAACTTAGATGATACAAATCACTGTGCATGGTCTTTGCATTATCCTAGATGGTTGGTAAATCTTTCCCATTATTTTCCTTTCATGACTGTACCTCCAAATTTTGTTTGGAGGTTTGTCATTAGGGCTTTTTTTGCTTATTTTATGTAGAGTATGAAAGTCCTTTAAAGTTAAGGATCTACATAGGATGTACAAGAATGTAAAAGGTATGATGTATGTTCAGATGTTATAAGGTGATCTTTAGTATTAGGCTAAGCACAATTGAAAGGTAAATTGTATCCACAAATTCTTATTTCAAGGTAAAAAATTTTTCCCATTATAAACCGCTTTATCACATTGATCACCTTGTTACAGAAATGATTAAAAGTAAATGTTAACTACTTATGTTTCTATTGAAGTTGAAATATGAATAGTATCTTGATAAATATACTATGCTTAGAAATTTCCAATGTCAAAATTAATATTCTTTAGGAAATATTTTTTGTTGCTTTCAGATATTTTGTTAAATTCCATTTGAGGTAGCTTTTGAAGGAGGTTATTGTGTAGTAGTTCTTGGCAAAATTTAAAATGTTTTACTGATAGGTTTCTTAAAATACACATTTTAATAATCATTTTTCTTCTGCATTTATAAAGCTTTGGGGCTTTAATTTTCTTTCACCATGTTACATAGAAATCTTCATTAGGATATTAGCTAATATGGCCTAAGACCTTTTTCATTTCAGGATTCTATAATAGCATTCTTTCTTACAGAGCTTTTGAGGCCTTAAATCCTAACAGTTAATACAGTTTTCAGTTATTATGAAATTCTCTTATAATTCTGTCCTTTGCTATGGAATGAATAGTCTTTATTTTCCTAACTTCATTTTAATGAATGAACGATGTAAAAGATTTTCTTCACCCCCAAGGAGATAAACTTAATAGAAATGTAGAGGTGAAAGAATAATAGTAGCATCTAGACCAGCCTCCTAGTTTTATTACCTAGGTGGAGACCGATTTGATGGGTTTGCCTTAAACTTTCAGAATTGATTAGTGACTAATCTTATATTTGTACCCAGAACTCTTCTAAACCAGCACTGTTTCCTCTTTCCACTCATTCCACTCATTAAGAATATAACCTAAGAGAAATGAAAATGTACATCCACATAGAAACTGGTACACACATGTTCATAGTAGCATTATTCATAATAGCCAAAAAGTGGAAACAACTCAAAATGTCCATCAACTGTTGAATGGATAAACTAAATGTGTTATAATCATACAATGGAAATTTGTTTGATAATAAACCATTATGAAGTCCTGACGCATGCTACAACATGGATGAACCTTGGAAATATTAGGCTAAAGGATGCTAGTCACAGAGTAATGTATAACCTGTGATTCCATTTGTAATGTGGTATGTCCAGAATGGGCACATCTGTAGAGACGGAAAGGGAGGGGAGGTTAGAGGGAGGGTGACAGCTGATAGGTATGGAATTTCTTGGGGCGGGGGTCTGGGGTGGAGGAGATGAAAATGTTCTACAGTTCTATTGTGATGATGGTTTTACAACCCTGGGAAGATATTTTTTTTTTTAAGATTTTATTTATTTATTTGAGAGAGAGAATGAGATAGAGAGCATGAGAGGGGAGAGGGTCAGAGGGAGAAGCAGACTCCCTGCTGAGCAGGGAGCCCGATGCGGGACTCGATCCCGGGACTCCAGGATCATGACCTGAGCCGAAGGCAGTCGCTCAACCAACTGAACCACCCAGGCGCCCATCAACCCTGGGAAGATATTAAAAAGCATTAAATTCTACACTTAATTGGACAAATAGTGTGATAATGTGGATTATATCTCAAAAAGCTGTTAAGTCTAAAAAAGTTTTATAGCGGTCCAGGACTAGAGCTTAAGAGGGCAAGGGCATCATTGTCGCAGACTGAGGTTATGGCAGTTCATATTGGTTCACAGTCACTGTTGACTAAAGGTCAGTTTGTACCAAAGTGTATTTTGTAGAGCATGACTCTTGAGATGTTATCAAATACTCCATGGAAGAGGGCCAAACGTATATGGGAAACGCTGGTATAAACAATTCAACTCTTAGTGCAGGACTTCTCAAGAGACTTAAGGATTTTAAGAAGGAGATAAACATAGAGTGACCTAGTGACCTAACTTATTTATTATAAAACCCTTCCTTCTCAATTAACCCTTTTGTTGAATTCAGAACACAGTGCTGATGTATCTCTTAAGTACACATCTTTTAAAGTTATTAGCAAGGAAAATATATCCATTGAATATTTACAGCACTTTTTAAAAATTTATTAAATTTATCTTCATGGCAGCTTTGTCAAGTAGGTACTGTTATCCATCCCTCTGCCTCCTGTTTGCAAATGAGGAAATGGAAGCTTCTAGAAGTTAAATAACCTTCTGTGCTTAGAAAATAACAGAACCAAGACTCCTAACCACTCTAATCTCTCAATCGTTCTGTTTTTCCACATTTAATTGGTTAAGTATGGTAATTTAAAATGCATGGACATACATTTTAGAAACATTTCCACTCCAGATAGTTAAAACAAACAAAAAATTTCTAGTACTTACAAACCTAAATTTGTTTTCTGTTCATTACACGTATTTATGTGTAACCTCTCTGACCTCATTTATGCCCGGTAAGATTTACACAGGATACATTTTTCTCTTCTCTTCTCTTTTCAGCCATTACATTGTAAACTGCAAGTTTTGCTCACCTTTCTAATGATCTACACTGAATAATTTTCCCCTCATCATACTTAATTAGTTCACTTGAGTTATCTTTATGAATTTCTAGTTAGTGCAGAATTATAAACAATCAAACATCATTCAGGTGCTCTCCGCAAGATTTGACTTTTCAGATGTGAAAGGTAGATTCTAGGTCATTTTAGATAATCCTATGAATAGCTTGGGTGTAACTCCTGAGGCCTACGAAGTCTTTTTATGGACATAGCTGTATCTTGACATGAAAAAAAAATGTTAGTGTTTATTTAAAAATGGGTTTCATAAATTTTTTTTTCATTTGGTATTTCTCTGGTATTTATTATTCTAATTTCCCTTTTATTTCAAACAGGTTAAATACTAGTGTCATCAATGTGGTTGAAATTAAAAGACTTTGTGGATATGTTTTTATTATGTATTCTTATGCTACCCACTTTGTAACAGTGTATTCTAATTTTAGGACTTTTTAATTAAACAAGTTTACTTTTATTTTGAATAGTTATCCATAAGTTAATTGACATTGGTCTCTTTATGGCTTTCCATAAGGCCTTTCTGGAGCAATGCATTCTCAAGTGTTTCCTCACGCTCATTTTGGTAGGTGGCCACAACTAATACCTAGATTTGTGTGGCAATTTGTCTACCTGCTTGTGGAAGCTTCTGCTAGTGTTCTGGATCCCTGCATGTGGAATTAAGTTTTTTCCATGTTTTATAATGGAGTGGGCATGGATGTGTGGCATTGGGATTACATTATATTTAAAGTTACATATGAAAATTGTGGTGATTTGTGTTCTAATGCTGAAAAACATTATCACTTACCTCTGTGGTCACATTAGAATGTTAATAGCTTTTTTGATTATTTTTCTTGAGTTTGAATTCATAGTACTTTCACACCTTTTTGATAAACCAAACCATCTTACCACATTATTCCATGGAGTTTGGTTTTGCCTAACTGTATACAAGTTTCGCTTTTTAGTGCTTTCTTAAAAAGTGATTTGTCAAAGTTTGTCAGTGCTTTGTTGTCTGTTATGAAACCCTTCTGTTTCCCTTGCAGTGTGCTTATTATTCTTTAATTCACTTGCTTCCTAGTGGCTTTTGTTTCTCCTGTTTTCTCATCAATTGTAATTTCAAAAAATTCGGCATTCTGATTAGGTTCAATGAGAAAAATTGCATTGTTGTAAACAATAGGATTATAAGATTACTTTGGGCAGTATCTGTAATATGACTTCCAGGGTTTTTTTTTTTTTTAAATATATAATCTGTGTCACACTTTTAGGATGAATTCCTGTGCCTTAAGTCAGAGAGCAAGTTGGTAAATTAAATTTTTTTTTAAATCAAATTCACTGAATTACCATGTTTTTGATAGCATCATGCCAACAATATTTCACTGTTGTAATTGCTAGTATTCCTTAAAAGCACCATTATTGGCTCTTACTTTACCAAGACTTTTTCTAGAACATACATTCAGAAGGTTCTGTTTTTAATCTTCACTAGCAGTAAGTAGTAAACTGTTTTGCTACTACATGCATTTCTTTTTAAATTTTTTTTAAGAGAGAGAGAGGCCGGGTGGCGGCGGGGAGGAGGGAGAGAGAATCTTAAGCAGGCCCTGTGCAGAGCCCAAAGCCCAATGTGGGGCTCGACCTCACAACCCTGAGATCATGACCTGAGCCAAAATCAGGAGTCGGACACCTAACCTACTGAGCCACCCAGGCGCCCCTACTACATAAATTTCTCTAATGCAGATTAGGTTATAAGTAATTCATAAGTGGGCGAATGATGGCAGCATACCACATGGGTAGTGGTTGTTATTAACACGCTGATTTCAGTGCAGTCTAGATCACAGCAGTAATTCACCCTACATCCATCTTTTCTAAGAATGCTTATTTCACTACCTTTTCAATCTTTATGCATTTGCCCTAATCTATAACTCAGGAGTCCTAACCTTAAACCCCTTATCCAGAGCAGTCTATTTATCTTTCAAACAGGATATGGTGGTCCATGTATTTGTTTTGGAATTGACGTATTGAGAACTTCACATGTTCTTTTTTAATATGTTAGTGGTTTTATTAGGGAAAGCCATCCCCCTCCACCCCCCCTTTGGGCTCTGGTTACAAAGCTGTATAGGTTTTGAGAGGCCTGCTTCTAACTCTGTTTCTCCTATAAGTCTTGTTATCTTCAATGAACTATTTTTTAGAAGTTGTAAAATTTTTTTGTCAGGAACATACTACGTTATAACAGACAATTCAGTGGATAAAATTCAATTTTTGGCTATTTTACTGTATATAGCAAAACAAAACTAAAAGCAGAAATGTATATTAGTATACATGTGACTTGCATGATGATGGGCTTTAAATTTGACTGCTGTTTAGGCTTTTAATTACTTTGAGTTTTCTTGTGATTTCAAATGATAGCTTTATTAGTGTCATTCTGGTCATTGGGTTTCAGGAGAACAACATTTTATAGATTGTGTTAAACTGTATAATGTTAAAACTTATTACTAACTTTGTTAGCGTTTTGGGATTTAAAATGCCTTTGGTGTACAACTTAATGTTTTCAAATGAAATCAATCTGTAGTGTGGTATGAGGAGCAGAGCCTGCTCCTTTGTGTGTCAGTGATCAGCCCTTGCTTTTTCCTGTCAGCCGCGACCTTTGGCACCGCCTCCATGAGCATGCCCGCGGGCTTCGGGACTCCCGCTTCCTATAGTCTTCCCACCAGCTTCAGCGGCAGCTTCCAGCAGCCTGCCTTCCCAGCCCAAGCAGCTTTCCCTCAACAGACAGCTTTCTCTCAACAGCCCAATGGTAAGATCTAACACTTGGCTAGCCGTAAGTCCACTTCACATATCCTTTATGTATCATAATCTTGTATGTTTGGACATAAAGGCTTGTGCAGAGAATGATGTGGCACTGTCTGCTAAACGTTTACTACAGAAATATAAACGTCTTCATTGATTTGGGCCTTAGAAAACTGAATGATTTGCTAAGTTTTTGGGACCAGGTTATAGATTTAGGAGAAATGAGAGACTAAAGAATACCCCTTCTTAGAATCTCCCGTGTCTTGTCTTTTTTCTTTTTTTTTTTTTAAGATTTATTTAATTATTTTAGAGAGAGACAGAGCCTGTGCATGAGTTGGGGGAGGGGCAGAGGGAGAGAATCTTGAAGCGGACTCTCGGCTAAGAGCGGAGCCCAAGGAGGTGTTTGATCTCAGACCCATGAGATTACGACCTGAGCTGAAATCAAGAGTCGGATACTTAACCAGCTGAGCCATCCAGGCCCCCCCAACTCTCTTTCTTTATTAATTTCTCTTGTATGTTTTAATATGGCTCTTGATTTTAAAACAAAACTCTGTAGACTTTGAGTATTTTTGTTTTGCATCAGAAAGGTGTTGTGGATCTGCTGTTTTGTTTAAGTTATTTATTTATGTTGGAGACATAGACTAATTTTCCAAATAGGTAACTGTATTGTGGTCAGAGTTTGTTACTTGTTCTAGAGGCCAGGGATTTTTTTTACCCAATAAGCTTATTTGGTAAAGTTTGAAAGTCCATAGATTTGAAGATTATTCTTAAATTATAATTGTATATGTATTTTTAGTGTCTGTGGTTAGATAAAAATTTGGAAATAAGGTCCATGCCAGAGCCATATGATAAAATATTTCCTAACAAATATTGTGCTGTTCACATGAAACCACTGTGTTTTACTCACAGTCCATCTCAGATAGTCACAAATCATCTGTTAATTCAAATGTCAGCAGCTTATGTAGCTGAGACAAATCAGAAGTAACCATTTCTGAGAAGCTGTATGAAAGCTCTGTTACATGTGCCACAGGAAGTTTGTCTCTGGTATTTGAAAGAGCATGAGACTCAACAATTAAACATTGATACTTTATTATTGTTGCTCTGGTAGAAATTTCTCTGAAATTGTCTCTGAAAGGTATGGGTTATAATTGGTGGTTCTATTTTAACAAGGTGCAGGTTTTGCAGCATTTGGACAAACAAAGCCAGTGGTAACCCCTTTTGGTCAAGTTGCAGCTGCTGGAGTATCTAGTAATCCTTTTATGGTAAGTGAGATGCAGTTTTAAGCACTTTATAAGTTGTTACGTGTTTATTTTCAAATTGGGAAAAGCAAGATGTGACTCTCCTAGATACTGTTTGCTATTCTACTGATGTGACAGTATAAAATCTTACAGATTGAGGCAGCCGTCACACATGATCCTTTTTTGACTTAGACGCACACACATGCACACACACACATTAATCAGTTGCAAATCAAAACATTGACAGTAAATAAGCTATTTTATAGCATGAAACTTTTCTATTTTCTTGTCAAAATAATGCTTTATGAAAAGCTATAGATTTAGTGAACTGTGTGAAAAGGGCTTGGAGTCGGAGACTTGGTTTGAATCATAAATGCGTTTTCTTAGATTCTGTTAGGAGAATTATATGAAATAATGGATACTAAAGGCCATAACACAGTTTCTGACACCTAATAGTTTTACTATATCAGTTGCTAATACTAATGAATAAATAGGATTGCTAATAATTACAAAATAATTTCTAATCTGAATACTGTTTTGTTAAATAAGATTTAATCAAAGTTTAATCTTTTCATATTTTCACACATATACCACTCTTACTTGTCTATTTATTGTCTTATGTTTTCCTTCAGACTGGTGCACCAACAGGACAATTTCCAACAGGAAGCTCATCAACCAATCCTTTCTTATAGCCTTATATAGACACTTTACTGGAACGAACTTTTACGTGGTCACATTACATCTCTCCGCCTCTTGCACTGTTGTCTTGTTTCACTGATCTTAGCTTTAAACACAAGAGAAGTCTTTAAAAAGCCTGCATTGTGTATTAAACACCAGGTAATATGTGCAAAACAGAGGGCTCCGGTAACAACTTTTAACCTGTGAATTGGCAGAAAAAGGTAGCGGTATCATGTATATTAAAAATTGGCTAATATTAAGTTATTGCAGATACCACATTCATTATGCTGCAGTACTGTACATATTTTTCTTAGAAATTAGCTATTTGTGCATATCAGTATTTGTAACTTTAACACATTGTTATGTGAGAAATGTTACTGGGGAGATAGATCAGCCACTTTTAAGGTGCTGTCATATATCTTGGAATGAATGACCTAAAATCATTTTAACCATTGCTACTGGAAAGTTACAAAGTCAAAATTGGAAGGTTTTATTCATTCTTGAATTTTTCCTTTCTAAAGAGCTCTTCTATTTATACATACCTAAATTCTTTAAAAATGTTAGAGGGATACCTGTCTGCATAATAAAGCTGATCATGTTTTGCTACAGTTTGCAGGTGAAAAAAATAAATATTAGAAAATATGCTATTGTTTTTGTGTTCTTGCTGCAATGCCTTTACCAAAGTGGCCTTAAAATATGAGTAGTGAATTGAGAACATCTTGAATTCTTAAATTAGAATTTCAGAAGACTTCTAGTGACTAACTTTTATGTCTAAAAGAAAAAATTTTATAAAAAAGGCCATGTAGAAAATTTATTAAAACTACGATGACTGCTATATTCAGGAATATGTCAGTGGTAAAGCATTTAAATGTAGCTTGTCAGATTCACCGTAATCCTTCTAATTTCTTTGCAACTTCTTAATTTTGTGAAAATTTGTATATATGAAGAATTTGCATGTATGTGTATTTACAAATTTTTTTAAGTATCTTGAATTCTCAGACTGCAGAAGTCCTATTTTAACTATTGATTTTTAAACAAAAATACTGTCTTTGAATGTATTGGAAGCAGACATGCATTAACTGTGACATGATTGCACCTCAGTTTTTTTTTCCCCCCTTTGTTTGGACAAACTGATATTATTAAAATAGGACATTTATTTATGTTCATTTCTGGGGGAAAAAAACTGGAACCCAGTGTTACCTTAAAGTTATAGAATACTTTGTTTAAAAAGGCAACGATACTAATGTTTAGTTAGATCTTTTTGTTAATAGATGAACTTGTTTAAATATTTATGTACAGTAATGCCTCATTCATCGAGATGTAATCTAGCAGTCTCATCAATACAGAACACAACTGAGAAACTTGGAATAATTCTTTTTTAAATGCCTTTGAGCAACCCACATAAGTCACAGGGTCTCTATATGTTTGTTTTTATGTGAAATTTTGATTATTTGATTTCCCAGCCTAGCATATTAGCAGTTCAGAAGTGACGGTTTGGAAGGAGATAGAAAAACCATGAAAACCTGTCGACCATTTAGGGTAAGGACAGCCAGGCCAGCCTAGAGGACATCACTGTATTACATCATGTTCTGATAATAGTCTGGTACTATGACTCTGTGTCATCAAGAAAAGGTAAAATTACATAAACAAATGTAATACGTGTTTGGAAAGTTTTATCTTACAATGATTAAACGTTTTTTTTAAAGTTTTGGTATTAAAAGAAGTGAACATCAGTTTCTTCAAACATTTTATTTGTGTTGAATACCTTTTCCAGTGGTGACTACATGAGTTTTTACACAATCTTAAAGTCTGTGTAGTGTTCCAGACTTGGTAAAACCTTGCTGTCCCATTGCATCTCCAGCTCAGTGTGTGGTTTATCTTAACTATTTTGATGAGCAAGAAGACTGGGAAATCTCTGCCTCTTTTTGAACATTATGCCTCTTCTCTTAATATTGAATGAATGCTGCAGAGGTCTCGATATGTGGGCTGAAATACCTTGAAATACCTACAGTTTGGGGGTCTCTCTCCAGCCCTTTTTTCATGGAGGGAATGCTTAAGAAATGTCTTTGAATTTCTGTGTTTTAGATTGTACAATTCATATGTACAAAGTTATACTATATAATTGTAGGCCATTACCGAAATAACCTACCAGGCTTTCCATCTAAAAATAAGTAAATTAAACAGTTGTTATTAAAATAATTTTAAAGACTTTTTTTTCCGGGTAAATCTTGAACTTTGTAAGTAAATGAGAACTCTTATTGACTTACTTTAAATGAGTGCTTATAAAATCGAAATCCTTAGTTTAAAAAGTGATCCAGCCTTAATGTGGATTTAAATTCACTTTTGTTAGACTTTCCTATTCAGATTTACTTTTGGTTTTATATAGACCCATCAGAATTGTGTTGAGTACTGAAGAGGAGGACAAGTCTGAAGAACTCCAAATTTTCTGGCTTACTGGTTCAATCAGATCTTCTCTCCTGTCTTTGCTCTGGAAGGAGAATTTTCTTTTTTTTTAGAGTGGCAAACATTGTTGATACAGTTTAAAGGCATATTTTTTTCTCATTTTTGTGACAATAGAGATTAGGCAATCACTTTCTTCCTTAAAATAATTCCTTTTTTAAATTTGAAGAAGCCTCTCAGCGCTTTACCTGTGCGTTGCCCTAGCCCCCAGCACACACCTTCTTTGGTACAGTTCCTGGAAGTTGGGAAAATGGAGAGAAGGCTAACTGGCTGCTTTTGTATGGCAGCACTCACAGTTCTCAAACATTTTGGTCTCTTTTAAAAAAATTACTGAAGATACCCAAAGAGCTTTTGTTTATGTAGCTTGTATCTATCAGAAATTACTGTATTAGAAATTAATACTGACATACTTAAAAAACGTGTTTATTCATTTAAATATAACAAACCCATTGCATGTTAACATAAATGCCATTTTTAAATAAAAACTAGTTGTCTTCCAAAAGCAGTTAATTAATGAGAAGAACATTGTTTTATGTTTTGCACATCTCTTTTTGCACCTGGCCTGAGAAGCAGTGAGTTTCTCCTGCTCCCTTGGCATCACAGTGATTTTTCTGTCATGTGGCATGCGAGCCCTGGAAAACTCCACTGTGCACTTGTGAACTCATGAGTGAGACAGACCTATAACATTTTAGTAGTAGTATGAAAATAGTTGTGACACTTGGCTTTTGGGGACTCTCAGAGGTCCTCAGACTACACTTTGAAAACCACTGTGCTACACTTTAAATTTCTATTTTCCAGAATAACAGTGTGTGGTTGTAGGGTAAACATAGTGCTCCTTGAACTTCCAAGTGGTTTTCTTTGCTTGGTGGGAAAAGTGGAACGTTGAGTTGAAACGGCAAACGTTTTTAATACTGTTTTCTGGATTTTCTATTTCTGTTTGAAATTGTTTTAATAATGATGACATTGGTGAATATGTCCTTCAAGGATATTACAAGTTCTGATTCATGGTTATTGATGTTTATTTTGGAATCATTTATTCCGACCACTTTGAAATTGTGTCGTCATTTAATAGCTATCAAATAGCTATTTTAAAAATGAAAAAATGCTTTGCTGAAGAGGTCAAAATGAATAGTTTCTTCTCTCTCATGTTTATAGTTAATAATTTTAGCTATAGTTAAAGAATTTTTTTAATGAAAAGTGGATTCCTCTAACAAAAAAATCACTACCCTCCAGGAAGTCCACTATTACGATTTAAAGGAATGTGTTTACTTCTTTAGAAAGAGGTTTCCTATGGTTTTCCCACCAGTGGCTTTTTATACGTTGTTCATCTTTAAAGAGAGCACTTGGTGTTGCTTCTCATTTAAACAGAATGCTTGGAAATTCTTTTTGAAGTGACTTTAAAAGATAGTTTACAATAATTAGTCACCACAAACTCTGGCTTTGTTACTGCTATTGTTGGCATATTGTAAAATAGGCTTTTTTTGAGCTAATACTCCATTTCCATCCCCAGGCAGGCCCTGTGCCTTGCTTCTTGGGCCTTCTTCGTCTGTGTGTTGTGCTCCTTCACTGAACTTGTGTTCATAATGACTCACCTCATCTTTGGTCTCCACCAACAGTCTCAGACTTCCATCAGAAAATTAATCTCTAGGAGACCATTGTGAAGATACGTTTTTTAAAAAGTAATGACTTCAAAGTATGTGGTGGTATTATGGGGTGTGATTTATTAAGCCCTTTAAATGTATGAGAAACTTGCTAAGTGCTCTTCATGTATTATACAATCCTGAAGTGGATGCATACTTTAAGGATGAAGGAAGGCAAGGCATAGGGAGGCTAAGCTAATGACAGAGCTTTTGCTCTGGAGAGCAAATATTTCATTGTTGGATTGAAGGGCTGTCACATTTCTGTGTAAGTAGCCCTTTAAAAAAAGTCTTAAAATTCCAGGAGAGTTACTTTCTATATCCCGTATACCTAATAAAACTTAGTTATTTAATTTGAGTTCCATTCATAATTTGATGAAATCAATACAGTTTATTCACTAGGCTTTTATTTAAACTTTACAAGTTAATTAATGGGGTAATTAGTGGACCTTGTTTTAAACTAAAGAAGCATCTGTGAAGTATTACAGTGATCCCTATTTTGTGAGAAACATTCCCTCTTTTATTGATACGGTTTGTGCCTTAGGTGGTTTTAAAATTTACTTTCTAAAGGATGCCATTATTAAAATTTGTGTTAAGTTAGCCTATTATATGAAATTCATCCTCACTAGTTAAATTTTCCTTTGTATATTTTAGAACATTATAATGTCATTAATTAAAAATTTGCATTGTATATTTGAACAAGTGAATATATGACCAAGATGTAATTCTTAGTGTTGTGCCGATGAGACTTTTTCTCTCATGAAAAAGTGCCCTGTTCTGTACTGCTTTACTGATATTTGTGGTGTAGATACTCTCACAATGGCTGATGTCACCTATCAATCTGATGTCATTAAACTTGGAATTAGAAAGAGATGTGCACCAGGCTCCCAGGCCTTTGCAAGCCAACTCCAGTGCAGCGCTCACAATTCTACAACTCATTCATTAAATTTATTGGTGATTGTATCCAATATTTGAAGAGCCTTTTGTTTATGTTGTTAATTTAGCAAGCATTTGGACACTAATTCAGTTTAATAAGTGAATGGGGCATGGTGTTATTTAATCTGGAAAGACTCAAGTATTGTGAACCTTGGTATTAAAAAGTCCAGTTATTGTGCTAATGGTAAGGCTTGCACAGTCGTGACATATACTCTGAATTCTGTCTGCGGTTTTTTGTTTGACCAGCACAGTGTTTTAAAAACTTGGATTTTTGAATAGTTTTAAAGCATGCACGCTTAAGGTGGCCACTGGCCTACTCCCAGTTTTCTTAGCCTCAAACATTCAAATGTATTTTAAGACCTTCGAGTTGGCAAATCCCATGTCTGGGTAAGAGGGTTCTTATGAAACCTCATTGTTCTGATTTTGGAGTCCTGTAGGATTTAAATGTATGGTATTAATTTCCAGTGAAGACTTTTGCTAAGAATGTGTTTCTTTTCAAACTTTTGGCATCTGTGTATTCTGTTTATTTTATAGCCCTGCATAAGAATTCAACGTGTGTTTAAATAGTTTTTGGAATCTATGCTTGTCTAACTCAAAGGGCTGTGGAGTTTAATGAAAAGAGAAATCTTGTGACTCGGACTCTTGTAAAAAGGAAAAGTGATCTTGGATAAAATATTTTAATTAGTGATTAAAATGCCCATTTAAGTTAATTTTGTCATTGGTTCTCTAGAATCTTGACTTGGTATCATCCAAGTCACAGTTTAATCAATGAGAGTTAAGATTTAAACTCTAAATTCTCAGTATTTTCTCTTAATCTTGAGAGAGAGGAAGCACACACCCAAGGAGCCTTCTAATTTTGTCTAAATGACCATTAAATAAACGGCAGCAAAGAATTGTAAACTGATGTTATATGGTTAATGTTTCATAGAATGCTGTGGGTACAATCAGGTTTTTTAAAGACTTTTTTTTTATGTTATAAAACATGCTTATGATTTTTAAAAATTATGCAATATATAAAGGGTATAAAGTGAAAAATTACATCTCGTCTCCTTCCTGTGACTTCATTCCCACACCCCAGGGGAGTACAGTTTCTTGTATTCTTGTGTAGTCCTTCAGAAATGTTAGCATTTATCTCATATGCCTCTGTAGACATACATACTCCTCTTGCTGTCCTCCTTTATTTTAAATGTACAATTTTGTAACTTGGTTCTTTTTATTTAATTTGGTTTTCTTTACATAGTAGCACATCCAGCTCTAACTCATTATTTTAATGGCTGCAGGATTTCATTATATGGATGTCCCTTTTGGAGAGTATTTGTATAGATTTTTCTACTAAAAACATTATTAAAATTGAGAACATCCTTATGCATATGTGAAGATAAGTCTTGACCCTGCCTGACTGGAAACTCAATAAAACAGACCTCATTCAACTTTGAGGCTCACCAGCTGTTTATTATCTTATGCTTCCATTTAGGAAATTCTCTCTTGTAAGGGGCGGGGGAATCCTTCAAATCGACTATCTAAAGATACTTGAAAAATCCTGTGCTTTTTAATTGAACTTTGAAGGTTTTCAGTCTGTCATCGAAAGGTTGTGCAAGTTCATACCCAGTTTGCACTTTAATTTTTCCATTGTCCCTACCCATGACTCTGGAAGTTTCTAAAAGTGCGCTTTGGGATGATTTTCTATTACTACTTGCTGGTGTTGCACCTTTGCTTATCGACATTAGCTTAGAATATACCTTATATTTAAAAAGAAAAGGTATAGATTCACTACAGTAAAATATTTTGGCACAACCATGTATTTTATTCTTCAAAACTAGTTCCCTTTGCCTTAGAAAAGATTTGGATAATAACTTAAAAGTTCTGCTTGTTACTCCTCAAAAGACTAGGCAGAGTCCAGAGAATTTCTTAATGTGCATTTACCATTAGTCAAGACAGAATGTGCTTCCTGGGATAGTTTCTGTGTGAGGCCTGATATCCCCCCTACTAGCTGATAGCAAGGGGACTGTAGCACCTTCAGGCTAAGTGTGGGGAGGGAGAGGACTTGCCGAGAAGTCTGAAAGAAAGGAGGAAACCTTTTTAGCCAGAAAGACAGGTCTTGGAAGATGTGTTTAATATGCCAACATTTATGAAGACAAATCTGAATGCAGGAGGTGGTTTTAGGTGTTGGGCCAAAAACCTACAGGCTGATTTCAGTATTCATCTCTCAAACCATTTAGTATAGTAGATAAATTTGGTTGAGTTATTGTTCATTGTAAAATATTGTTGGAAGAATTTTTTCAAAATAAAGACTCCTCAATTTGTGTACTATTTGAGAGTAGCCTCTTTAATTGTCACATAACATTATGTATTTTCTGTAAAGCAACTCATGCATCTACTTCCAACTTAATCTTTTCTATTCCATTAATTATACATTAATAACGTTTCTTACTTTTTTGTCTTTTTACATTACAAAACATCTGTTTTTTAAAAGCACGTGTTTTTACTGACTTTCCAATACTGATTTTTTTTTTTGGCCCCTAAAAGACATTTTTTTCTTGAAATACATGTTAATGTTTGGTTTTAAGATAGATTTATTGTAATTGGGTTTTACCCATTCTATGACCTATAGAAATTTAACAGGTAAATCGTGAACTACCGCCTGGTTCTTTATACCCCAGTCTTTGTGGTAGCTGTCACTATTATTTGTATCCATCATGATTATTCTGTACATTTCTGTTTAAATTATTTTCATTAATAATCATCACCAGAACCCAGAAGAAAATTTACTTTCCTGAGAATCCTTATTTCCACCATGACTACCAATATCACCTGCCCTTCTCCCTGGGGAAAACTAATCTTTTTTAGTCTCATTTAATGAGAAAAGATTAAAATTCTTCCCCCCCTTAAATGGTATGCTAACAATTTTTACTGAACTTGATTGGGGGTCTGGAAAAAACTTAGAGTCAAATTTCCTGCATTCAGATCTTAAGTTCTGCTGTTAACTGGCCTTCAGGCCTGTAATGTAGATCCTTCCAGTTCCTCAACTTTAAGATGAGACCTCTTCCAAATGGTGAAGTATGATTCCCCTCAGCCATTAGAGTACATGTTTAAATTAGTAATTAGCCTTGGGAATTAGAATTAAGTGTTTCACAATAATAGCTCAAAATTGGTGTTTTTGTAGATCAAAAATACCAGGTGTCAACATCATACAGTTTAGTATTTTGTCACTATTTGTTAATTAACAATTTTGTGAGCTGCATCTCATGTAATTGCTATCATTTAATAGTCAACAACTGTTTGCAGGCAGTATTTGTGACAAAAGTTGACATTTAGGTGTTTTTATTTGGCCAAGATTATAGTTATTTAGTAAGTGGCAGGAGTAGAATTCTGTCTTACTTTAAAATTCATCCTCTCCTATATTCATACTTTGAAGCTTCTAGTTACAGCAGTTTTAATAAGAGTGAGTTTTTTGAAAAAACAATGGAAGTGAATAAAACAGTCTTATCCTAAGTGATCAAGTTTTGGATGTTTTCCCCTTCTGTATTTGCTTCTTGCGCATAGCAGATCTTGCATTGTGATCATAGCCAGTTAATTTTTGAGATAATTTCCCCACATAACTATGTTCTTCCAAACTGGAAATACATTTACTATTTTTTTCTGCTTGTAAAAATACGCTTATTGTAAAGAATCTAAAAATATAGAAAATTACTTTTTAAAATATACTATTGTGTAGCTATATTGTAAGCGCTTCGGGATTCTGTCCCATGTATAAGTAAATACAAAGATCTCTTCCAGAGTGGAGTCATGCTATGCTATTTTGTAACCTTTTTCTCAATATATCAAGGGTTTCTTTCAATTTCAAACATAGATCTACATTGTTTGCCAGTGATGTTTCATTATGTGGGGTTTGCATCCCTATGGTGAACATTGAGATTGCTTCTAATTTTTCAGCATCAGAATTTTTACCTACCCCTTTACACACTTAGGGTTTGGCATCAGGTTTTCTTAGAATTGTTGAGTGAACAGTGTATATCTTGGTCATTTATCATTTTTCATAATTTAATGTTAATTGGATACCTTGCTGTGTATAACCTTTCATGTGCGTTAGGTCTTGGAATAAATTCTTATAAAATCACACAATCCTTATAAGGATTAACATTGTATCCTCTCAACTAAATTGCTGTGTAAAAGGATTGATTTAATTTTTACAAATGCCAAAAAGATAAGTGACCCATTTTTACCTTAATATCCGGTTGCCAGGGGGAGTTCTTTTTAATGATTGCTTTAAGGGATATGAAATAATGCCTTATCATATGTTCCTTTCTTTGATTACTGAAGTTGATTTTGCTTATGATTTCCTAGCTGCATTTTCTCACTTATGGATTGTTTTTTTTTTTTTTTTTTTTTTTAAGATTTTTTATTTATTTATTCATGAGAGACAGACAGAGAGAGAGAGAGAGAGAGGCAGAGGGAGAAGCAGGCTCCCAAGGAGCAGGGAGCCCGATGCGGGACTCGATCCCAGGACCCTGGGATCATGACCTGAGCCGAAGGCAGACGCTTAGCCATCTGAGCCACCCAGGCACCCTATACTTATGGATTGTTTTAAGAGTTAATGTAAAAATATTAATTAGGTCACCTAAATTTATATCTTTATTCACATTCTGTATTTGGGGATTATAGAGATACAAAGGAGAACCTTTTTAAGGCTAATGACGTCATTTAGGATGAATAACCTCATCTGTAATGGGATTTCAAATCTAGAAAACTAAGATTCCTTCTAGTTTCATAATTTTTTTTTTAAATCAGAAAAGGATTACTTCTGGGGCGCCTGGGTGGCTCAGTCGGTTAAGCGGCTGCCTTTGGCTCAGGTCATGATCCCAGAGTCCTGGGATTGAGCCCTGTATCAGGCTCCCTGCTCAGTGGGGAGCCTGCTTCTTTCTCTCTCTTCCCGTCCCCCCTGCTCATGTTCTCTCTCTCCCAATAAATAAAATCTTAAAAAAAAAAAAAGTTTACTTTTTCAGATCCCCTAGTTGAACTGGCCATTATGCAGGCTCACGCGTTCATCTTTTCTCCCTTCCCTGTGTTTGCTACATGCAGAAATGGCTATTTTGCGGGGTGTATTAGTTTCACTCTGGTGTCTGGATGTAGGTGTTGATTTTGTGCCTGGAATTTGATGGGCCTTGGGTCTCGATTGCTGTTTTTACCAGTTCTGCAAATTTCTTGATCATTCTGTCTTTAAGTGTCATCTATGCTGTATGCTCTTTTGCAGTAACTTTTAAGGTTTTTAAGATTTTGAAAGAACTAAAATTCTCTGTAATCCTAGAAGAATTTTAAACATTTTTTACAATTATATAACTTCAGACTATATTTCCATGAAGTTATCACAGAAGGATATTGTGTATTTATAGAATACATTAGTTATGAGTTTGGAACAGTATGGTGCTTTTCAAGCCTTATTTTCAGTTACTATACATATTTGGGTAGCTCTCTCAAAGAGAGAAGTGAGGAATTGCCACATCTTCCAGATTAAGATATCTAACATCCTAAATAAACTATGAGAATTTCAGAAGAGAGAAACTTGCAAGTCCCGGGCCATTCAGAAACTTCCAATATTTTGAGTTTCTCCTATTCAGGAATAGTATCTTTAAAAGGCATAACAATTTTGACTTTTTAAGTAATGTTTGAGAACTACCCATGTAAAAGAAATTACACTAAATGCTTTATGTCCTTGTCATAGTAGCTCCCATTTAGTATTATTTTGGTGCCACTTTGCTAAATGATTTTTAAACATTTTCTATAATCCTCACAACCTTTTATGTAGGAATGATTTGTATTTTACCAGACAAAACAGGCTTGGAGATGGTTTACTTGCTCAGGTAAAGTGGGTGGCAGAACTGAGCTTTGAACCCAGCTGTAACTCGAAGCAGGTACTCAGAACCACTTTACTATCACCTGAAGGAACTGACCATCTAGACCTGGGGGGTGGGGATGGGGGCTGATGGATGCATCAGTGCAAATCAGGGGCAGGGAAAGGGGCCTCTGGAGAGTAGGAAAGATCTCAACCCTGTCTAATGGAGACTTAACCAAGGAGTGGGTAGCCTTGAAAGAATAGGATTTAAGACAGCAGTAAGGATGAGCAGAAGCAGAGGGAAGCAGGAGGAAAAGAAATCTGTGTTGTGGGTACTTCATAATGATGGAAAAGCAGCTGTTAGAAACACTTGGACCAGTTTTCCCCCAGGACATTAGAGCATTAGATTAAAGGGTGATGTACATGTAGAAATACTTGTTGCAAATACTTCCCTTTGCAAAGTGGTATTAATTTGGACTTACTCTACAACATCTGTATTGCACCTATTGCGTTAAAGATGACTGTGGTCATTTGCTACTCGAGGGTGTGGTCTGAGGCTCTTTAGCCTGGATGTTGCCTAGGAGCTTGTTAGCCATGCAGAATCTCATCCACCTGTAATAAGTCAGCATCTGCATTTTAACAAATCTCAGGTGATTTGTATACATTGAAGAGATTGAGATGCGCTGATTTTGGTCTTATCTATGTTAGAGAAATAATGTTTATATCTAGCTTTTTTAAAAATCTGGATAAATTTGTTATGCTAGGGGCACCTGGGTGGCTCAGTCGTTAAGCGTCTGCCTTCGGCTCAGGTCATGATCCCGGGGTCCTGGGATCGAGCCCCGCATCGGGCTCCCTGCTCCGCGGGAAGCCTGCTTCTCCCTCCCCCACTCCTCCTGCTCATGTTCCCTCTCTCCCTGTGTCTCTCTCTGTCAAATAAACAAAATTTGTTATGCTAAAATTGCCCTAGAGAATCTTAAGGTAGTTTTTATTAAGAAAAACCAAAAGAAATGATGTAAAAGCACATTTGAATTCAGTTCCCTTCTCAGTTTTAAATGTTTCTAGGAATTAGGAGTCAGTGCAGGGATATTTTATTTATTGGAAAAAATTAGTAAAGACGTGGTAGCGTTGACTTCTTAACACAAAGACATCAGGTGATGCTGTAAAAGGAAGGTGTGCGTGAAAGAGGTAAGCCTTTCTCTGCAGAGGGTATTGTGGAAGAGGGGAGTTTGAAGGATGTCACTGCTCGCCGAAGCCAGTCACTGGAAAGCTAAGGAGACTCTGTAGATGACAGAACAGAAGTAGCTAAGGACCCCGGAGGTGTTTCTTGGTAGTGACTGCGGAACCGTGCCATCCACACTGAGGCAGCTGGCTCAGAAGAATAGTGAAGGATGAGAGGGTGATCCTAGGGGTGGCCCAGGCACTGGACACTGGCAAAAGAGGGGCAGTGGTTCCTAGGATGATTTCAAAGAAGTGATGTGATGTATTTTTTCTTGTACCCCAACCATTTACCTTTGAACATTTAGAAGCAGTTACTTCATAGATCTATCACTTGCATTTTTACAAAAAGTAAAATCTATTCTTTGAATAAAACTTTGAAAGAGCCGCTCCCCTCCAGAGAACAACCTCGTCACCCCAAGATCACCAGTATCAACCTTTTGGTGTAGAGTTTTCCCAATTATAATTGTGTGTGTGGTTTTTTTTTTTTTTTTTTTTTGTATACAATTCATGTAAATATTGTATCTACTTTTACATTTTAATAATAGAAAAGTACTCTTCCCCATCTATAGAGTCATTTTTAATGACGGAGATACCTGTTTCTAGTTGGACCATAAATTTCTCTACTAGTTCTGTAGGTTGCGGGTCTGCACCCTTTTCTTAAAATGACCAGATAGTACATATTTAGACTTTGCAGGCCATGTGGTCTCTGCCCCAACTGCTGGGCACTGCCTCAGCAGAACAAAAGCAGTGCTATGGAAATGGGTGAGCTGGGCTGTGTGCGAGTGACACTTGACTTAAAAAGCCAGGCCAGCAGGCTACACCGCCCACCGCCCCAGTGAACCTTGAGGCTGTTCGTGTTCTCTAATCAGGAACTAACTTTCAGCATCTTTGCTCAACTGCAGTTCCAAAAATTAATCTCTGGAATGGATATCGGAGGATGACTATATTCCAAATAGGAAAAATGTTCCTTTACTAAACAATCAAGAAACATACTAAGGATGTGAATAGGCAAATCCCCCTCCCACCCCCCGAAAAGGAACTAGAACCAGCAAATAAGACTTGGGGAAACAGCTTCTCTAGCAGTCTAAATACAATTTAGACAATGAGATACCATCTTCTGCTTATAATAATACTAAAGACTACTTAAAAATTCCCCTTCAGTAAAGATCAAGTAAAATGAACATTCACATCCTGATGTCAGAGTGTAAACTTAGTAAAATCTCTTGGGAGGCGTTTGGTAATAAGAAGCAAGACTCTTGAAAAGATCAATCCCAGTAAGCCTATTCCTGGAAATCTTTCAAAGGTAACACTATATGTACACACAGATTTATGAATAAAGATACTTATTAAAATATTTGTACTAATGCAAACTGGAATGTTTAGTAAATTATTGCATATCTATGTTATGGAATATAGGTATTTAAAATCTTGTTTTCCCAGTATTGACATGTGGTTCAATATATGTATATAAACTGTCTTAGTTCAGGGTAATACAACTGAATTTTTTCTAATTGCTTATCATTGGAAAAAGTCATGTGGCCAGTTAACAAGTGAAGAGCTGAACAGGTGACTGGATATCATGGCTATTGAAATTTTTCCTATAATAAAATCTAAGTATATTTGGCACTTTTTTTGTTACTATCTGTTGAAAAGTTGGTAGAGCTTTTAGCACGTCTGTCTTGTCTTTTTATGATAACTATGGCTAGAACTGAATTCCCTAAATACCAGTTTATAAAAAATTATTGAACTTGAAAGAACAAAAATAAGCTTGTATGTGAATTCTAAACATGTATTTCCAACTTGGTATAGCAATGTGTACAACATTCCTTTTTGTACTTTAAACTGTTTGGAGAGACTCTTAGAGCTCAACAATAAGAAAGACACCCCAGCTAAAAAATGGGCAAAAGATCTGAGCATACATTTCTCCAGTGAATATAGGCAAATAGCCAGTAAAGCACATGGAAAAAATGTTCAATATGATCAGTCATTAGGGATATACAAATCAAATCCACAATGAGATGCCACTGCACATCTACTGGGTTGGCTCTGATAAAAAAAGATGAACAATGCAAGTGTTAGCGAGGATGTGGAGAAAGCAGAACCCTCATATACTGCTGGTGAGAATTTAAAATGATGCAGTAATTTAGGAAAACAGTTTTTAACAGTTCCTCAGAAAAGTTCAGCATCATTACCATATGACCCAGCAATTCCACTGCTTGGTATATACCCAAGAGAAACCAAAACATGTCTACACAAAAACTTGCGCATGAATGTTTGTAGCAGCGTTACTCATAAGAGCCAGAAAGTAGGTACTGCCCAAATACTCATCATCTGATAAAAGTTAAATGTGGAATAACCAGACTGTGGAATATTTTTCAGCCATAGGAGGGAATGAAGTACTGATGTGTGCTATAACGTGGATGGATCTTGGAAACATGCTAAGTGAAATAAGGCAGATACAGAAGTTGAAAATGCATTCATTTAGATGAAGTGTTCGGAGCAGGCAAATCTGTAGAGACAGTAGACTAGGGTTAGCAGGACTGGGAGGAGGGCGGAATGGGAAAGGCAGTGACCCCTCATGGGTGGAGTTTCTTTTTGGAGTGAGAAAAATGTTCTGACGTTAGTGCATTTTATGAATATACTAAAAGCCATTGAATTATATACTTTAAGGGATCAATGTTATGGTAAGTGAATTACATCTCGATTAAAAATTGAAAAAACAAAAACCCTATGGAGGGATAAGTTATTCAAATACTTAAATTAGCCTCCCTTAATGGACTAGAGGACTTCATCTGAATCCATTGCACCAAATCAATGCCTAAAGGCACTTGTTTTTTTTTTTCTTTGAGCAGTTAAACAAGTGAACTAAATACATACGTTATCCTAAATTGAATTCCTTTGACTCATTTCCCCAGGGATGAAAAAATTGGGTCCCTATGACTCATTTCCAGTGATGATGTGGCTGCTTCCCTCCTAGAGTGGGTTTAGCCCTCAGCCACTTAACGAAATACGCACTTGCTCAAGTGATGTATGAACAGCCTAGTCCTAACGGATTATGTCGCAGCACTTTGCTGATGATGATTCTAAGATCTCACACAGGACACCAGGATAGCTTGGGACGAAGAAACTGGATGGGATGTTTCTGCAGTGAAAGCAGCCGACTGTCACCATGTTGGGTGTGGGTTGGGACGCAGCGGGAGGAGGAAGAGAAGGTAAAAGTGGCAGTGGGTGAGAGGAGAAGGGTGGACCAGCCCAGGTGCGGATGGAACATGGTCCTGTCCCCAGTTTAGAAAGACCCTGATACTTAACTTTTCTCTGCTACTTTTAAAGGGATAGAGCCTTGACATTGCTCAAGTCAAGAAAAAGTTCCGTTGTCCTCATATAGATCTTGATAAATCAGTTCTCACCCAGAAAGAATGAACAATGCCAGTAGTTACTGCTAAGATATACAAAGACATCCCCACTGCCATTTGCCCGTGTATGTCCAGCAACCCACCGTTCCCGTGACTCTGCTGGTGTTTGCAGCGACGTAACTAGGAGCGGGGGCTGTAGAATCCCTGAAATCTGGATGCTAGCTTCACTCAGAAAGCCCTGCCCCCTTGGCAGCTTATTTAATGTCCTTGAATGTTTCTCCATTTGTAAAATGTGGATCGTGATGTTGATCTTTTAGGTCATCAGAATTAAATTAGATTTGACATATGTGTATGCTCTACAGGGGTTAATTGTTATTTTATCTTCATTATTATCATGGCTCTAGTTTCAAGTTTTTACTTGTTCAGAGTCTAAATTTCTTTTAGGTCTGGCCTAATTTTTAAGAATAAAATTTGGGTCTATATGCTTCTGTCTTTAAATTACAATTCTAGCATCACCTCCTTAACCTCTCATCAGGAAAAGAAATTTAATTGAAATCAATTCACATATTAATTGTATGCATCAAATTAATAAGAATGAGATCTTCAATTCAGATGAAGTATAACTTCTTTTACACTCTCTAGGCAAATGAGTAATTCCCTAAATAAGTATGTATCTGAGAAAGACTGTCTAGTTAAAACGGATGATTCTGAATTATCGTTGAACTCGCTGAAGAATTTAAGAGCTCACAGGACCCTCAGCAGAGTTGGAGCCAATGTTTCCAAGGGACAAAATGGCTGTTCAGAGAGGACTGGTGACTCATCGATAGGCAGACAGCCGACTGGCGATACGGACAAAACCAGACTCCCACTCAGTGCTCATTCCAAGGCACAAGTTCCCATGTTAAGGAAAAGACAAAGAGTGATAGTGGCCACTTGCCCTTAGGGTTTGCTCTTTCCCTTGTCTCTGCAGTTCCCTGTTTGAGCTCGCCGGTGGACGTCTTCCCTCTCTCAAGCCCCCCAGACCCACTCTAGTTCATCAACCTTACAACACCCAGGCTCTCCCCTGACCTCCAGTTCAAAAGGCTTCATAGGCTGCCAGTGGTACCCCTTGCCTCCTGCACCGTATTCCTACAGTCTTCTGAACAATTACAGAGCTGGTTATTCCTGGGTAAAAATACTCAGCCCCATATCCTATGGCTCCTCTCATGGAGAAGTGTTTGATGAGATTTTGGTCTTACCTGCAGGCTCCTGGTGGGTTAGCAATGTTGCCCGACACCTGCTTTATCTTCCATTCAATGGCTCTTAGTTTCTAATTCTTTGTTCTGTTCTGTGTCAGAATAACTCAAAGGGAAAAGAATATTCACTAACATCCTCCTTGAAAAATAGTTAAAAGCCATTTTTTAGAAGATGTTGGGTCCCGGGGAATTAGGTGTGTCACTTTGTTCTTGTCTTGGTCCTGCTGGCAAAACTGTATCCCGGGATCAAGAGGCTGGTGAATGAATTGAACAAAGGCACTGGCCCCTGGGGCTGGTGTGGCTGGGTGCACATGGCCCGCAGGTGTGGACTGGGTGAGAGGCAGCTGGGAGAAAGTCTTTTTTTCTGGAGGTTGAGTTTCCAGCCCATTGAAAACCAGTCGAGACACGTGGATAGAGGGTGTTATGCAATAGCTGCAAAGATTAGACATTTTAGGTACTTCATTCTAAAGGTTTTCTTTTTATTGCCTGTTTGGCTTGTATTTTTTTTTTTGGTAGCTCAAGTTTTGCTTGTAGCTAATTACACATTTTTGTAACAAGCAATAAAAGCCACAACAATAAAACGAGATTAATTGGGGGCTCCTTTTAATGTGTTTTTTAAAAAAGTGTTAGCATAATCTTATTATAGCATGGATTTTAAAAAGCCATGTCTGCTTTCCAGATGAGTCTGTTCTCTGGGTTTCACTCATCCACTTTGGTTCCCTGCCAGAAGCTTGGTAGACCCCAGAGGCCCCTGGAACACCCCTTATGCAAATCATCGATTTTCATTTGAATGAGATTTGTTGTATTGTTGTTATGGGGCTTTTCCTTCTCCGCTGCTTTAGATGATGTACCTTTTGGAAGAGTGTTTCAATTTAAAATATTTCTAGATGATACAACGGTGCTTTGGGTGTGAGGCTTTGCTCCTTTTCTGGGGTGTTTTCTGTGAAACAGACCTTTGGCCAGAAGCTTCCTGACCTGGCTGAATTGTGTACTTTAACGAGAAGGGGAGTGTCAAGTCTCCTGTGCCTGACCCGCACGCCCCACATAAGACACGTTCAATATCCATCACCACTGGCCTTGCAAATGGCTGAAAATGGATTGTTGGTGGTGTGACCACCTGGTGTCATCCCCTGCAAAGAGGGTGAAGTCATTCATTCCTCAAATATTAATCGATGCCTTATACAGTGAGAGGGCCTGGGAATGCAGCACCAAACACACAGTTCCTGCCCCCAAGAACTTCAAGGTCTTGTAAACAGGCATGTGCATGACTGCGTCCATGTCCCAGTAAGATCGTGGAAAAGCCGGATGCCCTCACGGGGGAAGGAGCCACACAGAACTTCCTTCTATTTATTCAGTGGGCATTACTGAGTTAGTGCCTTGCACTGCCATGAGCCCAGGAACACAGCCTCGAGAGGGCAGAGAAGCAGACAGAGTTCAACTCTCAGGGAGAAAGAGAGAGAAGTAAGGGCCAACTAACAAGCAAAAATTGGGTGTTTACCAGCAGATAAACCTAAGAGCTGCTTCGGATCCAGTGACCAGGGAATATCACTGAGGGTGTGGGATTTAAGTTCAGAACTGGAGGTTAAGCAGGAGTCCGTTGTGCAAAGATTTGGAAAATAATGTCCAGGCAGAGGAGACAGCTCGGGCAGAGGTATTAAAGTAGAAACAAGCTTTCTGTGTTTGAGAAATGGAAAGAAAGCAGGAGTGGCTGGGGGGCGGGCGGCGAGGCTGAGGAAGGGGGCAGCGGCGGACCACGCAGCACCTGCTTCAATCAGCACCTGATCTTCAATTCAGATCCACGTTTGCAGGGTCCTTTTTGTGGCTGCATGGCATTCTGGGGAAGGCATGTACCCTAGTTTCACTGGTCACCTGTTGAGTGGCGGCTCTAATTTTTCCAGTATGGGGCTATTATGAATAAAGATGCTATAAACATTTGTGTATAGGTTTTCGCGTGAGCATAAGTTTTCATTTCTCTGGCATAAATGTTCCAGAGTACAAGTGCTGACGTGTTTGATTACAACTTAGCTTTGTAAGAAACTGCCATAACTTCTCCAGAATGGCTATACTATTTTACATTGGTGCTAACAAAGTATGGCATAGTGATCCAGTTTCTCTGCATCCTCACCAGCTTTGGGTGTTGTCACTATTTTGTATTTTAGCCATTCCGGTAGGTATGTAGTGGTGGCTCCTTGTGGTTTTACTTTGCATTTCCCCCATGGCTAGGGATGTTGAACACCTTTCCGTGTGCTTACTTGCCATCTGTATATCCTCTTCAGGGAAAAGTATGTTCATGTCTCTTGTCCATTTTCTAATTGGTTGTTTTCTTTTACTGTTAAGTGTTGAGAGTTCTTTACATATTCTTTTTTTTTTTTTAAGATTTTATTTATTTGACAGAGAGAGAGAGCACAAGTAGGAGGAGAGGCAGCAGGAGAGGGAGAAGCAGACTCCCCGCTGAGCAAAGAGCCCAACTCGGGACCCTGAGATCATGACCTGAACCAAAGGCAGACGCTTAAATGACCCAGGAGCCCCTCTTTATGTATTCTGAAATGAGTCCTTTGCTGGATACGTGGCTTGCACATGTTTTGTCTCAACCTGTAGCTTGTCTCCTCGTCATGTCAAGCAGGCCTTTCATGGAGCAAACATTTTAATTTTGATGAGATCTGACTAATCAATTTTTCCTTTTATGGTTTATGTCATGTCTAAGAACTCTTCACCTTGCTCTAGGTCCTAAAAATGTTGTCCTACTTTTTTTTCTAAAAATTTTATAGTTTTATGTTTTACCTTTAAACCCATGATTGACTTTGAGTTAATTTTTTATAAGGTATGAAGTTCAGGTTGATTCTTTTTTCTTTTTCTCTCTCTTCCTTCCTTCCTTCCTTCCTTCCTTCCTTCCTTCCTTCCTTCCTTCCTTCCTTTCTTTCTTTCCTTCCTTCCTCTCTTGGGGGTGGGGTGGGAAGGTATAATAATCCTGGACATCAGATAGAGCGATTCCTTTCACTTTACTTTTCTTTTTCAAAATTGCTTTAGCTATTATAGGTCCTGCGCCTTTTCATACACACTTTCGAATAAGCTTGTCTATTTCTACAAAACACCTGGCTGGGACTTTGGAATTGCATTAAACCTACAGATCAATTTGGCCGTGGGGGAAGATTGGCATCTTCACTACCTTGAATCTTCAAATCCCACACACGTGATATATCTCTCCATTTAAAAAAAAATATTTTATTTATTGGACAGAGAGAGCGAGAGAGCACAAGCAGGGGGAACAATAGAGGGAGAGGGAGAAGCAGGCTCCCCGAGGAGCAGGGAGCCCGATGCGGGGCTTGATCCCAGGACCCTGGGATCATGACCTGAGCCAAAGGCAGACGCTCAACCATCTGAGCCACCCAGGTGTTCCTATCTCTCCATTTATTTAGGACTTCTTTAATTTCTTCCATCGGCATTTTGTAACTTGCAAGAATATGAATTCTGTGCATGTTTTGTTAGATTAATACCTAAGTATCATTTTCTTTGGAGCGATTTTAAATGGTATTGTTTTAAATCTATTTCCACATGGGTTTTTGTTGTTGTTGTTAGTATATAGTTTATTTTTGCTCTACTTCTTTTTTTCACCTGTTCTCAGGTAAAAGATTGCACCTTGTAGCAAATATAAATCATGAAGAGAATCACGAGTCCTGGAATTGTGATTTCCAAAACACGGTTTCAGTCCTGATTTTCTGGAATCTTCATCTGGGTAAGAATTAGACCTCCTCTACCTGCATGGAAGCCTGTGATGTTTGGTTGGGATTCACTGTGAATTTCTGTGTGTGTCAGAGAAGAGGGGGGCATTGTTTCCAGGGAAAGGGATTTTGTCATCCCGGCAACCACACTATTCTTTGCATTAGCTGTTTTTGGTTCGTTGGACCTATTTGGAATTAGGCAGGTGGCCTAAAAGAACGTTCATACAAGCTATATTTATTTTGCTGTCTTTGATTTTTATATTTTGTCGGGAAGTACTGAATGTATCTGCTGTAATGACATGCTTCTATTTTCCTCACTTAGTAGTCCAAGAAGGAATATCAAGATAAGTTAACTTGAAGGTTGGCAGCACTGGTCACTGAGGAAAGGGCAAATGCACCTGGCTTAGTGACTAGCAGCTGTGAAGCCAAAGTCAGTTATTCTATTTCTAATTGTATATTTGACTGACATCATGAAAAGAATGTTTACCACTTGGTGTTATTAGGGAGATCATCTGTCCCAACCCCAAACTGGGCATTAGAGGTGAGTAAATGAGTTCCAAGCTACTATTTATTGATAGGAAAATTGTATATATGTTGAAATGTATATATTGAGATGTGAGCCTAGAAGCACCAGGTAATTATTAGCGAACCCTGCATTTAGGTTATATTTGTGCAAGTTTAGCAGATGATACAATCTTAGCAAGAAAAGATGCTGCTTTCAAAATAGTAGACTTTATCAACTTATGGGTCTAAGAAAAGATATGGAAAGAAAATCCTGAAGGCAAAGTAAGCATACAAAAGGTGACTGAATAATGCAAATTAGTAAAAAGTTATCTTCTCTATTTTTAGTTTTTAAAATAAAACAATTTTTTTAATCGTCTCTATTTTTAAAACATCTCCAGTGGAAAAATGGGATGGAAATAGTAAATGAGGGTGCCTATTATGATGGGACGACATGCCAACTCCAAATGTAAACTAGCTGCTTCTTCGAGATTGACACAGTCAAAAGGTCTCAAATTTGAACATGCCTGAGAATCACCTGGAGGACTTGTTAGAACACAGATTTCAGGGCCCACCCCCAGACTCTCTGAAATGTGCATTTCTAACAAGTTCCCTTATGATGCTGACGCTGCTGGTGTCAGGGCCCAACTCTGAGATCGAATATAGTTCATTCTTAACTCCACCGAAGGCTAAAATACTGGGGTTGTTAGATTCGACAAGGAAAGGACTGAAGGCTGTCCCCACGTCTATAAAGACTTTGGATGAGCAGATTTCTAGATGTTACTCTTGGGTCTCCAGTGGACAAAGGGAAACACTAAAGTACAGTAGATTTCCGTTGTAGATATAGAAGTCATTAAATCCCAGGGTGATAGTGCATTGGGACGGATCAACAAAGGAAAGCATGGGTTTTCTATACCTGGAGTCCTTCTAAAGAAAATATGCCACAGGCCATTTTGTGTCCTGAATTGCTTGGAAATTCTCCTGTCTATAGGTAAATGACTAAGTTTCTAAAAATATAGGACATGCCACAAAGTTGGTGTAGATTAATTCTTCCCAATTTCTAAATGTAGGTGTAGTAATTAAATTCTTCAGTTGCATAGATGTTTTCTCTCTATGCTTGACTTGTATTCTCTTAGTTACACATGAGGAGAATCTTTTTGGGCTTAAGAATCGGGCACTTATGGTAGGTATATTCGTGGTGGATTGGTTTGGCCAAGAGTCATTGCGGTCCTTCTCCTCATGTCACACAGAGATTGCAACTGTCTTCATCCTCTTGCTCCTGAATGTACAGAAATAGTTTTGGTGGGGGAGGTCCTTGCTCAACATCTTAGATCTGATTTGCACATTTACTTTCTTTGTTCTCATGAAAATGAAGCAAAGAATAACCCTCAGAAACTGACAAGTGCAAGAGTAAAATATCACCCTTTCTAAGAAAGATGCCAGAATGGGACACCTGGGTGGCTTAGTCAGTTAGCGTCTGTCTTTGGCTCAGGTCGTGATCTCGGGGTTCTGGGATCGAGCCCTTGTGTGGGGCTCTCTGCTCAGCAGGGAGCCTGCTTCTCCCTCTCCCTATGCCCCTCCCCCCTGCTCATGCTCGCTCTCGCTCTCTCTCTCTCTCTCTCTCTCGCTCAAATAAAAAAAAAAAAAGAAAGATGCCAGAGTAAAAACGAAGAGACTGGGACTGAAATCTTCAGGTGCAGGCCTAAGTGGACTCAGTGAACTTTGATGGCACCTGTATACAATCCTGCTCTCAGGGCATCTCGTCTCACCCCAGCACAGAGCCATTTCTATGTAAGAGTTAAATGCCTGCTTGCTTGACCTGGTCATGACCTCTTCCCAAAATCACTCTCCGTAATAAACATTTTGTGTCAAAGGCCACATTCTTCTGATTGGTATTTGAAATGGAAAGATTTAAGGCAGATTGGTAGATGTATTAGATTTGTATTAAAAATACCCTTTTCGGGGTGGGTTAGGCCGATTTTGGGAAAAACACCTTTTGTTCTACTGGAGCGACAACAGCACAAACTGGGTTCATGTTCCTTCAGCCCAAGGTAACATGTGGGCCTTTTTGGAAAGAGTAACTGAGTGTCCCAGACAGTGGATGCGACCTTGAAGTTGTGTAAATAAGGCTGCTCTAGACCTGTTCGTGACTGTGAACACAGAGAGAAAGATTCTTACTGGAAAAGGGAATGGCATCATGGATTTTTCTTTTTTAATAAAGAAATAAGAGAAAAAGTTTATATTCAGGAATAACCCTTAGGGATTTTTTTTTTTCAGAATTGCTTTGATAAAGAAGGGTACATCCTCTAAATAACCAATAGAAAGGAGGTTGCACAATAGACACATCATGTTTGCTTTCTAAAAATTTCATTGCATCTTGACACAATGGCCCGGCTTTGAGGTAACGTAAGGGACACCAAACCTCAAAGCAAAATGGAAGACCCTTTCTGACAAGGCAAATATCCGGTTCTGAGCTTCCTGATGGAATGAGCATTCCAAGCCACCTCAGCAGGGAGAGGTGAAATCTTTACTGCACAGCCCCGGGCATAGCTCATAGCTGCAGTCTACCTTCTCACCTCGGATTCTCGAGGAGAGAGGCCCTGCTCTGTCAGGCACTGGCAAACCAGTGCGCGGTGAGAAGTGCCTCCTCTCCTGGGCTTTCAGGCCACAGCCACGCCCCCTGCTCCCCGGGGCACCTGTCATCTGAAGCACGTACCCTGGAGCACAAAGCCAAGTTTCAAGGACCGGAAATGGAGTCAGACACCACGCTGAGTGTGGCAAACAAGGCAGGAGAGCATTCAAACAAAAGATTAATAAAAACAATGTCTACACAGTTCGTGGCAGGGATTAAAGGTAAACACTGAAATTTCAACCATGAAAGGGGTTCTGGGCTGCTTGCCTGGAGTTGGAGGGTGACATGGAAATCCAATTCTTTTGAGGGTCTGTACATGGGAATTGGCAGAAAACATGACAGAACAAAACTTATCAATTCCTTTCTTTTGAAAATGGGTCTTAAGGCAAAACTTGCGGTTAGCGTCCTTTCCCCGTGGCCCTGCTTATTCAGCCTTCTGGAGCTTGCACAGCCCTGGGTCATGGCCCGTAATGCCTCCCAGGGCAACTGCTATCATAAAGGATGAGACTCCTACAATAGGGGACGTTCTCCCCATCAACGGTTTCTTTATTTAGCTTGCATTAATTTATGGAACACAAACGGTCCTTTCATAGCAAGACAACAAATAAAAATAAAAAAGATTTCAGCCATCCACATATGGTACATTATTCTATGTGTGCATTTGGTTTTCAGCATCACAAACCTGCCCGACATAAGAACAGAGTAGAAATGGTCCGAAACGTGTGAGCACGATGGAAATGCAGGCACCGAAACTGTGGGAAAGAATTTCAGAAAAACAAAAATTAGTTGGTAGCTGTGATTCCATTTTCAGTTGGTTCAGCATGTGAATTGACTCCAGGAGCTGGACTGTCTTCTTGTTTTTAGAGTTCTTGTTGTTCACATCAAATAGCAGAGTCTATTTGAAATGATCAATTTATGATGTGACAGAGAGGAGAGTGTCAGCTTCCAGCTCTTGAGGGCCCGGGACTGACTGCCAGGTCGTGGGAAGAGAAACAGGGCACGTTGCAGGAAAGTCACACCAACAGGCCAGCGCCATCTGGGCATGCTCTTCCAGAGGCCGGCCGCCTGCCTAGCAGGGCGCTGCTTCTTGCAGCAGCTCTTCCCACCACTACAGCCACAAGAGCTGCAGCCACGGAGCCACAGCCACACAAGCCACAGGAGCGACAGGAGCGGCAGCAGCAGCAGACCATGGGGCTACTGCAGCAGCCCCAACAGCAGCCGTAGCAGCAGGGGCAGCAGGCCGAGCAACAGCCCACCTGGTAGCACCTGCAGGTGGTGCAGCCGCCGCTGCAGCCACCGGTGCAGCGACCACAACTTCCACAGCCACCGCAGCCACCACAACTTCCGCAGGCACAGCAGCCCATGGTGTCAGGAGAGAGGACTCAGGAAAGGCGAGGAGGGAGACTCAGGGGACGAGGGAGGTCTGGTATTTGCCTCTGCTGGCAGCCCTTAAATACTGGATGTGGCGGTTTCCCACATGTTACCTACTCATCCCCTGGTTGTTTTGACCCGTTTCTGAGATGGATGTTTATTTCCTGTTACTTCCTCAGGAGTACACACAACTTAATTTTCTTTCAGTTTCAGATAAATTCGCTTTTATTTCAAAAGTGGAATCAGAACTGACTGAAATAGTTAATAACACGCTGCTTTCCCCCAGTAGGTCTGCCGGAGAGTGCAATTCTTTTGATTAATATTAGACGATCGAAACTGTGGAGATCGAGCTTTCCCTCTTCTTCGGGGGATCTTCACCTCCCAGAGGAGAGACCCTGACTGGCATTTTATCTTATCTTTTATATTACTCTAATTATATGTACTTTATGTACATTATCTTATCTAATCACTCTTAAAAAGGCAAGGAACTTGGTGTATAGAGTCTCTCATCAAATGGATTTTATAGTCGAATAAGCCCAGGATGGGCTGTATAGCTGTGTCTCCATTTGGGAAGTTGGCACTAACATAGCAGAGGTAGTAAGTCCAGGAGGGAAAAAAAAAACTGGAAAAAAAATCAATTTTCAGCAATAAAGAAATTTCTTATACACCAATTAGAAAATGTAATTTAAAAAAAAATTCAAAATAGCAACAAAATTTATACCAGTGCCTAAACCTAATGACTTGCAAGATCTTTAGAAAGAAAATTATTAAATTGTGTGGAAGGACATAAAAGAGGAAATAAATGGAGAAATGTACTGGGTTTATAAATGGGAATTCTCAATATTGAAATGATGTTGTGATGGTGTTTCATGTATCCCCTTGGCTGGGCTAAGACTGGCCCAGATATCTGGTAAGACATCTTTTTCTGTGTCTGTGAAAACGTTTCCAGGAGAAATTAGCATTTGAATCAGTCGATTGAGTGAAGATGGTCCTCATCAGCGTGTGTGGGAATCATCCAGTGCACGAGGATCTGAATAGAACAAAAAGGTGGAGGAAGTGCCAATTTGCTGTCTTTGCTTGAGCTGGGACAGCCACCTTCCGCCTGTAGACATCAGAGCTCCTGCTTCTCAGGTCTTCAGATGCGGACAGAATTCCATCACTGGCTCTCGTGATTCTCCAGCTTGCAGATGGCCGATCGTAACACTTGTCAGCCTCCATATCGTGTGAGCCAATTCCTATAGGAAATCTATATGTCTGTATCTGTATCTCTACATCCTGTGGATTCTTTGTCTCTGGAGAACCTGCTTAATGCAGATGTCAGTTCTTCCCGAAGTAATTAATAAATTCATTGCAATTCTATGAAAAACCCTAAGAGATTTTTAAAACATTGGTCTCTTTTCACTTTTTATAAAAACTGGACAGCTGCCCCAAAAATGTGTTTGAAAAACAAGAATGTAAGAGACATTTAAAAAAATATTTATTTGTTTATTTGAGAGAGACAGAGAGAGAGAGAGAACACACATGTGAGCCGGGAGAGGGGCAGAGAGAGAGGGAAAGCGAGAATCCTCAAGTCGACTCCCCGCTGAGCACAAAGCTCAAGGCGGGGCTTGATCGCAGGACCCTGAGATCATGACCTGAACCAAAATCAGCAGCCATCCATTAACTGACTGAGCCACCCAGGCGCCCCAAGACAATTTTTAAAGCAGAATGAGGATAGAAGTTCACCTATCATACATTGGAACTAATTCTAAAGCTATGATCATTAAAACTGTGATATTCTGTTGCTGAGAGAGACAGAGACTAGTGGATGGGAATTGAGAGCACAGAGATAAAATAACACAAATTTTGGAATTTGGTTTATGGCAGAAACATTACAAATCAGGAGAAGATCCTGGCCATTCAGTATTGGTACTGAAATAACAGGCTATCTCTATCGATACAAATAATATGAGGGTCCTTCTTCTTACTACACATTAAAATAAGTTCCGGATGATTTTAAGATGAAAAAGTGACAAGCAAAATTTGACATTTTAGGGAGATGTGAAAAATTAGCTCTATGACTTCAAATTAGTAAAGTATTTCTTTTTTTTTTAAGATTTTACTTATTTTTTGACAGAGAGAGACACAGCGAGAGAGGGAACACAAGCAGGGGGAGTGGGAGAGGGAGAAGCAGGCTTTCCCGCCGAGCAGGGAGCCCGATGCGGGGCGCGATCCCAGGACCCTGGGATCATGACCTGAGCAGAAGGCAGACGCTTAACGACTGAGCCACCCAGGCACCCCTAGTAAAGTATTTCTTAAAATATAAAAGGAATACATTAATTAAAGACAAAATACATGAAAGGGAAGAAAACATTTTACAAAATGATGCTGAAAACAAAAGCTAAAACCAGCCACAGGCTAAAGAGAAAATCAATTTTAGAAAGGGAAACAACTTAATAGAAAAATGCGTGAAGGATATTAACTGAGGAGTCACAGAAGACATGGCTCTACATACAACAAGAAGCTCAATGCCACTAATGATCAGAAAGGTAGAAATGAGGACCACACTGTGGTACGTTTTATATCCACCTGCTTATCAGAATGTTCAAGTCTGATAATACCAAATATTGGTGAGGATATTGGAAGGTTCATACAGTGTTGGATGGGAATGTACATCACTATGACCAATTTGCAGAGCGATTCAGCCACATCTGGTCAAGATGCAGATGTGTGTTATCTCGTTTACTCACTTATATATCAATGTGAGTTAATGGAAAGAACAATCCTATTCTATTCACTAAGTTATCACCTATTAACTGTCATTATTTCGACGCTCAAGTTGTCCTACATTTTTCCAGTTGCCACACCTTCAAGCTGGTTCCTGTACCTTTTAAAAATACCTCTATCGGGCGCCTGGGTGACTCAGTTGGTTAAGCGACTGCCTTCGGCTCAGGTCATGATCCTGGAGTCCTGGGATAGAGTCCCGCATCGGGCTCCCTGCTCAGTGGGGAGTCTGCTTCTCCCTCTGACCCTCCCCCCCTCATGTGCTCTCTCTCTCTCTCTCATTCTCTCTCTCTTTCAAATAAATAAATAAATCTTAAAAAAAAAATACCTCTATCATTTTTTGAGTACCAAGTTATATTCCGACACAGATGTTCACGGCCCATTTCATCCCTCCCCAGCCCTAGACCAGGAATCACCCTTTCTTCCAAAGAGTCTGGTTCGTTTTATTGGAGAATGATGTTTAGAATTCGAGATCAGGGTGGCAGGATGCTCATTGCGAAGATTTTTTTCTCTATGTACAGTCAGTTCTGCTATAACACAGCAAATCATAGCACTGTACAAAATTAAGCCATAAAAACCACAGGGCCCTTGGGTTGGGGAAACGGTGTCAAAAACTATCAGTGACCTATTAAAAAATGATGGGAACTTAATAAAAAGTGTAGATGATTTTACACATATGGTTAAAAGTATATAAATGCTATAAGAAATGTGGCATTCTACTTTGAAAAAGATGTGAAGTTTGCTTGTGGAAGTGGGTCTGGGAAGGGGCAGCTTGTGTGATTGTCAAGGTGTGGAACGGGGTGTGTCTGAAATGGGAGGGCAGGTTGTAACTGCAGGTGTGGATGAGCCTAGTTCAGAACACACAGGGCATGCAGGTGGCTGGTAGTTGTCTGAAGTGTGTGTGTGTGTGTGTGTGTTGTGTTGTAGCTGGGTGAAGCTTTCTCCATCTGTTTGGTGTTTCTTATAGACAAAGTCCTGCATAAGCAAGCACAGAATTAGCATTCTTCTCTAATTGTTGCCTAATATAGCAATCTCCTTGGAATAACTTTTTTTTCCAGCCCTATGAAGGTATAATTGTCACATCAAAATTATGTATATTTAAGGTGTACAGTGTGATTACTTGATGTATGTGTACATTGTAAAATGATTACCATAATCAAGTTAATTAACACATCCATCACCTCACTGAGGTACCATATTTTTCCTTTCCATGGTGAGAACATTTAAGACTAACTCTAGGAAGCAAATTTCAGGGATACAATACAGTATTATGAACTGCAGTCACCGTGTTGTACGTTAGCTCACAGACCTTACTCATCTAACTGAAAATTGGTACCCTTTGACCAACATCTTCCCAATATCCCTTCCCTCAGCCCCTGCTGCCTTTCTATTCCTGCTTCTGTGAGTTTGACTTTTTCAGATTCCTTCCGTAAGTGAGAACATGCAGTATTTGTCTTTCTATGTCTGGCTTATTTCACTTAGCATAATGTCCTCCTTGGAACAAATTTGCATTTTTAAAACAAGTGTTATAGCAAAACTTGCTGTATTGTATATCAGAAATTATGCTAGGTGTTGGGAATTTCATTAACTGATCTTCTGTATGTTTTCCACTTGGCCTTCTGTAATAGAACTTTTCATACTACATTATGATGATTTACTTCTGTGTCTTTTTGATGGACTATATATGTTTCTTTAGGGCCAGTTTCATCTCTCATTCACCTTACTTCCCTGACTGCTACACAGTGTCTGGAATCTAGAAGACAATTATTAAACTCTTGGTGAACTGATTCAAAGAAGGATGAGGTGTGGTCCTTTCTTTTGAGGTGCTGTCAGTCCAGAGCTCTGCTCTTCAACATAGTAGCTGCTCGCCATGATTGGCTATTGAAATTTAGATTAATCAAAATTAAATAAGTAAAGAGTTTTTGTTCTTGAGCCTCACTAGTCATATTTTAAAATGCTAAGTAACCACATGTGGTAAGTGGCTACTATATTGGCCAGCTCAAAATAGAATATTTCCTTCATTGCCAAAAGTTCTATTGGTCAGTGTTGGTCTAGACTCCAGTGGATGAAGAGTTAATAGCTCCCTAATTATCCAGATTATTCTCAGAAGACCTGGTGATATCCCCCCACCTTCCCAAGAAAATGACAAAAAGACGATCCCACATTTGGGAAAATATTCTTGAAAACATTTCAGACCGAAAATGCTCTTTAGAAAAATCAGATTTTGAAAGTAGGTCGATCTATGTAATAAAATCTACATTATTCCACAAAGGAGTCAATAAGCTATGAAGGAAGTGAATTTTTTTTTTTTTAAAAGAGACAACACCAAGCAAGACTATACACCAAGTCTCGAGCCTCCCAAATAGCCATTTTTTGCAAAGTAGACTGAGGGGGGTGGCAAGGTCAGTAGGAGAGAAACAGGATCTGGTCTCATCAAAGCCAAGACATACAAGTGTGTCAAGAAAGAGAGATTTGCCAACTGCCTAGTGCCGAGAAATTATCTTGTAAATTGCCTGAAGAGCACACTTTGGAGTGAAGCACATGGAGGCCATCTGGGACTTGAACTAGAGCAGTTCCAGTGAAGTAGTTGTCTAGGGAGGAGTCGAGAAGTTCTGGAGTGCTTGGTGAAGATTTTTATTTATTATAGTAAACAAAAAATACAGTAACACCCAGGATACAACCCTATCATCCCTGATTATGCTTTTGAATAGTGCATATGTGTATTCTTCCAGAATTCTGCAAGAAAATTATAGTGAACAGTAGTTAATTCAGTAACATGTGCTTGTGGGTAATCTGTCTTCTTTGTGTTTCTGTGCATTTTTCAAATCTTTTATGATGAATATATATAGCTTTAACGATCAGAAAAAGCAAAAACTATATTAAGTAAGCATATGTGTGTTATTAACTTATGAGTAATTATGTTTAAATAGTGAAATTATGGGTAATATTTTGTTTCTACATATTTTACTATATGTTGAAAGATTGCCAATGCATTTTATTATATCTAATATTATGCATATTTTGCTGACTGTCCTTTCCCACATTCTTGATCCCCACTGAATCCCTATGTTTTTTTTAAAGATTTTATTTATTTTTTGACAGAGAGAGACACAGCGAGAGAGGAAACACAAGCAGGGGGAGTGGGAGAGGGAGAAGCAGGCTTCCCGTGGAGCAGGGAGCCCGATGCGGGGCTCGATCCCAGGACCCTGGGATCATGACCTGAGCCGAAGGCAGACGCTTAATGACTGAGCCACCCAGGCGCCCCCTGAATCCCTATTTTATTTGATTTTTCCCCCAACTTTACTGAGGTAAAATTGAAAAAATTGTAAGATATTTAAGTTTATCACATGATGATTTGATATAGGTAAACTGTGTGAAAGGTCAATCCCTGTTTTCTAATGTCACTGTTCTCATGCTTGTCATCTACAGGGAGCTAGTTTGGGGACAATGCTTTCTGCAGGTGTGGCTGTCAAGGCAGGAGAAACAAGAGGAAGTGTCAGGAGGCAGCCTGGGCCTAACAGAGGTGCTTCCTTGTTTGAGGGTGGGAGAGAGGCCATCCTGAGGGTTTCGATGCTTCTGAGAAGGGTCCAGAAAGCAGAGGGCGGTCATTGCTGTGTCTGCAGTGCCTCTAATGGGCTGGGCACTTAGTAGGTGCTCAACAAATACCTGTGGAGGTAGAAGGTGCATGAGAAAGGAGATTTAAAAGGCCAGATGGATGGTCTTCAGAGCACAGATGGAGGGGCTGGCCTGTAATGGGAGGAGTGGGGAGGTACACCTCCTTAGCTGTAACGCAAGTCAAGAAGGAGAGAGAGGGCGCAGATACGGGCGGGTTTATAGAGTCTGTGGTAGGAAGATCCTTCTCGAGTGAAGGGGCTGGAGGAGGCATCTGGCATTTGCAGAAAGGGAACAAGATTAGAAGTGTTCATTGCCCTAGGAAGAGGAGCCAAGCTGATGAGAGAAGAGAGGTGAGCGTGGAGGGGGACAGGGCGAGGATCCAGCAAGTTCCCCGGATGCCAGTGGTGGTGGTGGTGCTACCTGCTCTCAGCCCCTCCTTGCCTCGCCGTTGTCCTCCTACCCAACACCATTTCCACCTGTTTTCCTTGCCTGTCTTCCCTCCTTCCTTTATTGTCATGTAAAGAAGATCCAGCCAAGGGCGCCTGGGTGGCTCAGTTGGTTAGGCGACTGCCTTCGGCTCAGGTCATGATCCTGGAGTCCCGGGATCGAGTCCCACATCGGGCTCCCTGCTCCGCAGGGAGTCTGCTTCTCCCTCTGACCCTCTTCCCTCTCGTGCTCTCTCTCTCTCAGTCTCTCTCAAATAAATAAATAAAATCTTTAAAAAAAAAAAAAAAAAAGAAGATCCAGCCAAAACCAAAGGGTAGAAAAAAGGAAGATTAATTTCAATTGGCGTGATTGGGAAAAGCTAACATTTGATCTGCCTTCAGTGGTGGAAGAGGGCATTTTCAGCCAAAGGCACACTCATGAGGGAGGTCAAGAGAGGACATAAAAGTACAAATAATGATTATATGGCTGCTGTGTTTCCTTTAGGAGAGCAAAAAGTTCTGGGTCACAGGAGGGATCGAGGGCGGGTCCTGTGTCAGCACCATCATCCCACAGGACTTTGGCTCATTGACCCTGTTCCTTCTTGTGCTGCATGTTCCTTGCTGAATCTTTCCTATTTCATTGTTAACGTCTCTGTCTTATTTCTAAGTACTCCATACCCTGTGCGGCACATAGTACCTGTACCAGAAAGATTAACTACTAGTCGTAGTGCTGTGAATTACCAAACTCTCCCTTCTTGTGCAGCTTGGGGTTACAACCCTCGAGCCCCAGACAGATTAGGCTGCAAAGCAAATAGAAGCCAGATGGTTACCAGGGAGTCTGGACTTTAGTGTAAAGCCGAGGATTGTTGAGTAGGAACAAAATGTGGGCCCCTGGTAAATAGAGCAGCGTAAGGTAGGGTTTGGTTTTTTTTTGTCTGTTTTTGTTTTTATATAGAAACACTAAAATTTCATTAAATGGCATTGAGCCATCATTATACCATATACTAACGATGTGTAGAGATTTATTATACTTGATGAGGTGAAAGTCAATAGTTGGGTACATTTTTAAGTAGTTTCTTTCCGCAGGGACCCAAAGTTTCCAAATGTCTCTTCTGGCAGTCTTCAGTGTGTGGTTCAAAGACCCACGGGGGCCCTGAGGCTGGTAAGGTCATCCTTTTCCCACTGGGTATTGGTGTGAGGCTGGGTTTTCTTTATGTGCTTCCACCAAAAGAACACAGTCCAATTGTTACAACACTGAAGGTAGATAACGAGCAGCCATTCATCTTTGATTAAGTCAGACATTAAAGCGATTTGCAAAAGTCTAAAACAATGCCACTGTGTTCACTAAATTTTTGGGAAAATTTAGTTATTTTTCCCAAAAAAAAGTGCTATTTGAGCAAGTAATGGGCTTATGGTGTTACTTTAAAATTAATGGTAACGCTTGGAAGGCAGCTGTCAGATGATGGAGTCTCTGGGGACAGAGGAGCTTCCCCGAGCCTCTGAAAGCTCACCACGTGCCTGCCTTGTCACCTGCTCTGTGACTAAGACTGAAGCTACATGTGTGACTCAAGCAAGGAGAACGAATGACAAGGCAGACATTTGAGAGTGCGAAGGTGCTGAAGCTGGATCTGGAGACTGGGGGCTTCTCCGGGGAGGATGGTTTTTATCATTTGCCGAGTTCGCCATTGCAGCCAGAGCAGGTATCCCAGGAAGAAGAAACACACGCGTCTGCTGGTCTAGAGGGATCTGTGACATGCTGACCAGTGGTAGAAAACGTGGTGGGTATTGCAAGTTACCTCCTTTATTTAAGGTTCTGTGTATTCTCTTTCCCCTCCTGAAAGAACCCCTAAGAATCTTCCTCAAAGAGGTATCAAGGGAAATAATCATTCCCCGGGGGCAAATACTGGGGAGGAAGCAAAACGTCAGTGGGCAGATGCGTTTCCCGGCTCATCGATTCCAAGACCAGCTCTATTTGAAAACGGAGATGGGTTCTTTGCTAAATATTCCCGTTGGGTGAAACAGAGATAAATTTAGCCGAGATGAAAACAGGTGACTTAACAAGACTAAAGGTGTCAGGAAATAAACAGGAAGAGCCTGAGGTTTTCCCATAGGAGCTGAAATCAACCACAGGGAAGTGGTCACATGTCTTCCCGCTCCTACCCACAGGGTTGGTACATAAAGGGCTCCCCCCGCAGATGGCGGCACCAGACCTCCCTCACCTCCCGAGTCTCTCTCCTCGCTACTCCCTCCTGAGTCCTCTCCTGACACCATGGGCTGCTGTGGCTGTGGCGGTTGTGGTGGTTGCGGCGGTGGCTGCGGCGGTGGCTGCGGCGGTGGCTGCGGCGGTGGCTGCGGCGGCGGCTGCGGCGGCTGCGGCGGCTGCGGCGGTGGCTGCACCACCTGCAGGTGCTACCGGGTGGGCTGTTGCTCGGCCTGCTGCCCCTGCTGCTGTGGCTGCTGTGGGGGCTGCTGCAGTACCCCCGTGGTCTGCTGCTGCCGCCGCTCCTGTCGCTCCTGTGGCTCGTGTGGCTGCGGCTCGTGTGGCTGCGGCTCGTGTGGCTGCGGCGGTGGGAAGGGCTGTTGCCAGCAGAAGTGCTGTTGCCAGCAGAAGAGCTGTTGCAAGAAGCAATGTTGCTGCTAGGCGGCCGGCAGCTCAGCCCCTGCCGGGAGCGGGCTGTGGGAGGCCACTCTGTCCTGCGGGTAAGACGGCTTCACCTCATCCACCTACGCCTCTCCCTGGGCCTCTCTGTCACCAGCTTCCCCCCTCATGCTTCCTGGGCCTCAGGCTTTATCCTTCTGAGATCTCCCTCTGCCCACACTTGGCACAAATTTGCCCCATTCGCACAGCGTGAAACAAAGATGCAACCAGAGAGCCGATGGGAAGGCAGCTGGGCAACGCCAAAGTTTACTGGGAATCCTAGGAGTTTATTTGTTCATAATGTTCTATCTTTATAAATATCTAGGCCTGGCTTTTGGCCATTTGGGAGTTTTCTGCCTGTGTGCAGTCTTTTCTGTTGCTCTGTCTACATCTGCTTGTTTAAATTCCCTAATAAACTGACTTGATGCACGATGACATCTCTCCATAAGTCACATGTTCTATGAGTTTCTCCGTCAACTGCTTGGGCTCCTGCACAGTGAATCCAGCTCTGGTGCTCCTGCAGCCAAAAAAATGAGCCTCAAAGGAAGGGAGAAGGCTAGGGTAGCCCCGACCCTGCGGTGCTGGGTGGTTTCTGGGGAGACTGAGAAGCATTGGCCCTGGTGGGGAGCTTGAGCTCCGTGGAGGGTTCTGGGAGGCTCTTGTTCTTGCTAGCATCCTTGGCTGTGCCTCTGACAACTGTGTCTTTTCTCTCTGCTTCTGTGCAGATTTTGTGCAGCAAACTCTTGGGGCAGGCCCTTGGGGAGGGAAGACGTACCGCTGCCCAGGTGCCGAGTGCATGGGATGATTCTCAACAACAGGAGGGGAGCCACACTATGACATCAGGGCCAACCCTTGTGGCCAGCCCAGCTCCAGCAGCAGGGCAGCCGAGGGGTCCTCTCCTTCGGCTTGCACACTGCTCCTGTGTCCATGAAGAAAAGAAAGGATGGGTGGTGAGTTCTCCTGGACTCCCCTCTACACACATGGCTACTTCTATAGCTCACTACAAGCCTTCGAGGTGAGTTGTATTAGACCCATTTCATTGCTGAAGTGACTGAGGTTGAGGCAGTTAAGAAATTCCCTGAAAGAAACACAGCTAAATAAATCCTGATTGAATCCCAGGTTTTCCTGACACCAAACCCGACAGTCCTTTTCCTATACCAGACTGATTCTCCAAGTTTAGACCAGTTTCCTTGTTCATTTATTTCCCCTCTTTTTGGTCTTCCCATGCTCATGCATACATGTGCTGTTATCTGTTCCTCACACTGCCAGGTGGTCCTTGAACGCTGCTTCCTGGGTGAGAGCTACATTCCAGCAAGTTCCTTCTCAGCACTCAAAAGAATTTCTAGGCTGCACAAGGGCATATTCTCTGCTTATCCAGGTGACAGCTACTTAACTCATTACTAGTGGGATGTAACTGTCTACCAGTGCTTAATGTTGGAAGGAAGAGGGGTCTTCTAGTCTCCAGAAGTGGTCTTGAAGTTGGTGTATTTGTTCTGGGTTCCTTGACAAGTGCTGTGGGAGGTATCCATTTACCAAACTTACATAGGAGATATGGGGCCGGGGCTGGAAGACTTTAGTTATTTTTTAAGTCCTATTTCTTGTGCCTCTTGAACCCACCTGGAGATGGCATGGGTTCAGCTTAAATCCCATCTTCCCCACTAAACCTCCTCCACTTAGAGGTAATTTTTTCTGTTCTGTCCCACTGATGTATCCATCTATTCAGGCTCCAGAATGACTGATGCTCACTGTGCCAGATGCTGGGGCTGGAAGATGCTAAGCAATGGCTCCTGGCCCTGGGGTGCTTACATTCTGATGAGGGAGACAAACAAGTAAATGAGAAATACTGTGTAATGTGAAAAGTGCTGTGGCTGAGAGCCCTGAGGTATTAAGGAAATGCATGAAAATCTAACCCAGGTTTTTTTGGGGGGAGGGGGCGGTGCCAAGGTCATAGAAAGCTCATGGAGGAAGTGACACTTAGACCAAGTCAAGAAGGGTTAAGGCAACTGCTGGGAAGAGGGTGTGTCAGGGGACATGGCAGGGATGGGATCTACTTCAGGCAGAGGCAACTATGTGTGCAAAGGTCAGAGGTGAGAGGCAGCATGACCAGTGGGGACAGCCCGAGTGGGGTGTGGCTGCAGAGTTGAGGGTGGGGGTGTCACATGAGGAGATGGGGCCAGATAAGTGAGCAAAGTCCTCACGCAAGTGTGTGGACACTGTGTTCCATACTATGAAAGATTCTTTGCTCATCTTTGTGGCCTTTCAGAATCTGGCATGTGATTCATGGTGGAGGCCTCCCTCTTGCCATGACTATAATTGAGAATCTGCTCCTTGGGAAATGGGACCTTAGGGACTCTGCATTCATGCTAACCACATGTATCTTCCCTCCTGCCACAGTCTTTAACAGGAAGGAGGTGGAGCCATGTTTGTGTTTGTGGACCATTTAAATACCTAGGCAATACTAAACTGTGTCAGATGCTTGTAAAGTAAGAAGCAGGATTGGGACTAGGGGAGGCCGAGTCAAGCAAGTACAGCATCCAGCCCTGTCTTTTGGTAAAATTTTGATATTGTTTTCATCATGGACTTTTTGTACCAATTTTGATTTTTTAAAATATTGCATTAAAAAGATCTCAATGACTTGAAGTTTTTGGTGCCACCTTAAATTTTCACCCCAGGCGAGTGCTTCATTCACCCTACATTAGGTCTGGCCCTGCGAAGAAGTATGTGGATCCAAATATTCCCCGCTCACCCCACCACTGTTATTTCTATGCAGACATAAACATAGATTTTCTACATGGAATAATATTCATATTCAAATTGTTATTCTCAGACAGTGACTAGGCATCAGTGATCCCAAGGACTTGTAAATAAAATAGGAAAGCCATCCTAATATTAGCAACAGTTTTTATTGAGTAGTTCCTAAGCTCTATTTTCGGTGTTTATACGTATTATCACATTTACATTCCACAATAACCCTCTGCTAGAGGTATTATTCTTTTCATCAGGAAACTGAGATAAAGAAGGATCCGGTCATACCCCTGGAAGTGGAGGGAGGAAGCGGGATGATCCCAGACTGCACACTCCACCTCCCCTCCTTCCTCCTGTCTACCTGTTCCCATCTGGTGTCCCATTCAAGACCCAGCTTGAGCTCTGCCTGCTTCATAAAGCTTTCCTATCTTCACTACATAATTGGAATTAATTAGCACCTTCTTGGAACTCTTGCAAGTCTTAATACTCACTTGGAACTTAAACAACCCATACTTGGAGTCAACTCTTATTTTATTGGACTATTATTTAAATCTTTTTTCCCCTCAATTTACCCAATTATTTCTTCTCATATCTCTGATCAGTTGGAATTACTTAGAAGTACATTTCCTTGCAATACCCATGTGTGGCCTGGCATGTGAAATGGGTTCAACAAATATTTGTTAATGTGGTTTGCTTTGCTCCAGTGTTTATCATTCCAAATAGGACTCTAAGTAGGAAGTTAATTGATAGATGCACTGAATAGTATCCTCTATTTAGAACAGCCGCACCTGGTTATTTTTAACTGGCATGCTTATGCATTTGAACCATGCTTTAGGTAGGAATTTGTGTTACCAACTATTGGGTCACATATTTGAATGCTCTAAGGCTTCCAATGACCTGATTGTACAGGTTGGGAGTTGGGATTGTTGTCTATCCCAACAGGATGGAGCTGAGCTGACAGTCCCATATGGGGGTTAATCTGAATGCAGTCACCCTTTGAATGAGATCTGATCATTGTCCAATGTTATTTCTTCAAATCTCAGTAAAAATTCAAGTGAAGCAAAGAACCCATTAGATGGTATCTGTGTAGGAGTCTAGTTTGGTCTTTGGGTGATTTTAGGGATTCCCACACTCTTTTACAATGGAAGGCATTGTTAATTAATATTTAATTAGATTAATGTTATGGTTTAGGGTCTACAGGTGATCTTGGTGTGCTCTGAGTCCTTATTTCTTTAGTCTCTGACTGTCTTTTCCCAGTTTAACCAATCATTTCCATCATCTCTTTGGCTCTGTGAAGTATCCCTAAAAGACATCCTTTTGCCACATCCACTGACATCTGTTCTTTCCTCTAGGTTAGTGTGCAGAACATTTCTGTCGTTTAAGAAGGAAAGAGGAACAGACTACTTTTTAAAAACTATAAGGGTTCTTGTGGCACCTGGATGGCTTAGTTGGTTAAACATCTGACTCCTGATTTTGGCTCAGGTCATGATCTCAGGGTCGTGAGATCGAGCCCCACGTCAGACTCTGCACTGGGTGTGGAGCCTGCTTAGGATTCTCTCTCTCCCTCTCCCTCTGCCCCTCCTCCCAAAAGCCCCCTCTAAAAAAAAAAAAAAAAAAAGAAGAAAAGAAAAGAAAAAAATGTAAGTGTTCTCCCATCCTTTCACTAACAAAAAATAAGGGAAACACAGTTAAATATTCAGATAAAAACAAATAATCCCATTTCCTTTATAGACAATAAGTTACTTTAGCTGTTGCTAATCTGTTCCATGCCAGTTCAATTAAGAGTAGAGCCTCTGAATGATGATTTCAACTTTACCGTGATTCTGTTAATATCTTATTCATTATTTGAATATCTGGTTTGAAGGACCTTGGAGAGCAAGGGGCACCAGTGAAGAATTTCTCTATACTTTTTCACTTTGACATTCCACAAATACACTTGTAGTACATGTAATATATGCAGAAATTTACATTTTGACCTAATTGTAGGAAAGACTGGTACAAAAACAGGGGGCAATAGCAAGTATGTAGGGAAAAGGGGTAAAGTTGACTAGGTTATTCAGCTAGAAAAAGTAGTTGGGAAGCCATATGGATAACCACAAATATTTATCAATTCTGCATCCATGATGTCATGTACACTTAGGCAGTGACTGTCCCATCTGAACTTCAACTTGACTGGTCTGGAGATTCTGATGTGTCTGGTTAGGTCTCCAGAAATGGTGAAGTGGGCCCACCAGGGGTGTCTTGGAATGAAGACTGAGGGGATTGTTAACGAAAACAAAAGAAAACAGAGTCATTTTAAGTGAGAAGAGTCAGGCAATGGTGTTCAGTTCTATGACGATGACCCAATTACTAGAGGTCTTTTGAGTGGTTCATGTCATGGACCAAGAGCAATTGGATGTCCCTATGGACTTGGGCCTGAGGCATGTGGAAAAAAAGGCAATGAGAAACATTCCCAGTGAGACATGGAGAGTCCGGGGCATGGTACCAGGTGGGGGAGGACATTCTTTCCATGGCAGCTGAGACATCAGGGCAGGATGATGTGATTGCAGATGTGGTGGGGAAGGTCGGCACTGGTAGCAACCACAGCACAGGGCAGTGGCTGGTGACAGTGTGGGCTCAGTCATGGTGTGGCTTTGGCTTAGGACCTGCAACCCTTAGGCAGTCCTCGCAACCAGTGGCAGCCACCATGTACCATCATGGCTTTTCCTGCTTGCAAGACCTCAGAGCTGTATCACCGCCAGCCCTGGGGGACTGGCCAGGGGAGAAAGGGACACTCCACAGAGCTGCTGAGTGTGCTCCGTTCCTGAGCACACTGACACCTCGTGAGGACCCCCAGGATCATGGTTGTTGGGGCAGGAGGACTCTGAAGAGGGTGAGAAGACCTACATGGCACACCATGACCAGCAAAATTCAGTTAATCAGTTAATTGATTGACACATTCAACAATATTTACTGACCACTTACTAAGGGACTACGTAGCCGATGTAGTAAAACACTGTTTGTTACTGTTAATGTGATGGTATTTTCTCTAGTATGATGGGGTCCCTTGGGGATTGTTCTATGCCCTGCTTACCACTTGTTCCTTCCCTCTTTGCTCCCCCCTCTAGCCCACTGAGGTTATCCAGCCATCACTGTTGCAAAAGCCTTTTAACTGGTCCCTGCTTTTGGGGTCTCACCTTCCCAAGTCCTGGTTCTGTGGTCAGTCACCTTCCAGAAACATGAATCCCAGGTCCCACGGATGCCACACGCCCAGTGCTTCTGGAGCAGCTTTCCCTTGCTATCCGGCCGGAAGTAGAGCGTTCCTATGAACACTTTCATAAACCAAAGTGGCGTAAAGCTGAAGAAGCAATTACTGTTAATTTACATGGAAAAATTTTTGAGTGTTCCCAGACCTCTCAGGCTTTTCTGCAACCGTAGGACACAACTTGCTAACAGATGCACACAATCAATGGAGAGAAAGCACAGATGCTCACAGACACAGTTCGAAGCCCTGGCAGCCGGATGCAGGGATGCTGAGGGTGGTTCTAGGGGAAGGGGCTGCGCGGGGCCTCTCTCACTGCTCAGGTGCCTCGCGCGGCCTCTGGAGCAGCTCTATATTGCGGCTTTTATCATAACAGTGAAAAATCCTCTTCAGATTTCTTCCCATTAGCAAAAACAGGTACTAATATAGATCTTTGTAAAAGCAAAGTAGCCTAACAGGAACTTTCAGAAAGCAGGGATACCTATGCCCAAGGATTTCTACCCTTAACTCTACCTGTGTTCCCAGCCCTTCCCCTTGGTCCCATCCCGCAGGTGCCCGCTGCAGGCCTATGAGGGGTGCTGCCTGGATTGCCCCTCACCTGTTCTCATCTCCAGTCCTTACTGAGGCTCTTAGAGGGGAAGGAAGCCCTTCCTATGTAGATGGTTCCTGTCACAGTTTTCCCAAACCGCCTTCTCCCATATAAACTCAGAATCAACTTCTTTCTCATATCTCTAAGAAAGTCAGTTGATCAGGTTATTCTGGTTCTGGTGCCATGTACTGGAATTCTTTTTTTTTTTGCATGCATTTCTCACCAGACTGAGAGCCTGTGGATTCGTCTCGTGATGTCCTCACAGTGTCCTCAGAGTTACCTCCTCGTAAGAAGGATAATTCAACAACTATTTATTAAATTGCATATGCTGCTCCCCACAAGTTGATATGATGGAAAATATTAATATGCTTTAAAGCAGAAGTTCATGAACCCTTTTAAGCAAGAACAGAGGAATCTTGAAGTTTAGAGATTTGGGAAGAAATGTGTATGAACTGAAGGCATGGAAGAAATGC